>NC_135810.1:25152573-25474176 GCF_964213995.1 Mustelus asterias
TCATTCCTATAAGACTCAACCTTTTCAATAATTATTGCTAATATTTGGTCACTTTTGCTTCACACCGTTGCTTCCAATACATTCCTCCAGGTGATAGCTAGGCTCTCCGATCTCAGGTTTAATCTATCGAAGGCAATTACTGTAACCCCTCCTGTTGCTCTTTATACTTATGAGCTCTGTCTCCTTTCAAATAAACTGTACATTTTCCAAAATTAAATTTACTTCTGATGAACAGCTAAGATTCCGGAGGCATAGAAAACCGTGACTTTTAACAAAGTTCACCCTCATCATCTTCCATTTCTTTACACAGTTCCTGCTGTGGATGTGAAAATTAATTGTAGCTTTCTTAGCAGGTTAGTGCATGATTTCATTATGATTTTCACTGGCCTTTTGCACTGTTCCATTGCAACTTTTTGGAATAGAATGCTTGCTGTGACTCAGTAAAGTTCTCTGGAACCTTGGATTGCTGCTAGTGATGATATTGTACATCCTGCCACAACATAAGTGTTTTATTTACGGTTTCTCTGAACTGCTTTTGAGTTTCATGGTGCAATGCCTTTCATTCTGACAGATTTTGATTTGATTTGATTTATTATTGTCACATGTGCCAACATACAGTGAAAAGTATTGTTTCTTGCGTGCTATACATCAAAGCATACCGTTCATAGAGAAGGAAATGAGAGAGTGCAGAATATAGTTTTCCAGTCATAGCTAGAGTGTACAGAATGATCAACTAAATGCAAGGTAAGTCCATTCAAAAGTCTGACAGTAGCAGGGGAGAAGCTGTTCTTGAGCCGGTTGGGACATGACCTCAGACTTTTGTATCTTTTTCCCGAAGGAAGAAGGTGGAAGAGAGAATGTTCGGGGTCCTTAATTATGCTGGCTGCTTTGCCGAGGCAGTGGGAAGTGTAGACAGAGTCAATGGATGGGAGGCTGGTTTGCATGATGCATTGGGCTACATTCACCACATTTTGTAGTTTCTTGCGGTCTTGGGCAGAGCAGGAGCCATACCAAGCTGTGACACACCAGAAAGAATGCTTTCTATGGTGCATCTGTAAATGTTGATGAGAGTTGTAGCTGACATGCCAAATTTCTTCAGTCTTCTGAGAAAGTAGAGGCGTTGGTGGGCTTTCTTAACTATAGTGGCGTCAGGGGGAACAGAACAGGTTGTTGGTGATCTGGACACCTAAAAACATGAAGCTCTTGACCCTTTCTACTTCTTCCCTGTTGATGTAGACAGGGGCATGTTATCCTTTACGCTTCCTGAAGTCAATGACAATCTCCTTCGTTTTGTTGATATTGAGGGAGAGATTATTTTTGCCGTACCAGTTCACCAGATTCTCCATCTCATTCCTGTACTCTGTCTCATCATTGTTTTAGATCATTTCCGAGGAAGAGGTTGACCCCTTAGGTGGGCAAGCTTGAGATTATATCTACTGTTACCTGCCTGTAATGCGTTGAAATGAATTTTCACCAATGGTACCTTAACATCTTCTTCAGCTTGTCCTTTGATGGTCACTTTGGAATTTGCCCTCCTTCTGCATGGGAAATCCTCAACTCTCCCTGCTAGCAGTCTGCGTGATCCTTTCAAATTCCAGCTACATTTGCATGGGCATTTTACAGGGATTTTAGAATTGCTTATGAAATGCCTCTGGCACAAGTTCGTATGCACACAGGGTTGTGTCCTTTGTCTGTAATCAGCAGTAACTTCATGGGACGGGATGGAGAAGATCTCAGGCTTTTCCTGTTAACTGACCGCGGTTGCTCAGTGTCCACACTTGCTGGGGTAAATGTAACTGACCTTCTACCCTTTTGAAAGCAGTAAGGAAGGATTCAACAGCTCCTTCAATTTTGGGAACAAATTTGGAGCATTTTCAGTCTTCAAGGCCTGTTTTGGGGTAATGGGGATATTGACTGTCATTCGGCAGAATGAGATGTTCCCTAGCAGCTTCAGGCCTGCCCATGTCCCTCGCCCCCAGGGGCTATACTCACCTTTACATCCGCGGGAGGATCTCAGCAACAGGTTCACATCTGGGTGAACCTGCTGTAAACTATACTGATGTGACATCACGTCAGCGAGGTTTGAAAATGTCCAGGGGCAATATATATAGCGAGGAGGGTTCTTTAATTATATCTAAATGCATTTAAATGTATTCAAATCAGGTTCATGCCTAATGTGGGCATGAAGTTGCTTATGTCGCGGGGTGGGGGGGAGGCTGTGAAAATTCAAAAATCCTGATCTCACCAGCTAGAGCCATGAATTCCAGGTTTCGTCAGATCTTGAGCCCCCACTACCATTCCTGCAGATAGAGAGAGTGGGGTCAAGATTGCCCCCATTGTTGTGGGCCACTGCTCGAGTTCTTTCTTTTGAAGAGAAGGGGTTGAAACTTGAGCTTTTGTTCAGCAGCTATGATGGCTCCTGCACTTGACCAGTTGGTGTTTGCCCTTTTCAGGTGGACTCAGCTCGTCAGCAGGTTTCTGGGGGAGTGAGAAGGTTTCCTATTTCTTACTAATTCTGTATTTATGGCACTTTTAGATGCCTGGAATCTATTGACAGAATGGCAGTTGATTTCGTAATATCTTCCTCTGTCTTCCCTTGGTCAAGAAGCCTCTGTGAAGTTATTTCTTTGAGTTCTTCACACTAAAATGGTTGTTCTCTGCCTATATTTATCAAAAACAAAATCTGCTATGTTAATTTTGATGAATCATCATTCAACCAGTCAACTATATTAATTATATTGAGGTTTTTTTGAAGTCCCTTCCTATTCCCTGAGAAGTTAAAAGGTTTTTTCCACACCTTTTTCGAAACTGATGGACATCCGTGAAGGGGTCTTTGCATTTAGAATGACAGCTCAAGAGATATGAATCTGACAAGGTTTGAGTATTGCTGGAAGGTGGCATGTTGGCTGTCCATACTACCATTTTGTAAGCTGCTTTTAAACGCAATGTAAAAGTTTAAAACCAGAAACATGTCTTTAAAACAGTTGTCCATGTAGTCTAGAATATCATAATTCCATATTTGTGACATTTCATAGCAACTTCTGGCCAGGACTAAACCATTCATCACCTCAATCCTGTTCACCCATTCATTTAGTAAAGTATTCTTAAAATTCTTCTGTTGAAGGAACCCTTTGCAAATGGATTAGTTTTCATAAACATCCAGAGTCCCAGCCCCATCTAAATTACAATACCACATAATATCTACAATGTGAAACAACTGCATGTAAAGAGTGTTTCAATAATACTTTTTAGAAAACAGGTAATTTGTTTAGTTTCATGCTGTTCTTAGTAACTCTCCGTGTGTGCTCACAACTTAGGCGAGACAGCCAGCTCAGTCTGGGTTGTACTTTTAGCAGCTGTCCTTTGCTTCCACCCCCCTGCTGACATTTTCACAGTACCTCATGGGACCCTGGAAAATCTCTGTCCATCTCAACCTGAGAACCAATGAATTAGTACACGGGCATCTCCCTTGCCTCATATTCCTTGATAGCTATATTCAACAGAACATCGATCAGATTTTGACTGCTAAAGCCAACAGCTACACATTCACTTGGGCCTGGATGTTGCTGAGAGGAGAGGGCCCTGCACTTTCGCCAGACTGGTGTCTGAGCTCCAGTTCCAGAATCTCTGTCCTGGATCCATAGCCTAGCATTTTCCCCAGGTTGGCAGGAGGTAGTTCAGATACCTGTGGTTCACAAAGCAACCCCAAGGTGGCATGGGATGCCATTTGTGAACCGCAAGAGATACCATTCACTCAATGTCCAGATCGCCAGTGACCATGTGATGCGCGTCATGCAGGTGTGTGCCTGTTTCCCAATGAGCGTCCGTGACAGTTATATCTTGGGATGTTCACAGATCCCAGCTGTTTTTAAGGGAAAGCAACAGTTGGAGGGATGGCTCCTCGGGGACAAAGAGTATCCACTCAGGAGGTGGCTGATGATTCCAGTGTGGAAGCACCAATCAGCTACTGAGAATCAGTACAACAAAGCTTCTATGTCATCGCTTGCACTGCCCAAGCAAGCAATTGAACTGCTCAAGGTGCAGTTCTGGTGCCTGGACTGTTTGGGGGTCCCCTCAATACAGCCCCCAGAGGGTGTCACGCATCATAGTGGTCGACTGCTCTCTGCATAATGTGGCACTGCAGCAGAGAAAGGAGCTGGACCAGGAGGAGATGGAGAAGCACCACATCTCCTCGGATGAGGAGGATGTTGAGGATGGCAGCAAGGGCCTACCCATGGAGGAGAAGGAAGGACTTTAGACAATGGCCAGAGGTTGCATAGGGTACAGGACTAGAAATGCCCTTATTGACTCCAGATTTTGTGATGACCAGGACTAGGGTGTCAAGACCTCTCCCATCATGTGTTCTGATTTCCATTCACTACTGTGGTGCCTGCGGGAGGTCATCAGGATGGTGGCTACGTTCACTGAAATGATTGGCCAGATGTTGCAAGAGCATGATAATAACTTTTATTGAGGGTAGAGCAATGCTTCCCATATCCTCAGCAATGTGTGTGACTCCTGCCTGACAGAGAGTTTAATGCGCCCTGCCTATGAATGGGCTTATAATGGGGTGTGGAGACACTGGATGCCATATCTCAGCTACAATTGCCTCCTCCGAGGTCAGAGGTCCCGGTGTTTTTCTCCATTTTATGCGCGAGTTGGGCGGCCTCTCAACCCTTATTAAGTTTCTGCCATCCTCATCACTGGGGAAAAGTGGCTGACATGATAGCCTGAGCATCGATGTTGTAGGGCGGGCGGGCGGGGGGGGGGGGGGGGGGGGGGGGGCGGCAGCGTGGAAGGGGGGGGGGAGCGTGGAAGGGGGGCTGCCTGTCAGCAATAGTGCTTCTTTAATGCATCATCAGTGTGGGAGGGAGAAGAGACATAGCATTGCCATTTTCACATTGCACAGGGATGAAGTGGCAAATGTGCGCAAAGGTTTGCAGAACATGGCGGCATGATATAATATTGTAGAAGTTCTGTATTGGTTAACAAAGTGATGTTTAATTCAAGAGCTATATTACAACAGTGACCTATCTTTACTCATGTCTTTTATATTATTAAGCGGTTTATACCACAGACAATTCTGTCCCTGAACATTTCTGTTAATACTGGGCCAAATTTGCAGTGTTCTGCCAGTCCCCTAAGTCTTGCCACGAAGCCTCAGACCGTCTCCCTCGGCTCACAGATTGCTGTATGAAATTTGTATCTCAACACAATGATTGAGGAACTGGCCAAAATCAACTTCAAAAAAGCTGTGGAGCTGGCTCAGATGACTAAATGCACGAAGCAGGGCGTAACAGACTTGCAAGGTTTGTAAGACGTGCCAAAGGATGTAAATCATTTGCGGCAGGAAATGGCTGATTTATGAGACAGCCCAGGAGTAGGTACAACAGTGTCCAATAAAAGAAGTGCAACAGTGAGGGCTGAAATGTGTGTTCGATTGTGGGGGTGAGCACTCCCAAGAAGCCTGTCAATGCAAACGTTGTGTGTGCTTCAGATGTAATAGAAAAGGTCACTTAAAATCCTGGCGCAGATGGAAGTAACCAATATAGTTAGTACAGAAGAAGACAGCAACTACTAGCATAACTCCCTTAAACAATTTGGGTGAGGAGCCTGGTAAGTGGCCTGGGTGGTTCACCCTAAACCAGGTCCAGCTAAACAGGATAACTTTGCTGGTAAATGGTAAAGCACTCAAAATGCAAGTCGATACAGGGGCAACGGCCACAGTCATAGGGGAAACAGGAATGTCATTATCTTCAAAAAGGACTCCAACCATTAATAGTAAATGAGTTAGATGCCATTTTGTCCATATATGCAGTAGAGACAATGCAGACTTTCGCTGAAGCCACAGTAACAGTGGCAAATTAGAACTAGACAGCAAAGCTATCAGTATTGGTAATCAAGGGTCTCAGACCTTGTTTAATGGGGTGTGATTATGGATAAACTGGCTGGAAATATTAAACCTGAGGGATGGAGGTTTTCATGAGCTACTGTACAAATATTGTGAGGTCTTCCGAGATTAATTAGAATGTATAAGGGGAGCTAAAGCTAAAATCTACATGGGATTCAGTGTCAATTCAAAAAGTCTACATCCTTTGGAAGAAAAGGTAAAAGCCTCAAGAAGATCACGTCGCCAAACCATGTATCTGAGCTGAAATCACTTCTGGGGATGGTTAACTACGATGACAGGTTGTTAAAAAATGTTTGTTTCCACCTTAGCCCCACTTCATCAAATGTTAAAAAAACAGCAAAGATGGAAATGGGGAGAAGGCCATGTTACATCGATATGTTACATCCCACAGGATGCCTGATGGTGCAGAAAAGCTCATTGCCTTCACTTCCAAAATGCTATCTGATACAGAGGAGAAATATTCCAAAGAGACAAGGAAAGCTTGGCTATCATCTATATGATCAAAAAGTTCCATCAGTATGTTTATAGCCGACATTTTACAATAGTTTCAGACCACAAACCATTGCTAGGTCTGTTCAGAGAAACTAGTGCCAGTGCTTCCACGACGCTCTTTGCATAGCAGCCCACAGTTGCATATCCCAGCTGGGTGATGTAGATCAGTTCAGAATAACTTAGTCAATTCCCCGGGTCATTGTGAGCGCAGGTTAGAGTGTGCTCGTTCCATTATTGTATTTTTCTTCAGGATGAAATCGACTTCAATGGCTTTGAGAATGGAGTCAGAGCACAAAGTGGGCTTCTTTACACCCTGCTTTAGGAGATAGTCACCTGCTACTGGACCTACTGTGCAAAGAAAGGAATTACCTTGAAGCTTTGTCTCCTTTCATTAAAACCAGATGCAATTCGATACTGGAGAACATGGCATTCCCATAACTCCCAATGCTGATGTCTCTGCGGGTTCTCAAGGCAGATCAAAGGGGTAAGGGTTGGGACTCTGCTCAACAGGGATGGTCACGTTACCACTGTCAGTGTGTCTCCTTCTTCCGCTGACTTTTTACAAGCTGCTTTTAAAGTTTCTTCACTTTGAGGTTCCTTCAATAACATCAATGTGTTTTATTACATTGTAATGACTCCACTGCTGCCAGCACGTTCTGAGATTGTTTAAGTTTATTTATTAGTCACAAGGAGGCTTACATTAACACTGCAATGAAGTTACTGTGAAAATCCCCTAGTTGCCACACTCCGGCACCTGTTCGGGTATACTGAGGGAGAATTTTGCATGGCCAATGCACCTAACCAGCACGTCTTTCAGACTTTGTGAGGAAATCGGAGTACCTGGAGGAAACCCATGCAGACATGGGGAGAATGTGCAGACTCCGGACAGAAAGTGACCCAAGCTGGGCATCGAACCAAGGTCCCTAGCACTGTGAGGCAACAGTGCTAACCACTGTGCCACCATGGGTTAGGATTGATCCTTCTACCTTGGACTCTAGGCATGAGACTTCGTTCTTAAACATACTATAGACATACTCTGGTATTGGCTTAACACATGCTTATTAGTACTATGTCTAAACAGGTTACAGAGTAGGCAGATTGCTCCGGGGTTTAATTCCAATCTCTCCCTTGAGAGCCAAACACATGATTGACTAAAATCAGTGGCACATCACCATCTACTTCATACATTAGCATATTCCATCTGCTAATACTTCATCCTACAACATTAACACGTATTAAAATAGCAGTAAATCATTTGATCCAAATGCATTAAACCACTGCACAATAACTCTGTTTAACACTTTCCAGATTTATATCTTTCTGCATTTCTAGATAAATGCCCCCTACAAAATGCTAATGTTAGGTTTTTCCCTTTGGAATATAGATTGTTAGGAGAATCATAGTTTTAATTTAGTTTTCATCTATTCCTCTTTGTGGTTTGCCTCTTCCTTTTAACAGGCCCCTACCCTACTTTCCAATGGGAAAATTTTGCTCTGTAAAGATCGCTGACTATTGAAGAATTGGCTATTATGAGTGAATTGATTTGAATTCGATGAATTTCACAAATAGCTTTTCCGTTTGTTGATCTTGTCACAGCATTTTCATCCTGTCATTCAAAGGCACATATTTTGGGTGGAATCTTACGGCCATTCACACCGGCAGGATTCTCTGGTCCCGCTGCAGTGGATGGAGATTTGGCTGGACGTCAAATTCTCCATCCTCGCTGCACTGGTAGCAGGGTGTGAACGGCTGGTAAGCTCACACCAATTATGTTGATATCACTCTGAAATTTAAAAAGTGCTGAACTCTCTGTATTCCAGTGTTAACATCATGGTAAACTGCAATAATTCAGTGTGTTATCATCAGTGAAGCATACATTTATTTTTGCCTTGCTCCTCAAAACACTTCCCAGAGTAAATTGGTCCACAGACAAACCTGCCATTCACAGTTCTCTACCCTTAATAAAGACAAAATATGCATCAATTAAATAAGCATATATGTTTATTAATGCTGCTCTTCCAACTGTATCACATTAATTGTGCCTTATATAAATGTAGAATTGAAGAAGCAAAGAGAGTTGTTACACCTTCAACAGGGACAGAGCCAATTTAAGAAACATCAGTGTCTCAGGCACCAAGTACATTTGTAGCCCTTGTACTTTTCTCACAAAGCACTACACCCACACCCTATCCAAAACCATTAAAACGCTAATTTGTAATAAGATACATGAAGAGATATGCCCATAGAATGCTTACACACTCTGCAGATAATAAAGAAATCATTTCACAATTCAATTAAATTGCTTATCTGCAAGAGGCCCCATATTTGGCTGAGGCTGTAGGCAAATATCCAGTTTGCTCCAATGTTCATCAGCTCTTCAGCGCTGCGCAAATTTAAAGGCATGTAAATCATTGCAAATAATCATTCTAAAGAACTAATGGACGCACCAGCATCTTAACTTCTCCCTGGGAATATTTTCCTCCCATTTTTACTTCTTTCAATCTGCTTTAGCTCTTCTGATATACAGAACCTATACAATTATGACTTCCTCTTTGCAATTAAAGGTTCATTAAAAAGGTTAATTGTGATCATTTGTCCCCAGAAGATTAGCTCTTTAGATTTAATCATGAATCACCTTCTAAAACTTGAAGCCTTCTAACAATAGCTCTTTGGACAAAAAAATCCATCATGTACACTCTCAAGGTTTCAGTGACCACAGCTCCATGACAGAGTATGACATGTTGACTGACTATTGATCCTGCAATTGCTCTAAATATTTGTGGATCAAATCTGGAAATAATCCCTCAGTAGACATAAACGTATTGTCCAGAATCAGTACCTAAATCTAATTTTAAAGCAATGCATGATCTTTTATGTTAGAAGATCAATACATTTGGTGATTATAACATTTACTTTTGTTCGAGTCAATTATACTTTCATATTCACCACCATCAGGGAAATTCAACTATCGAACAACCAGATTAATTATAAACGCCAGTTGCCCCATAGTCCAATTGAGTAAGAATGCATGTGTATGGAGCTGCAACCGTATAATATTCGGCAGAGCCCACTCCCATTGGAACCCAGAGTTCATGTGATAAAGAGCCCTGTTTCACAAGATACAATTCAGAAATAATATGGCCCCAATTTGATTTTGGGGTGGGTTGTTGGTCAAGGTGAGTTAGAGGCTCCAGGAGAGAGGCCGACCCTATTCTAACTAACATCCTCATTTAAATTTCATCAACTATGTTTCTGACCGGAAATCATTTCCACCTGGAGGCCAGGGTTAAACTCATACCTTTGAAGGTTATTTTGTAGGAACATAGGAACATAGATGGCAGGTGGCACAGTGGTTAGCACTGCTGCCTCACAGCGCAAGGGACCTGGGTTCGATTCCAGCCTTGGGCAACTGTCTATGTGGAGTCTGTACATTCTCCCCCTGTGTGTGTGTGGGTTTCCTCCGGGTGCTCTGGTTTCCTCCCACAGTCCAAAGATGTGCAAGTTAGGTGGATTAAGCAAGAATGCATGTGCATGGAGCTGCAACTTTATAATATTCAGCAGATCCCACATTCATTGGAACCCAGAGTTTATTTGATGGAGAGCCCAGTTTCACAAGACACAATTCAGAAATAATGTGGCCCCAAAAAATACAGGGGGTTATGGGGATAGGGCTCTTTCGGAGAGTTGAAGACTCGGAGCTGAAAGGCCCCCTTCTGCATTGTAGGGACTCTATGGATTCCATAGTAATCTATTATAAAGGATGTATTAACACATAGAAAATAATGGCAGAATTGGGCAGCCTCAACATGGACTTATGAAAGGGAAATCACATTTGAGAAATCTGTTGGTGTCTTTTGAGGATGGAAGTTGCTGAATACATATGGGGAACCAGTGGAAGTGGTCTTTCAGAAGGCTTTCGATAAGGTGTCAATGTTTAAAGGGACCAGGGTGTCCATGTTCATGAGTCACTAATTGTTTGCTGGGAAGGCAAATTATATGTTAACCTTATTTTGAGTACAGGAGCTGAGCTGTCTTCCTGCAATTGTATAGGGCCTTGGTTAGATCACACTTGCAGTATTACATACAGATTTAGGTATACTTACCCAAGGAAAGATATACTTGCTACAGGAGAAGTGCAATGAAGGTTCAATGAAGTGCATTGAAGGTTCACCAGAGTGAACCCTGGAATGGTGGGATTATCCTCTGAGGAGAGAGATTGAGGAGACTGGGCCTGTATTGTCTGGAGATTAAAAGGAATGAGAGGCGATTTTGTCGAAACATAGAAATTCCTTACAGAGCTGGATAATGCAAATGCATTGAAGAATGTTTTCCCTGGCTGGGCTAGAGGGAAGTCGAGGTTGGGGGTATCTAGAACCAGGGGACACATTCTCAGAATAAGAGGTAGGCAGTTCATAACTGAGATAAGGAGGAATGGGTGGCACGGTGGCAGTAGTTAGCATTGCTGCCGCACAGCGCCAGGAACCTAGGTTCAATTCGGGTGACAGTCTGTGTGGGTTTCCTCCGGGTGCTCCAATTTCCTTCCACTCCAAAAATGTGCAGGTTTGGTTGACTGGCCATACTAAATTGCTCCTCAGTGTCAGGAGGGGTTAGCAAGGTAAATAAGCAGTAATAGAATCATGCTGTCTGAGCCAGGGCAGTGATTTTTCCAAACTGGTAACGAATCAGAAAAAAAAACTAATCACACAAACAGTCACTGATCCAGTGATTGAGTATTGATAATGCACTCACTAATACCATTAAAAGGAGTTAAGAACATGAGATCAACTGAAACATTTAATCTGTAATCACAATCTTTAAATTAGCTTTCCAATCCTACATTCCCTTGTACAATGCAGAAAATTGTCCATTCATACTTAATTTCAGCAACGCAATAATAATCAGGGAACTAACAAATGCTCAGATCAATTTCCTTAGAAAATATGGGATTCTTTTGATATAGGTAAGCTACGTTCTCTCAAACTACGGGGAAGAATGATAGAATTCCTTGATAATTATTACTCTTTATCCATGATTCTCATCTTTAATGTATCTTCCTCTATTTGTACTATTACTATTGCAGCAGTACAGGACAGATTTGGGAATAGTCAAAAATATATCAAATGTATTGTATAATTTATGGAACAAGTGGATTACTTTATTTTGTTTTGAGACCTTGGCGGGGTTATCGGACTGTTCACGCCAGTGGGATTTTCCCATCCTGCGACAGAGAAAGGAGATTTGGCTTGTTGCCAAATTCTCCGTCTTCGCTGCAGCAGGAGCGTGGCATAAACAGGCGGTACAATCACACCCCCTAATATAAATAGGGATCCAGGTCTGTGTTAAAGCTGAAAAGATTTTTTAGAAAACTTCCTGGTTTTTACAGAGTCAGGAGGACTTCAGAGCCATTTAAAAATGGTGGGTGGGACCCAATCCCCACCCTGCATTCCCCCCAGTTGGCAAGGTCCATTGCAGAGGGTGGGGATGCATTTCCATAACTCCTGCAGTTTTACTGCAGTAATCCAGCTCCTGGATGACTTGTGATTCACAGGCTCTCAGGAGAGTAGTGAACACCCTAATCTAGATTGGCCAATCTTTGGAAATGTAGGCTCGAAAGGCTTTACACACACCCTCAAAATTACCCCATAAGGGGACACTTTCCACCAAGGCAAATCTGCAGATTATGGAAATTTCCCAGCTCAAGCTCTCTGTCGCACAAATCTGGCCCCTGATCTCTTAAAAAGTATTTAAAAGCCGGAAAAATAATCTTTTTAATGACATGTTTAGAAAATTAAAGTTCAAAAATTTAATAACAGATCAAGGAGACTTTGAATTAACTGCTGGCAGATGGAATCTGGGGAGGTTCAATTAGAAATCCACTGTGTTTACTGGTTGATGATATTTTAGAATAGAGTCATAGAATCCTGTTGAAGTGGAAACTTTCCTGCTTCTTGACTGTGATAGAAAGACTCAACAAAGCTCGTTCTGACAAAATAACTAGGCTTTATTTACGAAAGACTGCATGCAGTTTTGGTTGAAAACTTGAGTTCAGAGAGCAGTTGGTACAACTTGCTAATTCCTCCTCAATTCCGCAATTACAAAAAGAATCAGTTCAGTATTTATACATAATCATTATCAGTTTGCGTGACCAGAGCATATTCAGGAATTCGATTAGTAATAGAATCATAAGCAATGTCATTAATCATGTCGTAACTTGCTGACCTCCGAGAACTCTTTGTCTCAACATTCATACCCTTATCTTATCCTTTGATGTAACAGAAGAAGGTCGGTGACGCCATCATCCCTGACCTTATCTTGTTTTATTTACTCATACAGTCTTAAAGTTACGCGGAGTCAGCCTTGCTTATATTGTACCAAATAGCTGACCAATTTTCCCATCATGCTATTCCTTAGTTCATACAACTTCACAATCCTACAGTGCAGAAGGAGGTCAATTGGCCCATCGAGTCTGCATTGACTCTCTGAGAGAGCACCTTACCCTAGCCCACCCTTTGACCTATCTCCACAACCGCACACATTTACCATGGCTGATCCCCTTAACCTACACATGCTGAGACACTAAGGGGCAATTTAGCGTGGCCAATCCACTTAACCTGCACGTCTTTGAACTGTGGGAGGAAACCGGAACACCCAGAAGAAACCCATGCAGACAAGGAGAGAACAGGCAAACTCCACAGAGAGAGTCACCCAAGGCCAGAATTGAACCTGGGTCCCTGATGCTTGTGAGGCAGCAATGCAAACACTGTGCCACTGTGCTACCTTCTGTATGAAATTCCAAAATCTTTATTCAGGAAAGTTCATTCACCCTGAAGAGTTGAATTACTTTCCCCACGAGGTCAACTTGCTCCACTGGGAGCTTAAGTCTGGAAGAGACCATTTCTCTTTGAAGCCTTACTGGACCTCCTCTTCACAATCGGCATAGTATGAAACTGTTCGACCACCTTGCTGTGCATTTAGATCATGTCTATAGTAGTCTCCGGTCTACCTGGGATATGCAAGTGACTGCTACCCTGAAATTTGGAATGGGGTCTCCAGGCAGAGGAATGGGTGGAATTTACTGCTGCCTCACCACTCTGACCACCTTCCCCCGTGTGCTTGGCTCCTGCCCTGCCTGCTACCTCAAAGAGCAATGAGTGGAGGAGATGGGCAGAAATGGGCCCAGGATCTCAAGCCAATAAAATGGGTCAAGGATTGAGTGAATCCACCTGACTAATACTCCGCCCTGAAACAAAATCCACGAAAGACCTTCAGATTTGAACTTGGCATACTCATATTCTTACCTCACAGCATGAGGTAAGATTCAAGCATATCAACCTTCTCCATTTTTCAATGGTGTTTTCCCCACAAACAATGCATGAATCTCCAAAACATAATTGGGTGAGGGGATATGGTGAAGAGGTCTATTTCATTTCATCAAAGTATTGCATAGTCCAAGTGCTGCATTTCCTTCGTATCCATTGCATCCACCCTCCCTGCTTCAGGGATTCTATGGTCATGTTTCTATGAGCAAAATATGATTAACTTTGTATCAATTTACCCTCTGATTCTGAGCATTGTCTCTGGCAAAATATAAACATTCAGAAAAATATTGCTGCAGTAAATGAAGTATAGTTTATTATTTGCTAAAACAATAAATTGATAATTTAAAATACTGACTTCTGTATCAATAATGCAAAGAAGGTCTCGATTCTCCAATTTCCTTGAATGGCTTTCAGCTGAAATGTTATCCCACATCGAATCCAAATCAAAAGTACTTAAATGCAAACATCATTTTCAAGACATTGATGTTAGGAAAGTCTACAATCAACAAATACATCTTATTTGTTCTTCATGTTAAATACTGGCATTGTTCTTCAAACATTCAATATTTCACCTACTTGCTTCTATCAATACATAACTTTGTTATGATTCGGGATTCAAACCCCAAATGTTTGATACTTTCCAGTTAGAGATCAATAACATTTGTTTTTCATTTAAAGTAGACAATGTTTGAGATTCCAGACAATTGCTCAGATAAAAAAGCCACAAATCTCAAGTTTTGAGCAAACAAAAAAAATAAATTTCACTCTATCAGTCAGAAAGATGAAACAATTTACAATATCAACCTTATACTCTAACATTCAGGTTTAATGTGAGATTTGTGTGAATTAACAGGCAAACTGTGGTCAAATACATCACAATAAGTGAGAGTGATAGTGGAGTCAGACACTTTAGGAACATTTAAGCGGTTATTGGATAGGCACATGGAGCACACCAGGATGATAGGGAGTGGGATAGCTTGATCTTGGTTTCAGATAAAGCTCGGCACAACATCGTGGGCCGAAGGGCCTGTTCTGTGCTGTACTGTTCTATGTTCTATGTTCTAATAAATGACAGATCTAACCAGGACAGATTCCATGGATTACCCAATGTGGCCAAACAGGCCATCTAAAATGGCGATTTGTAAAGCACTCTGGGACAATTGGGCAAGAACTAAAATGACAGGCTGCAGCCTAAAAGACAGAGATAAACAGGCTGCAACCCAGACGATTGAATACACAGGATATGGGTCATCTCCAGGACAAAAGAGGCTTTCTGGTCAAACTGGGTTATTTACTAGACATAGGGACACCGTAACCCCTTATTTGGGAGGGAGGTGTGTATTCTGCGTGCCCCCAGCATCTACAGACATGGCCATTGGGGACACGCCCAGAGATTGGTGTGGCAGCACCCGATTGGACTTTATCGATCAGGGTGATCAAGTCCTGATCGATTGATTGGCAATGGCCAAAAGGGGCACGAAACCCAACGGGGTATAAAGGGTGCTGCACAACCAAGAATCTCTCTCTCTCTGACCCCACGAACGAGCTACAACAACGGTGACCGTCGCCAGCGACGACCAGCTCGAGGAGAGCCACCACACCCAAGAAGGAAGGAAGACCAGAGCCAGAGTGCCAGACCAGACCAAAGGACCTGGCCAAGCAGAAGACGACTGAGACCAACGCACAGATAAAGGCCAATATCTGGTTGGGTACTTGCCAGTCACGCAAAAGTTAAGTCAAGGTCTTGTATTGGACTTGAACTTTAGTATTTTCTGTAAAGTAACATATTGTTGGTTGGGTGGGTGATTATTGATTGTGTGTTTTAAATAAATATTGGTTGTACTAACGAGACATCTACTCGCAGTTATTTGTCCACCGTATAAGGGTTAAAACAGACTGTGCGGCAGGCACAACAATTGGCGACTCCGCCGGGACATCGACAAGAAATAACTTTGTTGCTCCGATATCGAATCCCACAGAATCTATATTGAACGATTATTTAAAACTCAGAGCCAACAGGAGTAAACTTCTTATTGAACAAATAACTGCTTTCGGGAAATTGTTATTGTGCATGCGCTGTTACTAACAAAGAGGATAGGGTAAACTCCATAGGTTTACATTAGAATCCGGGGGGATTCGGACTGGAACGTAGCCCAAAGCCGTACCCGCAGTCCAATCAACTCCCGACACCTTGTTGTTGAATATAGAATGGCAGGAAACAGCACAGAGACAGAGAAGTATCCCATATGGGAAACAAAGATCAGGGACTATATTAAGAAGAAAGGGTGGCCCCTATGGGCAGAATCTTGTGCCAATACTGAGACGGGACCGGGATCCCGAGGGCAGAAGTATTGGGACGATCTGAGGAAAGTTCAGGAAAAACGGGCAGACGAATGTGAGAAAAAAATTGCCATTGTGAGCTGCTTAGGACAGCTGCTAGGAACAGAAAAATAATTAACCACAGTTCGTAAGGAACTGGAGGAATCGGAGCGGCACAGGAGGAAAAGGAGGAGGAGATCAAGAAACTAAAAGAACAGCAGCAGGAGAGGATAGAACAAATAAGAGCCGAAAAGGACAGAGAGGTAGATGAATTAAAGAGAATTAAAGATGAATTAAAGGAAAACCTAGAGCAGGTACGCAGTGCTCAGGTTCCGTCTTGGATTAGTGACGGACAGATGGAACACCTATTTACGGGTAAGAAACACCCCGAGCTATCTGGCTGCCAGATGCAACAGTTGACCAAAGTCTGGTTCAATGATGACTGCAAAGGGACTCCAGGGAAAGCCCTGGGAATGATATTAGGGCTCCCCATAATCACTGACGACCGGGTTGGACTGAGGGTCTTTGAAGTGGAGAATATAGGGACGATCCATGAGGATATCTGGATAGGGCACGACGGCACTTTACCATACGCAGTGGAGAAAGAAGGGAGGCTCATAGGCACTACTCTGGACAGATGTCAGCAAACTGACGAAATAATCGCATGCCCATACCCAGTTTACTTAAATGAGCATGCACTGTGTGGCTTCAGAACAAACACTAGCCTAAATTGCTCAGTAGAAGCTCGTAGCCTGGACACGGACATAACTCGGGTAGCTTACAAGGGAGCAGGGGCCTTTTGGCTAAGATCAAGTGTAGTATCAACGTGCTGTGCTTGGTTGAAGTTGTTAGGTTACATTTTAGCTTCATTTGAAGCAATTTTTAAAAGCGGCATCTTGGCCTTTTGGCTAAGATGCAAATGAGATCAAGCCTTGGAGGAGGAGCTATGCCTACTCCAATCAGCTTGGATCATGTAGATCAAGCCCAAGACAGGAGGTGAGAGCCCTGTCTTGTCAGCTTGGATCAGGAATGTCTCAACTTGTTGAGACTCTGAATTGGACTTGATTTGATTGAATTGGAATAAAAATACAAGGGAGCAGGGAGATACTGTCTCACCACCTCCCTGAAACAATATCAGTATGGCGTGACACATTGTAACATTACTAACACTACATTCTGCATCAAACCAGACATACCAGCCAGGGTAGGCCTCAGTCAACTAATAGACATTCATAAGAGGGAGAGGGTAGATTTGAACGCCACTGACGAGCTCCGGCAGACTCTAGGGGAGTACCATGAGAAATATGACACAAGCCTAAAACTCCTGCTGGAGGAAGTGAACCTGATTCAGGCAAAATTGGCTACAGACCACAGAACCTTCACCAAAGTAGTACAGCAGACCCAAGAGGTGAAAAGGAGAATTAAATAAATTAAAGTCACCTCTTGGTGGGATGACCTTTGGAACTGGGGCTCAAACATCCAAATCCATCCATTTGTTCACATAATGTCACACCTGGCAGTAGTATTGATCTTGTTCACCCTGGTATATCTAATCATCCTCACAGTCCAATTCAGCCGATGGAAAAAGAGGATCACCCAGAGGCTGAATGTAGGGTCCGCCCTTGAACCATGGTCCCCTCTAATTCAGTAGAGCAATGTTTACAGGAAGCCTGCCATTTCGCGATTTGTACTAATGAGCCATTGGAAATCCTACTACCAAAATGTGCCTCAGATCTGCGAATACTTTATTCTAATGTTTGTTTGAATGTTGGTTTATAATTAGCTTATTGTAATAATGGTGTTTGGAATATCTGATTGTCTGTATTTGTGGGTAATTAGTTCATTGTAATAATGGTGTTTAGAATATGCGGTTGTTTGTATTTGTAGAGGGTTGTTGTCTGTAGCTTCTGGAATGTCAATATGTTGTTGGAATGTATTACTGTGCATGCCAATGCCTGGGCCCTACTTGACTGTTGAGTGACTGGGGAATTCCTGACAGATACTGATCCTGAGTTTGTGATCCATCACGCTTCGCGTTCAGGATCAAAGGGGGGATTGTGGTCAAACGGGCCACCTAAAATGGCGACTTGTAGAGCACTCTGGGACAATTGGGCAAGAACTAAAACAGCAGGCTGCAGCCTAAAAGACAGAGATAAACAGGCTGCAACTCAGACGGGTGAATAAACAGGATATGGGTCATCTCCAGGACAAAAGAGACTTTCTGGTCAAACTGGGTTGTTCACCAGACATAGGAGCACTGCAACCCCTTATTTGGGAGGGAGGTGTGTATTCTACGCACCCCCAGCACCTACAGATATGGTCGTTGGGGACACACCCAGAGATTGGTGTGGCAGCACCCGATTTGACTTTATCGATCAGGGTGATCAAGTCCTGATTGATTGATTGGCAATGGCCAAAAAGGGGCGTGAAACCCAATAGGGTATAAAGGGTGCTGCGCAACCAAGAATCTCTCTCTCTCTCTGACCCCACGAACGAGCTACAACAACGGTGACCGTCGCCAGCGATGACCAGCACGAGGAGAGCCTCCACACCCGGGAAGGAAGGAAGATCAGAGCCAGAGTGCCAGACCCGACCAAAGTACCAGACTACACAGAGGACTACAGAGACCAGCGCACAGGTAAAGGCCAATATCTGCTTGGGTACTTGCCAGTCACGCAAAGTTAAGTCAAGGTCTTGTATTGGACTTGAACTTTAGTATGTTCTGTAAGATAACTTATTGTTGGTTGGTTGGGTGAGTGATTATTGATTGTGTGTTTTAAATAAATATTGGTTGTACTGACAAGACGTCGACTCACATTTATTTTTCCACCGTATAAGGGCCTAAACAGACTGTGCAGCAGGCACAACACCAAAAACCTACCTTTCGGTAAAAACTGTGAGTCATCAAATCTCATCTCTTTCACAAGGGATTCCAGTCATCATCTTTGACGACCTCACCTTGGAATTGTCTCCAAAGGTCACTCCAACTCAGATGGCCTCAATGATAGTTCAGCCTGCAAAGTTTCAATTCATATCCCAAAACTCCATTCCCCTGGAATCTTGAGTCTGTACTCCCACACCAACTCACAAGCACAACTTCAGCTCTTCAGTTGTGCGGAACAGCATACAACTGCTCAAAAAGTCTTACTTCAGCCTCAAATACCCATAGCACAGAATCATCAACCTTCTGTTGCCCTCTTTGATCATCAAGGCTTCTTCTGAAGCCTCTCCATTTATGGTCTGACACCGATAGCCCTTTGTCTATTTGCAACCCCAACTTCTGTCCCTTCTACTTCTTAACATTGGAATCACAGCTTGTCCCCTCTCCATGAGACTTATGGTGCTATGCCCCCAATCACATGATCTCACACCATTTTAATTTTGTGAGAATGGGAGAGTGTGAGGCATGGGTGAATACGGTGAGGGGAGGGGGTGAAGAGTGTGAGTGTGTGGAGATGTGGTGGGAGAGTGTGAGGGGGGAGACGTTATTCAGGTTTAGGGAGGATAGGAGGACATGACAGGCCCAAAAATGAAGGTGATTGCAGGGCCTCACAAAGTGGAAATCTGCCGCTGGGACTTTGAGATCCTTCTGTACCATCAAGTTCTGCAGTTACTTTCCATTTAAATAATAACTGCTTTTCTATTCTTTCTGCCAAGAGTGGAAGTTCATATTTTCCGAACTAATACTCCATCTGACAGATTTTTGCCAACTCACTCAACTTATCAATATGTCTTTGCAGAATTCCTACCTCCACTTGATCACTTGTTTTCCTACTTTTCTTGGTGTCATTGGCAAATTTAGTCCCTTCATCCAAATCTTGGATATAGATTGTACATGGTTGAGGTCACAGCATTGAACCCTGTGGCACTCCACTAGTTAAAGCTTGCCAACCCATTTATCCCTACTTTCTGTCAGCTAACCTCAAAGGGTCCTCGAGATGCCTATGGCGAGAAACTTAACTCTCTCGTTGTGCAATGGTTGGACATTCTTTACAGGGAATTTCTAGCGTGCAGCAATGTAATGTTAACAAGCTGTCCAAACAACCAACCAAGTTAAAGGATTCTCACAGATGGCCAAGCAGTAAATGAAAAGAACTAAAATCAAATAATTTGTTGAAGGTTTGGCAGAGAAAATAGAAGATGGACACATACCCAGAGGGTGAAGGTAGAAGCTGAAATATTTGGAAGAAAAGTTTTAAAAAGTTTTTATTTAAACAAGTTTTTAAAAATCTAGTAACAACTCACAATGAAGACATTTAACAACACTTCACAAAGATTCTTTTCAGGTTCGGTGTGTTGTTCAAGAATAACCATAACTCAGATTGCCATTAAAAAACAACAATGACAACTTATTGAATACAGTGTAACTTTTTATATCGGATTTCTAATGACAATGTGAGAGCAGTGAGGGGGAATTTCTTGTTCAATCGACATTTGCTGGCTCTGGAGTGAAGTCCACATCATAAGCTATGGAGGAGCAGTGAGTGACAGACTGCAACTTTAAGATTTCCATGTTAATCTTCCCACATGCTAAATTCTGAAGTGGTGGTCAGTTTCAGCGGGTAATGGTGGCGAACACCAACAGTTCATCATCAAGCTCCCCCCCCCCCCACCCACCAATGAAGGAATCCGCTCACCATCATTGTGGTGTGATACCCGGTCATATCACACAAAGGCAGTGCAATATGAAGCACATGTCACTTCCATAGTCACTTCACAGAGAGCGTAGTGTAGCTATAGGTTCTTCAGGGAATAGTGTAACTTCTCTCGTGTCCTTTTGCTCACTAGTCCATGGTTGTACCTTATCAAGTTTTACCGTGCCAGAGAATCAGTTGCACAGGATCCAGATGCAGGGTTTCCACAACTTCCATGCAATTCTGCAGTTTCTTCCAGCACACATCATGGAACCTTCTGCAGGAGCACCAAGCAGTATTCACACAGCATGAGTAGGCACAGATAAGGGAATTGGCTCAAAAAGAAATGCAATAGATGTGCTGCCAAACATTCCATTAACGTGATTCCACACCTTGCCAGAAAGATGCCCCAGGCAGGTAGCCACTCCAGTGATACCATCAGTCGCAGAGCCTCCATGAATTATCTGTATAGAAGGATGGGCCCTCTGCATTCTAAAAAGATCCTTTGAAATTGAGAAACTGCCTCCTCATTTTCTCCTCCGACTGGAATTGTATGACCATAAAAATATCTTTAAAGTAATAACACAGGAGAAAAAGGCACCCAAATACAATCTTCATAGAAAATCATAGAAACCCTACAGTACAGAAAGAGGCCATTCGGCCCATCGAGTCTGCACTGACCATAAACCCACCCAGGCCCTCCCCCCATATTTTACCCACTATTCCCTCTAACCTACGCATCGCACGACACTAAGGGCAATTTTTAGCATGGCCAATCAACCTAACCCGCACATCTTTGGACTGTGGGAGGAAACCGGAGCACCCGGAGGAAACCCACGCAGACACGAGGAGAATGTGCAAACTCCACACAGACAGTGACCCAAGCCGGGAATCGAACCCAGGTCCCTGGAGCTGTGAAGCAGCAGTGCTAACCACTGTGCTACCGTGCCGCCCGCTTGATGCTGGGATTTCCAGAACTTTGTTCCGGTTGTACACATGTCCAATGGATGTATCACATCATGATGTTTTATCCTTTTTGTTAATAGTGGAGTGTTTGCTATGCAGAGATTTTCTCCAATTTGATAATTCGAATAAAATCAGAAACACATCCTTTAAGAATGCTTTTGAAATTACACCAGCAATAGTAACAGTAGCAAATCTACTGGTTACATTGACAATGTTAACTCATATAGCTTATTGAAAATAGCATTGGGCAAAAAGACAATAATGCATCAAAGCTCGGATTTAAAAAAAGAAAATCATGGGCTGACTTTTCTGAGGCATTGTCACACCACTGTTATTTACATAACTTGCACCGGAGGTCCATATTTCTCACCCAGAACATTTAACTGGGCCTCCTAAGAAATGGGGAGCATACCTGCTCCTGGAGTCCTTCCTCACAGTGCAGGAACATTATGGGGAGCCAAGACATACCCATTTTCGGTATGCTTAAATATCCCATAGGTTCTTTGACAATCTATGGAAAGAAGTGTGAAAATAAAGTGGGTGAAGAGATAGAAGGGCAGGTGGGTGAGTCAAGCGGTACTGTGGATGAGGATAGAGTGGATTGTGGGGGGTCAGAACAGTGGTTGGAGATGGGGGGGGCCGGGAGGTTATTCTGGGTTGGGGGCATCTGGCGGGTAGTCGGGGTGTCGAGGGTAGATAGGTGGTTGATGGTTGAGGATGTAGGGTTGGGGGGGGTGTTTAGTTGGAGAGTCGGGGATCAGCAGTTCAGTTTTATCCAGCAGTTAGAACTGGTTTTAACCCTTCTAACATTTCCTCGGTAATATTCTGCAGTCATTCAGGTCAGTCAGAACATCCAAAGTCTGTAACTTTAACTCAAAAGTTTTGGAGGGTTCCAGTGGCAGGGTAATTGCTGAATTGAAGTTGAACCTTCCCAAGCAATTCTGATGCAGTCAGTGCTTGGGGACTTCTGAGGGGTCCCTCAGCACATCTACAGAGGTACCTCCGAGGTACAATCATTCAGAGACCAGAAGATTTGTGTCCATGACCTCCGGAGCACATTGGGTAGGAAATTCTCGAAGCACTGTTACACTGGTATTGAGTACAGAAGATTGAATTGGTCAAGTCCTAACTCCAGGTTGGAAATCCCATTCCAACTCCTGGTTCCGGGGTCACTTGTATATCTGCAATGGTTTGCCTTTACCTGTCACCAGCTTGCCCCGGCTCAGCTCGGCACAGCGCCCTGAGACAAAGTGACACTCTGGTATGCTGAGTGATCCCTGAAGTCCATCTGGACTGAACACCTTTTTGGTCTACTTAATCCAATGCAGCCACTCTGTAGCTTCTGCAGTAGTGGGTGCTAGTTATAGAGTTGGGGAAATATGCTGAGTAAGATCTCCCTATCATTCTGATCTATGAAAATAAACTGTTCTTTGACATAAGACCATAAGACATAGGAGCAGAATTAGGCCACTCAGCCCATCGAGTCTGCTCCACCATTCAATCATGGCTGATATTTTTCTCATCCCCATTCCTCTGCCTTTTCCCCATAACCCCTGATCCCTTTATTAATCAAGAACCTATCTATCTCTGTCTTAAAGACACTCAATGACCTGGCCTCCACAGCCTTCTGTGGCAAAGAGTTCCACAGATTCACCACTCTCTGGCTGAAGAAATTCCTCCTCATCTCTGTTTTAAAGGATCATCCCTTTAGCCTGATGTTGTGCTCTCTGCTTCTAGTTTTTCCTACTGGTGGAAACATCCTCTCCACATCCACTCTATCCAGGCCTCGCAGTATCCTGTAAGTTGCAAAAAGATCCCCCCTCATCCTTCTAAACTCCAACGAGTACAGACCCAGAGTCCTCAATCGTTCCTCATATGACAAGCTCTTCATTCCAGGGATCATTCTTGTGAAGCTTCTCTGGACCCTTTCCAAGGCCAGCGCATCCTTCCTTAGATACAGGGCCCAAAACTGCTCATAATACTCTAAATGGGGTCTGACCAGAGTCTCATACAGCCTCAGAAGTACATTGCTGCTCTTGTATTCTAGCCCTCTTGACATGAATGCTAACATTGCATTTACTTTCCTAACTGCTGACTAAATCTACACATTAACCTTAAGAGAATCTTGAACCAAGTCCCTTTGTGTTTCTGATTTCCTAAGCATTTTCCCATTGAGAAAATATGTATGCCTCTATTCCTCCTTCCAAAGTGCATAACCTCACACTTTTCCACATTGTAATCCATCTGCCGCTTCTTTGCCCACTCTCCTAACCTGTCCAAGTCCTTCCGCAGCCCCCCTTGCTTCCTCAATACTCCCTGTCCCTCTACATATCTTTGTATCATCTGCAAACTTAGCAACAGTGCCTTCAATTCCTTCCTCCAAATTGTTGATATATATTGTGATAAGTTGTGGTCCCAGCACTGACCCCTGAGGCACACCACTAATCACCGGCTGCCATCCTGAAAAAGACTCCTTTATCCCCACTCTCTGCCTTCTGCCAGTCAGCCAATCCTCTATCCATGCCAGGACCTTACCCTTAACACCATGGGCACTTAACTTATTTAACAGTCTCCTGTGCGGCACCTTGTCAAAGGCCTTCTGGAAATCTAAATAAATCACGTCCACTGGTTCTCCTTTATCTAACTTCCTTATTACCTCCTCAAAGAACTGGAACAGATTTGTCAGACATAACCTCCCCTTGACAGAGCCATGCTGACTCAGTCCTACTTTATCATGCACTTCCAAATACTCCGCAATCTCATCTTTAATAATGGACTCCAAAATCTTGCCAATGATCGAAGTCAGGCTAACCGGACTATAATTTCCCGTCTGCTGTCTCCCTCCCTTCAAAAACAGCAATGTTCCATTAGCTACTTTCCAGTCCTCTGGGACCCTCCCTGCCTCCAGTGATTCCTGATAGATCATCACCATGATTTCACAATTTCCTCAACTATCTCTTTTAGAACACTGGGGTGTAGTCCATCCGGTCGAGGTGATTTATCCACCTTCAGACCTTTCAGTTTCCCTGGAACCTTCTCCTCAATGACAGCCACTACACTCACCTGTGCCCCCTGATTCTCCTGGACCTCTGGCATCCCACTGGTGTCTTCCACGGTTAGGCCTGATGCAAAGGCCGCAATTCTCCCATCCGCGCCCCCCAGTTTTCTGTCAGGTCCGGCCGGGAGATGCACGTGTTGGCCATTTCGCGGGTTCCCCGCCAGTTTTTTCGGCCAGCGGGCATCTCCCAGCCGGAGAAAAATCGTGCCACTGAGAATCCGCTGAAAACCGGCGGGCCGCTGATTAGCAAGAGTTTGCATATCTTTGCATGCCATCAGCGGACTCCACATGGCAATCTCCACCCACGTCTGCGTTTCCCACCTCTTTGGTGTGATGTAATTTTGGCGCGATTCACGACAGGTATTTAAGAGTCACAACCTCATGTGGCAGCCTTGAACTGGCGTGAGGAAGTATGTGCTGCTAGCGGAGCGCGGGGGATGTTGCAGGCAGGCCCTGGAGATGCCTGGTGGCCTTCCTCCTATTGCCTATATGCTTTGGCCCATTGGCTAGTGACATCTGGTGGGGGGGGGATGGGCGGCGGGCGGGGGGTCGGGGGAGGGCTTCCATTTCCTCACAACTCCCTGGGTGAAGTTCTGTCAGGGAGTTCCACTCCCCCCCGACTCCCAAGTAGCACTGAGGCTAATTGTTGGAAGCAGCCTCGAGGGCTCCTGCTCCCCCCCATCCCCATAGCACTTTGCAGTGGCATTGTCTTTCTGCAGGGTGTGGTCAGGGACTCTGCTAAGTGCTGGTGTTCCAGGGTGGGGGAGGAGTGCACCATGTGCTGACTGAGGCCTAACCAGATGAAGCAGCTGCTGCTCCAGGCCGGGGTGCAGAGGTTCAGACATGGACTGCATGGAATCTGCTGTCACTGGGCACAGATCTGGTGCTGCTTTGCAGTCTGTCTCTGCCCTGTGACACAGACCAGTTAACACATACCTGTAACGGATGCTGCAGTTGCACACATAGCAATGGCTCAAGGGTGCGCATTGCCTACGGCTGCACACTGACCTGCATAATCTGTGCCAGCATTTGTCATGATGGGAATCTCACACAATCCTAATCGGGCCACGCATGGCACCATGGATCGTGTGGTGTTGCCAGTTCCCACAAGTGGGGATGCTGGCCCAAGTGAGGGATTGGGGTGGCGCTGGGTCTATGCAGCCAATGATAATAATCCCTCATTCTATGCTCTTTCCAACCCCCGCTGTGCAGATGGATCTCGGTTTGCTCGATCTGGAGCTGGCCATGTTGGTGGCAGCAGAGGCAGAGGAGGAGGAGGCGGCGGCTCAGGAGGTGACAGGCGTGGAGAGACCACCGCAGGAGCAGCCACCACCAGACCCTCAGGAAGGAGGGCAGGGGGCTGTCGCTGAGGGCCAGGATGTGTGTGAGCAGTCTCCCGAGAGGGTGCACAGAAGGTGGAGAGTGCCAAGGCCAAGGAGATACAGGCCCCGCAATTCCTTTGAGGCCCTCGCGGAGGAGATGTGCCATCACCGGCTGTGGCTCTCCAAGACCACGGTGCGACAACTTTGTGAGGTGCTCGCACACCTGGCACCTCAGGGGAGGGGCGGCCACCTGCTCCCTGTTGACGTGAAGGTGACGGCAGCCCTGAATTTTTATGCCTCCAGATCATTACAGGCTCCCAGTGGCAACCTAGCTGGGATTCCCCAGGCTTCCGTGCACAGATGTGTGCAGTGGGTCACAGATGTCCCATATGCCCAGGCAGGGCAGTTCATTCATTTTGATGTGGGCCGTGCACAGCAGGAGGCCTGGGCTCTTGGCTTCACTTCCATTGCTGGGATTCCCAATGTGCAGGGTGCAGTGGATGGGACACACATCGCCTTGTGGGCCCCCTATGCAGGGCCACAGCAATTTTTGAACAGGAAGGGGTTCCAATCCCTGAATGCCCAAATTGTCTGCGACCATCAAATGAGGATCATGCAGGTTGATGCATGTCATCCAGGGAGTGTCCATGACAGCTTTGTGATCCGGCAATCGGACATTCCTGAGCTTTTTGAAGAGCAGCCCAGGCTCCCGGGATGGCGACTGGGTGACAAGGGTTACCTGCTGAGGTCATGGCTGATGACGCCTATGTGGAGGCCCCAGACGGAGGTGGAGACCCACTACAATGAGGCCCATGCAGCCACCCGGTCCATCATTGAGCGGTGCATCGGCCTGCTGAAGATGCGGTTCCGCTGTTTGGACCGCTCTGGGGGGGGCCCTCAAGCATGACCCTGTGCGTGCTTCACGCATCATCATCGCTTGCTGCGCTCTTCGCAACATCACCCAGCAGCGGGGAGACCAGGTGAAGCAGGAGGAGGAGGAGGGGGTGAGGGGGTGAGGTGGACGCCCCGCCATATGAAGAGCCAGAGGAGAGACGGCGGGCGGCAATGGCAGGTGTCCGGCAGGGAATGGCAGCGAGGAACGCCTTGATTGCAGCCCGCTTCACCTGGCTGGTGCTGTGCAATGAGAGGGGTGCAACCAACACACATCCACCACACCCCAGGAGCAAGTGCAGCCGCTATTCCCCCTCCAAACCGACCTGGGCCCTCAAACCACCACATCACCCTTCCCCTGCTCCTGTCATCCCACCACCCTTTCCCCCAGAAACATCCCACCCTATTGATGTGCCTGGGCTGGCAATGGTCTTGTTTGAAGGCTGGAGGATGATGATGACTTGCTGTTGTGCACACTGGGATCCTACCCCTGGTGCAACTCAAGTCTGACTCCTACCTGTACTCCGAATGCACGTTGCCACCCTGGCCCACATAGCTGTAAGGGTTGGGGACACACGTCTTTTGGCCAGTGGGGGCGGGGGGGCACTTGCACTCAGGGTCTGGTGGATGTTGGGGAAGGTGGGGCAGGCACTCTGAAACATGGGCTGAGTCTGCAAGGCTCAACAGACAGCACCTCTATGTTTGGGAGTCTGGAGCACTGAGCTGTGGGGGAGGGAGGGTGGGGGGAAGAGAATCAGAGACACATTAGTCACAGCGTGATGTGCAATTAACAGTTTATTGTGCTCTTAACATAAATAATTACCAAACCCTGACTAATGCTGACCTTCGTCCATGCCCTCTAATGAACTACAACTTTCTAACTTTGTGCTGTCTACTGCTTCTTCTCGGTGCTATCCCAGGATGCACATCAGAGGTGGAGGTATCCAGCTGTGATGCACGCCCCGTTGCCTGTGATGCCCTTGACGGATGTCCCCTGGGTGGCCGGGAACTGGAGGGCCCCGGCTGACTTGCAGATGGCACTGCTTCGGTGTCACTCTGTTCATCTCGCAGGCCCTGAGATGCCCTGGTGTGAGGAAGGGGGGAAATCGGAAGGTCTCGGGACATCCAGGATCTCCTGGGTGGAAGACCCCAGCACGGGCTCAAGCCCTTCCTCCTCCTTTGGGGTGCCCAGAGGCCCCGGGGACACTCCATGGGACATCAGGATAGTTGGACTGAGCTCCAGAAGTTCCGGCATCACCTGGCTCTGCCAGTTATGGAGCTCTAGGTGCGTCAGCCCCATGATGTGTGATCCCTCAGCCCTGGCCCTCTGAGACTCAGCCAAGCTCCTCTGCTTTCTGTGAATGAGCCAGGCTCTGGAGCCCCTCAGCAGTAGCCCTCTGAGCCTGGGCTACGTTGTCAAGGCTCACAGCCATGGCTTGCTGTGTGTCCAGAGTGCCAGCGAGAGTCCCAGCCATGGCCAGGAGTGTCTCCCACATGCCCCTGACACTCATAGCCATCGAACACTGTGCCTACTGGATGCCGGAAACACATTCGTCCGTGGCCACAGTGTCTCCAGGATGGCCTGGACCCTGTCACCCATGAGGACAGACCTCTGAGCCAGGCTTTCCACTGCGGTCACCATCCTTGCAGTGTTGGCCTGGGTCTCACGCTGTGTTGGCACCACCTCCTGCAACAGCACACTGTTTGACTCCCCTAAACAGCCTTGCATTCACAGCCCTTCCACAACTCCCTGGGTTTCCTGATGCATCTCCACCAGCCTCGGAGGAACACACCAGAGGCCCAGCAGCTGGCTTGGGGACAGCTGAATCCTGGCCTCCGGCAGACCTCTGTGTGCCCGAGTCCTCGGATGTGCCCGCCTCCACCCGATGTGCATCAGTGGCTGTGATGTTCTCACCAGATCGTGACCCAGAAGCCTCAACACTAAAGGTACCCACCGTGATGATCGTCTCTGTGTTGGTGGGTTGTGTGGTACATGACGGTGACGCTTTAGTGGTGCTGCCCTCGGAGGATTCCTCAGTGCCTCCCTCCGAGGTGTCATCCAGGGGGTCATGGGCAGTTTGCCCCAGAGCAGCAGGGGCGGCAGCAACACCCGAAGGGTTGGGTTCCTCTGGGTCCAGGGAGGGAGGCAAAACATTCCATGCAGCGTCGCATTTACTTCAAGGAGGACCAAGGTTGAGGGTGCGCTTCTGCTCACTTGCATGTTGGACGCCGACCTGGCTCTCAGTGACCATTCGGGATGGTCCATCACCCCCTGCCAGCTCCATGGCACACTCCTCAATGCAACTCAGCTGCTGCAGGTCAGGCACACCACCACCAGTCTGTGTCATCTCCCGTGCATTGTGGATTTTCTTTTCCTGTGGGAATATAAGGTGGATAGCAAGCATTAACATATTGCAGTGCATGGTGCGCAATGCGTGCCTGTGTCTCGGGCATTGTGCTGACAGTTTTAGGGAAAGCGGTCACCACTGAAGGATGCTCGTTGAGGGGAGAGGGGAAAGGGCTTAGATTCTGTTCCTGGGGGAAGGGTCACTTGTTGCATGGCCTTCAGGTGTCTAAGCAGGGTTGGAGATCCGTGCCAAGCATGTGCGGGGTTCCAAGAGGGATGCTCACTCACCCTTGCTGATTGCAGAATGTTGTTCATTTTTTTTGCGACACTGCCGGCCAAAGCGCGTTGTCAGGCTCCTGGCATTCACCACTTCTGCCACCTCCTCCCACAATGCCGTGGCAGATGCACCCCTTGTGTTGGGGCCCTGGCCAGGAAACAGACGATGACGCCTCTCCTCCACGCAGGTTCTTCTGGTCTGCCTCTGAGAATCTGGGAGCCGGTTTACGAGCAGCCGTCTTTGTGGCGTGACTGGCTGTGTGTCCATTCCTGCAGCTTATATGCAGTCTGGCTTATAAGGGGAACTCTTTTCTTTCCCAGCCAAATAAACAAAATCAAATCAACTTAGGGACAACTCAAAATGGGCAGCTCCCCCAAAAGAACGGGAACCGCCTGAAACAAAAGACAAAGCAGAAAGGAAACTTAAAACATCAAATTAAAATGTGATTAATGGAGCCAATAATACACTCCAGCCCCTGCGGTGCCCAGCGGGCGTGGAAGGCATCAAGTGTGCCCCCAGACACTGCATGCTCCCTTTCCAGGGACACCTGACCGCGAATATAGCCGGGGTAGAGAGGCAGACAGTCAGGTTGGACGACCCCCTCGATCGCCCACTGCCTGGACCTGTCGATGGCACACCTTGCCAGGCCCAGGAGCAGGTTCACGAAGACGCCCTCCTCCTTCCCCGCTCTCCTCCGCACCAGGTGCCCGTAGATCAGGAGCGTGGGGCTGAAGTGCAAACAAAACGTCAGTAAAAGGTTTTTGAGAAAACTGAAAGGGCTGTGCAGCCTATAACACAGAACATAGACATGGTCCACGGACTCCACAAGGTTGCAAAAAGGGCACGCTTTTGGGAGCCCGTGAATCGGTGCAACCTACAATTGGACGGTATTGCTGTGTGCAACACCCTCCACCCCAGGTCCCCAAGATAATTGGGGGAGATCTCTCCGTAGAGGGATCTCCACTGGGGATCGCTGCCGCCTGGCGGCAACAAGGCCCGCCAAGGTGTATCCGGGCAACGGGCGAGGACGCAGTAGTGGAAGGTGTGCAGCAGCAGCCCGTACAGGAAACACCTCCGCGCGGTGGAAAAAGGTACGGAGAACATTTCCATGAGGTGGCTCAAGCTGTGGGGCGTCTGACCCGGGGAGGGGGCGGGGGGGTCTAGGCTTGGGGCCAATGTGAAATTCCATCCGAGCAGGGGTACGCTCGGGCTGGATCCCACTGCACAGTTGCGCCTCCTCGAGACCACGCGTGCCCTTGGGTCCAAGCACGACCGTCCTAAGGTCTTGGATGGCTTTGGTCGCGTGCCGGACGGCAGGAGCTGCACGTCATAATTCAGGCCATGCACCTGGCGGAAGAAATACGTCGCCACGTCACACCATTGTGGAGGAGGCTCAATGTAAAGGTATCTCTGCAGGATCTGGAGGCAGAAGGTCGCCACCTGGGTGCAAAGGCACACCAGCCCCTGAACGCCCTCCCGAAGCGCGAGATACAGAATCTCAGCAGAGATCCAGTGCAGTCTGTTGTCCCAGAAGAACCGGACGAGGGTTGTCTGGATGTTTGTGACAAAGTCAGGGGGAGGGGGTCACAGTGACCAACCGGTACCACAGCATGGAGGCGAGCAGCTGGTTTATGACGAGAACTCGCGCCCTGTAGGACAGCACTCGGAGCAGTCCTGCCCAGCGACTCAGGTGAGCGGTAACTTTGGTCTCCGACTCTTGCCAGTTCGCCGGCCAGGATTCCTCGGCTGGGCAGAGATGGACCCCTAAGTAGAGGAGGTTGGTCCTGCTCCAGGTGAAAAGGCCTGAGCTCCTCCGTAAGGGGGTCCGTCTCCCACGGACCAACCAGGAGTCCAGAGCACTTGGCCCAGTTGATCCTGGCGGAGGTCGCGGCGGAGTACACCGCCTGGCACTCCCGCATCCTCCGCAGGTCAGCCGGGTCCGTGAACATGAGGAGCATGTCATCGGTGCCAGCCGACAGGACCACCCCGACGCCCGAGCTGCGCAGAGCCAAACCTGACAACCTCCTCCGCAAGAGGCGCAGGAATGGCTTCATGCAAATCAAACACAGTTGGCCGGACAAGGGGCAGCCCTGCCGCACTCCTCTCCCAAAGCGAAGGGGTGCCGTCAGGGACCCGTTAACATAATCAGACACTCAATGGCAGAGTACAGTAGTCAGATCCAGGCGACAAAATGCTTCCCGAACCCAAATGCCTGCAGAGTTCCGAGGAGATACTCATGATCCACCTTATCAAATGCCTTCTCCTGATCAAGAGACAGGAAGACGCTCGACAGACCAGTCCTCTGGGAATGGTGGATAAAATCCTGGACCAGATGGAGATTATCATGGATTGAACGGCCCGGGACCGTGTAGGACTGGTCGGGGTGGATCATGTGGTCCAGCACGGAACCAAGACGTGATGCCATTGCCCTGGAAAATAATTTATAGCCCGTGCTGACGAGGGAGACCGGACGCCAGTTTTTTAGGAGGCGGAAATCCCCCTTCTTTGGCAGCAGGGCAATGATGGCCCTGCGCCAAGAGAGGGGCATCTCCCATGTTGCAATGCTCTCCCCTAGGACCCCCGCGTAGTCATTCCCCAGGACATCCCAGAACGCCTTGAAGAACTCCAGGGTCAGCCCATCCAGCCACGGGGCCTTGCCCCATTGGAGGCTGTCAAGGGCACCGGTCAGCTCGGCCAGGCTGATTGGGGCCTCAAGCCTGCCAATGCCCTCCGGGCTGACCTGCGGCAGGTCCTCCCACAAAACCCTGCAGGCATCCTCGCTGGATGGATCCGGAGAGAAGAGGGTGGTGTAGTAATTTTGGGCAATGGCCCTGATGCCCTCCGGATCCGAGACGGGGGAACCGTCGTCGGCCAGCATTTTTAGGAGCTGCTGACGGTTATCCCGCCCTTTTCCAGCGAGTAGAAGAAGGGGGAGCCGCGGTCCAGGTCCACGTGGAACTGGAGCCGTGACCTCACATACGCGCCACGGGACCTGACAAGTTGCAGGTCCCTCAGCGCGCCCTTCTTCTCCCTGTACTCCAGCTGCAGGGCCGGGTCCGCATTGGGCTGACTGAGGCGTTCCTCCAGGTCGAACACCTCCTTCTCCAACTCCTCGAGCCTGGATTCCCGCCTCTTTGTTGATCTCCTCGTGTACTCCTGACAAAAGGTACGGATGTGAGTCTTGCCCACATCCCACCATAGCCTGAAGGAGGAGAAGCCTCCCCGCTTCCTTCTCCAGCCGGCCCAGAAATGACGAAAGGAGTCCAGGAAGCGCTCGTCCTCCAGCAGCAGCTTGTTAAAGTGCCAGTACGCGGACCCCCTCCCCGGATGCGAGACGGAACAAATTCCGCCCACTCCAGGTGGCGGTCCGTGTGCAGCACCTGCCACACGGAGGCCGACGGGATGAGGCCCCTTGCTGATGGTCCGGGTTACTATCTTTCTCCGGACATGCCCTTTTGAGGGCATGGAACAGTGAGTGGTCCTAGTGTTCCTACTGCAAAGAGGATCGGGAACGTTGATGTTGCCGTCATGAAGGTACCTTTGAGGAGGAACACAAATCCCTTCTTGGCTCGGTAGCATTTAATATCCTGGTTATTGGTCTGTACGAACCGTATATACCACGAATTGCTCGGTTCACTTGACTTTCTGCCTGATCCTACTAATTGATAAGTGTCAAACGGGTATGTCCATGCGGCTGAGCTGACATGAGTCCCATTACACTGACCACAAATGAGTTGCCTCCCCGCGATCCGTTCAGGCATCTTTACTTGTTTCAGGTACAAGTAAACTGGCTTCTGTTTACCCGACAGTGCTGACGGGCACACTGCGTCTGTACACAGGAAACATTCTTGGGGACTAAGGCATATGCACACCCCCATCCCTGCCCCGAGAAGCAAAGCAGGTAGCTTGCATCATCGTAGCATACTCTTCCTCCCACTCCCTGGAGCCCCCTGCACACAGGATCTGTGGGGTTTATTAGTTCCACACATCTTCCCTGTATACCCCTTTTATATTTGCCTGTTTGTCCTTTACAGGGTGCGTCCGAGGTATCCGCCGTATATAAGTCATGGGGGGTCCACCCAGGGGTGGCCACAAATAGGGGCCTCTACAGATTGGGCTAGCGGGTAACACACGGTTCAATTACCGTGTAAATGTACATGAGCCTTGTAGAATAAGTTATCCTCTAGCCCTGTCAATCTTACAATCGCGACAACATAGAGTGATGCAATCACATACACGATCTTAGACATGTTCGCAACAGGCAAGTATCAATCTTATTACTCTATGTTAACAACTTCCCAAAGGCTGTATTGCCAACCCGAACGCGTCAGTTAAAGTTGCTTGTCGCCGTCACCTGTTTTGGGGAAAGCACTCTGGCCACTTTATGGCTTACTTGTCAATATTACTCATTCGTTTCTTTGTATAATTTCAGCTGGGTCCAATGTTTCCATACACCTTTCCCCCTTATGTCCAGACAGGCACAGGTATCTCCACTAGTTGTGACCTCATATGGCCCATTCCATTTTGGTGCAAACCCTGGTTTCTCAGGTAATATTTTTACCATGACGCGACTTTCCGCTGTTGGGACGTCAGGGAGCATTTCAAGCTCTCTCTGTGCGTCTCTTTCTTCCTGATTATCCTTTACTAATTTACACATCCTTTTTAGTTGGGCGCTTAGTTCCAAAACATCTCGTTTAATTTTGTCTTTTAGTGGACCTACATCGGCCCCACCTGTTATGATGTTTTCTGGTAATTGCATCGCCCGTCCTGTCATTAGCTCATAAGGGGTTAATCCGGTTGTCCTGTTTGTCGTGGCTCTGATTAGACCAGAATATGAAGCCTCTTCTCTCTGTCCATTCCTCCTCTATCAAAGTACAAAGCCAGGACAGTAAAACTTGAAAGGTCACAGAAACCAAAGAAAATCCCAAATCGAAAGAAAAAAAAAGTTTTTCTTTAAACAGAGATGGGTATATATATTCAGACATAAGAAACGGCAAGTCACATTAACCCTTAGAATACTGAACACTGAAATAAAACTTAATTATAAAATCTTGCTCTTCGCATAATAATTTAAAGAAATATTCTCTATCTCTGTACAATTCTTGATTAAACTCCCAGTATTTAAATTTGAAGTGGATCACTTTTGCCAGCGTCAGGGAGAGGGACAGTACGTATTCAGTGCTCGGAAGGCTATTTTGGTGGAATGGAAGTCAGTCAGTAACATGAAGATAGAGGCTGCGTTGTGGAAAATCACAGAACTCCGCATCATTACTACACCCACAAAAAAGTCTTTCCTAAATCATCGCAATTTCTCCCCACATTCTCCGCAACTGCACAAACCCCACATATTAGTGAACCATTTTGAGTGAGAATGGGGAAGAAGAGTATTGATTCACCTGCTTAATGCACAATCCATGCAAACTGCAGGCAGATTCATCCCCTTGAGCGGTGGCTTTTGTGTGTAAACTCAAGGTGCCTCACATATACATAAAGCACGTGTGTGTTGGGTGGGGTATGCCACACACAGCAGTCGTTCCCCCCCCCTCCCCACTGAATGAACGATTAAGAGAGAAGTGACAGTGCAACAACAGCATTGGTCGTTTTCCCTTCTCGCAGGCAGAGCTTGCCGTTCAAGATCCTGCTTCTTTTGATGGATGCATCGTATGAGTGGACAGGCTGCAGAGGTGGATGGGGATTGCAAAGCCAAGAGCAAAACACTTGCACCCCCTCCATTAACTGTGGGGGCATGTGCAGCTGTCAGGGTTATGTACTGTATGAAACAGTTAATCCACTGGCAAGTGGCTGCACAGAAGCTTCATTAGTGAGTTCAGTGCACTAAGATTAAAAAGGCCAGCTCACCACATGCATCTTCACATACACAAACCAACAGACTGCTTTAACATAAACACAATAGGCTGTTAGTCCTTAACAACTGACTGTCTCATATTTATAAAAAAAACCTTAGCGGCTGTCTCTAAACTTTCACCCTGACTTTGAACATATATTATCATTTACCCCCTCCAATTTAAAAGTGGTTTTGAGCCACGCCTACCAGTTCATCAATTCACTTATACGTCAATAGTGCAAAATATTTAATTACATATCCCCCCTCAATAGAGAGCCAAATTTTGACCTTAATATGAAAATGCCAATTTAAAGTTGAGATAACATTTGCAGAAACAATGCAACAGGACAATTGTGGGATTACAAAAACAAACAGTTTAAGCTCCAGACTTCTAATATTCCTTAAACGATTTCCTCTGGAAGCAATTTTAAGGCATTGAAGCAATTCAGGGCAATGAATAATACAGACAAGATAGAATTCAAAGAAAATGTGTTTCCAAAGTCCCAACGGTACAGTTGTTCTAAAGCAATATGGGCTTTACCAACATAACCTTGCGTAAAGTCAATCTAGAATCAAGGTATGTATGAACACAAAATTGGAGCAAGAATTCTTCAAGCACTCTCACCCACTTCAATCTGGTGACAACTCAGGCCCAGGGACTGGATTCAGATTATTGCTCCAGTAATTGTTGTCTCAGTGTGAATCAAATAACACTTTGCACTGGCTTTTTGGCTGCAGCTGGACATCCATTCATTTGAATATAATCCTATCAAAAGACATCGCTTTCCCCATTAAAGTCACATGTCATACAGCTCCAATCTTTATAGGATGTACTCTTACATTATATCTAATTTGATCATTTGTTTCCGTGCAAGTGCTGAATGACAGTACTTCACAAAATGCCACTACCTTACCTACAAAGAAGTGCATTCAAATGCTGAGCACCAACATTTAGCAGAGCTGTGCAAGTTATTACAAACCATGGCAAAGAATGGTTAGATGCTTGGAATAAACAGCCTTTTCATGGAGGAAAGGAAGCTCCTACAGAATTATGTTTTTATCAATACACAATATATAATATATAAACATATTATATAAAATTGGTTAAGGCTTTTCAGGATTTGATTTTATTCTCGGGTCTATATGGTTGTGCTATACTGTATAATAAAAATAATCAAGCGGCAGTTGTATCATACCACTTTACACATCATAACCGTGATATCCAAACCCTTTTAATTTAAGTTGTTTCTATTTTTTAATTTTTTGAGTTCCAGATTAAAACCCCTGCATTTTAGAAAAATAACAGGCGCCAAATCAAAATCAAAGTAGGTACAATACATACTGGTTAATTGATTAGAAAAGTTTTGGTTTGATTTTAACTGGCTAGATTTTAAGCTTTGCAGTGTTTTTATATTTGGCAAACTTTGAACAATAGATGGCACATGAAATTCCAACGGCAATGCATAATTTTAACCAGTTACACAATACTAAACTATCAGACGTTCGTAAATAACAATATTCTGTGGACCTTAATACTGCATTCTAACTGGGCAATTTGCATTGGTGTTGGTCTCCTGAAGTTAGTGCTGTAGTCAGGTTTTCCTTTGGATGGGCTAATCAGAACTATCATCAATGTTAGATGATGTAATTTGTTACATGTTAACGAAACAACATAATATAATCCTTGAATTTCATATTGGTCCAAATGTTACTTAGAACTAGTAAAAGGACTGATGGCCAGTTGATGACAAAACAAGTTCCAACAATTCATGGTGTTATAAAGTTTAGCAATGTTTGGCAGCAAATGCAGATTAAAAATACTTGATGAAATGCTTTCTTCAAAAAGTAATCTAATGGTTATAGATTTCACATCTTTTGGTCAATCAATACACTTGCATATTAACATACAGAAGACAGAATAATTGGGAACAAAAGAATGAACAAAATGTTCTTGAACACAATGCTGAATCTGTACATTAGGTACCTACTCATTTCAGACTAAAATGCCATTTTAAAAAAGTGTTCATAATACATATTTAGTAATTGAATGAATATCTTGCATGCAGCCTCCCTCATGACGGCAGTCATTTCTCTTCTACCCTGTTCCCTTTGGCAGGCAGCATAACCAGGAAATAAAATGGTTCACCTGCAGGCTCTTTTTATAAACAAAAGGAACACCTAAAAAAAGTAATTTCAGATGTTTCCAAAAATTGCTAAGTAAAATACAGTTTAAAATGTTTTACGTCCAACAGTAATGTTAGTCTGCTGAGTTCATTAAAGTTTGTCTAAATGGCCAGTAACTTTCAGCTCCTTTAATCACCTACCCACCCCACAAAATATACTGCAAACAGATTTTGTGTGCTAGTAGCAAATCTGAGTTGAGATTCGCTCACCTGGATACACTCTCAACAAGTCTCAGTATAATCCACATTCTTTCAAGTTATTTTTGATGATGCAGTTGGTGGCCTACCCAGACTGTGTCTAGTTCTGCCCAGAATTTTGTATTTGCGCTTCTGGGTTGTGGTTTACCCAGGGAGGCCATTATCTGTTGTCTTTCGCCTGGGGTGAATGGTTTGTAATTTGCTGTTGGCTGCGCATCCGTTCCCCCTCGGGTTACTGGCACCAAGTTGTGTTCTAGCACTTCCCCTTCCTCTGTAGGGGCGGTTGGTCCCTGTTGTGTGGGCTCATAAGGGGGCAGAGGAACAGTTTCCCCTCCCCATTGATTCTCCTCTAATACTCGCTTCCTTTTCTCCAATTCCCTTAATCTGGATTCCAATTTTTTAATCTTATCCTTATCTTCATTCCACTTTTTAGTGGAAGCGACGACTTGTTCAATTAGTCCAGCTAATTGATGTACGAATAATACCCCTGCCTTTTTTTGTTTTGTCTCTCTTTTCCCCATCAACCCACTTTCTCTGTTGTTCTAAGGTCCGAGAAACATCCCAGCCATCCCTTTGCATCTTCTTAATCAACACGTGTCTGTCTGTCATATATTTATCAATAAGAGAACCCGCAGGTCCCCACTTAGTTTCTCTACCTGCCATCCTGCAGACTTCTACACCCCCGGCCACGATTACCTCCTTAGCAACGTGTTTTCTCCACCGTTGGGGTTTCTATTTATACTCAAGGCCACGATTACCTCCTCGGCAACATGTTTCCTCTACCGGAGTCCGGTTCTAGGTCAGAGTGATCAGCTCCTTTTACGCACCGCTTTACAACGGTGACAGACAAACTACACAAACTTTTATGCAAACAGGTGGCAAACTCTGCGTTTGTTCGCCACGACAGAGTTTGATACGAAATGACCTTTATCACTTGTGCTTCACGATCCTAAGTGCCTTGGTGCCTCTATGCCCACTTCAGGGTCCTGACCTTCGCGTGGGGAATTTCCCCTCTTAACAACCGGTCTAAGGCTGCGCGTTTGAGACAGGCACTTCTTTGTCCTTAGTTGATCAGCACAAGTAACAATCAATTCCTGTTTCTATCCGATAGTACCCCTAAATTCCCCTAATTTCCACCCATTTTTAACTGCATTGTTGGCTCAGTCTGACTCCCACAGGTTCAATAATCTCTACTCCAGTCCGCCGATCGAGGCCAACCGATCAACTCACCAGCAGTGAGATCCTTTGCTGACTACGCCAATTTGTTGTGGGAAAATCACCACTTGGAGTCAGATCTAAAGATTCAACACGCAGTTTATTGGACAAAGCTTTTGGAGAAGCACTGGGCATTCCGCAGTGCATGCAGTCACCTTCTCAACTTTAAAATGGCAGTTGAGCATCTTTTATACATTTTCAAATAATGGACAAGTACGGACATTAGCCGTTAGCACATTGTTATACATAGAGTAGATAAGTACGGACATTGGCAGTTAGCACATCGTTATACATAGAGTCGATACATTTATGCATTTATGTCCTCCTTGAACGACTGATCTCGTTACAAAACCCATTGTTTTGGTTCTGCTTTATCTCAAGCTAAGGTGCCTCAAGGTCTGATTTATTTCCTGCAGTAATTTAGACACTAACAGGATTTAACTCGTTGTGCAATGTCTGTGCCCAAGCCAGCACATCTTAATGTCTTTTCCCAGAGTCCATTTTGTGCCAGGTAACCACCTTGTATCCTTTAATTTTGAGTTTACTCCAACAATCGTTAATTGTAATACCGTTACATCTGATTCCAGCTTCTCCCTCTCAAACTGCAGGCTAGATTATTTCATATTGTGGTCACTGCTCCCGAAGAGTTCCTTCACCTTAAGTTCCCGAATCAAGTCTGCCTCATTACATCTCACCAAATCGAGAATTGCCTGTTCCCTAGTTGACTCTATCACAAGCTGCTCCAAAAAAAACATCTCTTTGACATTCCACAAATTCCTTTTCTTGAGAGCCACTACCAACCTGATTTTCCCAGTCCACCTGCGTATTGAAGTTCGCCATGATTATTGTAATATTGCCTTTTTTATCTCCTGATTTATTTTCTGCCCCACATCCGGACTGCTGCTCGGGGGCCTGTCCATAACTCCCATCAGGGTATTTTTACCTTTGCGATTCCTCAACTCTACCCACAGAGATTCTATGCCTTCTGATCCTATATTGCTTCTTGCTATCAATTTAACTTCATTCCTTACTAACCATGCAACCCCAGTTGCAGTAAGCTAGTTAAGGATATTACTGGACCCAACCTTTACTCAGTCCTACATTTATTTACTGAGTCTAACATTACAAGCATCAGTCTCCTAACTCAACCATACTACAGTTTTAGCAAGTCTCTTTTTGTATGTGCTCAAGTGGAACCCTGATTAATACCCTCACCTGCATGTAATTCAACACAAGTGATGTAAAATTAATATGATCTGGACTCAGAATCTCAATTTAAATTGCTCAAATTTATAGATGTTTGATTTATTATTGTCACATGTACTGGGATACAATGAAAAGTATTGTTTCTTGTGCACTATACAGACTAAGCATACTGTTCAGTGAGTACGCAGGGGAGAAGGAAAGGAGAGGGTGCAGAATGTAGTGTTATAGTCATAGCTAGGGTGTAGGGAAAGATCAACTTAATATACGAAGGTCCATTCAAAACTCTGACGGCAGCAGGGAAGAAGCTATTCTTGAATCGGTTAGTACGTGTCCTCAGACTTTGGTTAACTGAGCAAGGTCAGTGAAAACAAATGAATAAATTGAGGAACTATAGCAGGACATGGATAATCTTCGCAAGTGAACAAACTGGCAGATTACACGCACACATTGGAGGAAACAATGCAGAATAGTTTTATTCAATGAAGCAGCTATTCAAGTGAAATACTTAGAGACAAAAATGACAGTATTCCCCACAGAGATCACATCCAATCATTTCAGAATACTAATCGACAACAATAAAACACCTCCATCATGCAAGCAATGTTATTTCATTTTTTAAACTGCTTTTTAAGTAGCAATTAACATGAGGCATACAAAATTGCTAATTATTTGGTTTATTCCCACATTGCATTCATTTCTCCCATGTGAAACTGTTAAAAGCAAATGTTGAAAAGGAATTGATCATTTGAAAAACATCAATCTAGTCCTATACTTTTGTTCGCCTGCCTCTGCTGGTTGCCATTACTGGATTTTGTGTACTAGTTGCAAGTATTGCTCACCAATTGGTCAGACCATTACGCTGGCAATGAGGTATCTAAATTCCTCCAAACTCTTCAATCTGCAAAGGCTCAAGATTTGCACAAAGATCAGAGAACAACTATGAAGTGAATTCATTTTTGACGACGATTATGCTCTCATAGCACACAGTCTGGAAGACATCCAGCTTGTTGACCACCTTATCCAAGCCTCCGAGAATTTCAAGCTCACAATAAAAAGGACAGTGATTCTATACGAACCTAACCCTAACCACGAACTCTCATGATCCCATTGTCACAATCATCAAAATATCCATCAATGCAGTTCAAATGTTCTTCTATTGTGGGAGCACTCTCTCCAATAACACTATGTTGTATGATAAGATCACCCTAATACATGGCAAATGGAAGCTCAGCATTCAGCAGTCTCATTCAAAAGCCTTGGAGAGAGATGGAAGTGGTCTCAAAATAAAAATTAAAGTTGACCAGGGAGTGGTTCTCGCGTCATTTCTTTGTGGTCAGTGAGGTATGGACAACATATCAGTGTTACATAAAGCAGCTTGATGCATTCCACCTTCACTTCACCTGACGAAGGAACAGAGCTCCGAAAGCTTGTGATTTCAAATAAACCTGTTGGACTATAACCTGGTGTCCTGTGGCCTCTCATCTTATACTTTTATTGGTATATGCTAATTACTTGTAATCAAATTTAAACTATAATTGTTTGTGGAATTCTGCACTCTGGCTAGTCTTAAAGATTTAGTCAGGGTCCTGCAGCTACAACAGTAAATTATCTGAAACCACTCTGTGACTTTGCATGGTTACTTGAGGGGAACGATAGTTCAAAATACAAGAAAAACATCATTGCAGCCCTGTAACACAGTCATATCACCATAGAATCATACAGTGCGGAAGGAGGCCATTCGGCCCATTGAGTCTGTGCTGACCACTATCCCACCCAGGCTCTATCCCCATAACCCCATACATTTACGCTAGCTAGTCCCCCTGACACCAAGGGGCAATTTAGCATGGCCAATCCACCTAACCAGCACATTTTTGGACAGCCATATGGTTCACATCGAGGATTCTCACATACCAAAGGTGTAATTTTTACAGCCAGATGAAATCTGGAACCCACATCAGAAGACATTCCAAACTTAGAAACAAAAATAGCCTGAAAGTCGATTTCAGTGCCTTTAAGTATAGGCCTCACTATAGAGGGAAAAATAACACAGAACACTTCCTAATGGAGAAGTAATCTCAAACATTTGATGAGATTAGAGTCAGGACAAATGAACATGTTGCAAAGCCAGAGCCATCAGCAACATTTCAACTATGACTTCATATGTAAAAAAAACATAAAGTATTGGAAAAACTCAGCAGATCTGGCAGCATCTATGGAGAGAGAGAAAGAGTTAACATTCAGAGTTGAATGTGATTCTTCCTCAGAACAAGAGTCATATTGGATTCAAAATGCTAATCCTGTTTCTCTCTCCACAAATGCTGCAGTGCCTGCTGAGCTTTTCCAGTGTTTTCTATTTCAGATTTCCAGCTTCCGTAGTATTTCATTTTTATTTGACTTAAAAGTAATATTTACAATTGGATCAGCAGATCAAGACTTGGTTTAACATCACATATGAGATGATACTAGCCTGGAGAGTGAACAATTTCTCTCCTTCCTGCACACTCATCAATTAAAGGGCCAGAAGACTGCATCAAATCCCTTTTTGATGGCTGTCTGTCATATGTTTCCAAAAATGCCAATAAGGATTTTCATTACATATTGGACCATGAAACCCAACCGCTACATAATCAGTAGGAGAATACTTAAGAGAGGTTCCAACAATACCTATTGCTGTGTGTCTGAGGATACCCTTGCTCATGGCACTGGTCTTATGTAATGCCTCACATCAGAATCTGTAACACAATCATATTTTCACCTTCGCTGTCTGGGAGGTAATCTGGTTGAGTGGATTGCCTGCACTTATGGTGGATAATGGTCCTCAGGAGATTGAAGGGCTGTGCGGATTCCCCGATAAGTACCGTATTAATCATATTGTGCACAAGTGCAACATACGGAATGTAATTAGAACACAATGTGGCAGTTGATAAATATATTCCAATCTTAATAATGTTCTTCATGGAGCTTGGTCTTCAGGGTGCACAGTAGCATTCAACATAACATCAAGGGCCATTGCCAACACCTAAATAAAATAGCCGACCCGATATAGACATTCTAGCCTGAATTTTAACCCTGGCAGGAAGAGGCTAAGTATGGAGTTGACATCCCTAATACTCTGTTCAATTTTATTCATTGTTAAAGGAACATAATGAAACCAAAAATATTGCTGAATGTATAATTGAATTTTAAGATGCAACCCCTTGATTGTGTTTTCCTTGACAAGGATTTCAAAAGCCTTTTTAAAAAACATTATTAACAAAGTATTTTAAAATGGGAGGCAAAATGTGCGTCCCAGTGAAAAAATAAAAATCTTCAGTCAAACTTGCTCACCTGTCAATGCACATCTAATGCCCAGTTTTTGGTGGACCTAATTTTGTATGCCTCCTACACCCCATTGTCTCATTTGTGCTCCTGTCAAGCAAGACTCTGCAGCAGACGGAGACTCTAGGAAACTGTTTTCTCAACATTATTAAACACGATGCACAGAAGTAAATAAGGCCCTGTGGGATAGATTTTATGAATTCACATTCATAGCACAGAGGTTTGTTCACCAGCAGCACATATTAATCATTCAGACACAGAGGTCAGCAAGACCTGAAGGATGTTCAGCCAGTAATCTTCATAGGTGGAAAATCTTGCCAGACTCACTGGATCAAATTACCACCATGAACCTTGCGTTCAGACCACAAATTGAGTCAAAATATATCCTGATATATAGAAACGTTATGAGTTTAAATAGAATGTACAGAGCAGAAACAGGTCATTTGATCCAGGGTTTACACTGCACACAAACTGGATTAGGTGCCAATTGAGGATTAGGGAAATAGTTAATATATTCAGTGAACTTTTTGTATTCTTCTTTACAAATGAAGATTTTCACCAATATAGATCTTCTATTTTGTTTTCCTCTGCAATCAATGGCATACATAGACACAGCAAAGCATGCTCTGTGAAACACCCAAGGGACATTTGCTCCTTTGAATCTTAATTTCAATGAAATGTAACATGTTCAGTATTAAACGGTAACACATTTTTGCTCGATTTCTCACCTAAATGCTGTCCTCCGCTGACTTTATCTGAAGACATATCATCAGGGTCCAAGTTGGCTGACAGTACACCAGGTTCACAACACTTCAAGAAAAGTGGAGATGTTGTCTGTGTTCCTCTTGCCTCTAACATTAGCTTCTTAGATATTTCCCATCTTTGTCCCACTGTTAGCAGTTGTGCCTTCAACAAGCTCTGGAATTCCCACCTCAACTTTTCTTCACCACTTGTTATCCTTTAGGACCCTCCTTAAATTTATATTCAGTCAACATTTAGAATCTACTCCGATTGACTTCTTCCTTGGCTCCATGTCAATTGTGCTTCAGTGAGGAAACTTGGGATGTTTACCAACATTAAATGCACTTTATAAATGCAAGTCGTTGTTAATATTATAAGATCTCTGGCTGCGTGAATGCCAATGGGGTTCTTGTGATATGTGTAAAAAGTATTCATTGCCTCAATGGATTGTAAGTAAATGAGCAAAACAACGTAATGCTGCATTGATTGTAAAATGCCTGTTAAAGAGACAAAAACTTTGTTAAAATATCATCATGAGAAAATTGTGCAGAATTACACTAGGAGGGAATTAAAAATAAAAGTGAACTCCAAACTCTGATTCAGAGTGAAGATCGGTCATATAAAAATTTGAATTTATTAAGAAAAGAATGAACTGCTTTTCATGACCACAGGATATTTCAAAGCTCAATGCAGCCAATGAATCACTTTTGAAGTACAGTTACTTTTCTGATGCAAGAAATGCACTAGTCAATTTTCCACACAGTGACAAGCAGGAGTGTGATAATGAATAGAAAATCTGTTTCCGTGATATTGATTAAGGCATTATTATTGGCTAGAACATTCGAGACATCTCCCATGCACTTCTTCAAGATAGTGCGAAGGGATCTTTTACATTCATCTGAGAACCAGGGCAGCACTGACAAAAAGGAAATTGTGGAGTGGACTTTTCAGCCACAAGGAATGAGTGCACTGTGACTGAGGTGCATCGCCTGCTTTATCTGCTTCAGGATCTGAAGGCACAAACAACATCTCCACTTTTCTGTTATTGCCATAGAGAGTCACTTGCCTTTCACCATTTTTCCATGGTGTTATGATCACTGTACAGACCAATAAGTTTTTTGAAAAAGATTTGAATTTGCTGTGAATGATGGAAAGGAACTGAACAACTTGGGGGGAACTTTTCTTTTTAAGTGCTGGCTCAGGTGGGAAAAGTGGTGTGCATTTTGTTGACTGCATAGTTGGTTTTTCTCACCATCTTGCTCAGCACCAAGAAGAAAAAAATCTTGGAGGCATTCCCCATGCTGTCGTGCTGGTGGGTGGCATTATGTTTCCAGAGATTAGGGCACCCAATCTCCAATTAAAAGTTAGATGAGACTCTCCCCATCCCCCACACACATGAAAACCTGCTTCCCACCGACACAGGAAACCCCCTTTTCCCCATGGACATGGGGAATCTCCCCTCCCCCGAACCCATGGAGCTCCACAGAGGAACACCCCACCTGACAGTGACAGCGTACTACCCAGGCATATCCCTCTTTTCCCAGAATCCATACATACCTCTGCACCCCCAGTGGGTTCCCTTCATCAAGTTCATTTTTAAAAATATCTCTTGTAAACCTCACCAACGTGACATCAAATTGGCAGGGACGGTATCCCAATGTGGGGAACAATATAGCAAGGAAGTGAATTAATGATCTTCAAATATATTTTAATGGAGTTCCTGACCTTCCTTACCTCAGTGGTGGGGAGCAGGGACAATTGGGCCATGAGGATCTCACCTTTGGCTTCTCATGGGATATTCCATCCACATCACCATTCGCACCCGTGTTCATTGTGGGTACAAAATCCTGGCCCAAGATTTCAATTTTTAAGACCTTTACTGTAACTAACAAACTAAAATCAACATTGACTAAACATGACTTAGTTGGCAACTAATACACTAAACTACAGAATATATCTCCCTGAATAACATTTTAACACTCACAAACCCCCACTCCATATTTATATATTGTGGCACACTCTGCACAGAATTGCAGTTTTTACAGGAAACAGTTTCTCCCAGCTTCCAGTCTGCTTGTTTCTCCCCATTTCATTGAGTCGTTCACCAAAAGTTTTTTTTCCATCAGTCATCTGAGAATCCCCAAATTGACTTCCGGCAGCACTCTGATGATTCCTTCTCCTGGACTCAACAGAACAAATCTTCCTGTGTTCTTAAATCTCTGCAGGTTTCTTCTCTTCACCCAGAGGACATGTTTCCATCAGCACTCTGCCTGGTTGATGGTAAGGAACATTATTTTTGCTGATGCTCACAGTAGGATCTGCTTTCCAATTCTCTCTTTCTTGCTCTCTCTCTCTTATTCTGTCTAGCTCTTTGTTTAAATAAACAGACTGCCCGAGTTTCTGTAAATCTACTCAAGCCAAACCTGACGCTCTGTTTTGTGTTTCCATTTGACAATTCTGCTTGGGCTTATTGTCCACCTGGTGACCAGCTCACATTGGCTTATTGCTGGGTGGAGCTAACTGCAGGTCATATGTTGCTTTTCATTACATCCTTTTACTTTAAATTAAAGAGACGGTCCAAAACATAATCATCTTTTCAAACCACAGATTTATGTATTGCAGACTTTCCATACATGTCAAGAGTCAGTTGGTATATATTCATCCCTGTATTAAAGACGAACTGAATCCCAGATCTGAACCTAGGTAGTTTAAGTAATTGAAATTTACAAGATTTGTCCTTTGGCTTATTGAGCTGCCTCAGGAAGACTATGAAAACTTAGTGAATGTAAAATGCTGAAGTGTTAAGGGTTTCTAAGGTTAATAACAAGGATCTGTAATTTTCTACAATTGATGCTCTGAGGCATCCCCAATGATTTATTTCTCTCTGTGAAACTATCAATATTCTTCAATTATTCTGCTGAAACTTAAGCTGAAATATTGGAGGATTGTGGGATGAGTGTAAGCAAGAAAAGGATTTCATGAAATCTCTCCTCAGGGGACAATAAAAGGTGTACATGATACACATGTCATTATCATTTCTCTGTTCAACACATCAGCCCATGCAAGCTACCACCCTAACTCCAACCTTCCTTTCCTCTCCAAAGTCCTTGAACATATTGTTGCCTCCCAAACCTTTCCAGAATTCCCCCATTTGAAACCCTCCAACTAGCCTTCCACCCTGCCACAAGATTGAAAAAGCTCTGATCAAAGTCATAAATTATATCCTATGAGCAGCACTTAATGCCAGGAGCAGACTTCAAGGAGGAGAGTCCATTGTCTTCCTGACTCCCCCAGTGAAGTCAGTGGCTTCGCCGGGTGGGCAGGCCACCATATATTCCCTCATATCACCCTGCCTGTGAAATCAGGGTTAGCATTCATGGTCACCTGATTGGATACCCTATGACCAATGGAGGGCCCTGATGGCAGCAAAGGCCAAGCCTGCTGAAAAACTATCACGCCCCTCCTCCCTCGCCAGCCCACTAACCCTGCCCTGTCCACCATACCATCCTTCTCCTACCCCCGCAAAGTCTTGGCTGACTGGCTCCAATGAGTCAAAATCACTTCCCTCTCTTCTGGAGCCTACATGCCTACTCCTCATCACAGAGCTCCTGTAGAACGAGCAGTGGGCACCACTGCCAGTGCTGCAGCTTGTCTGATGAGCTGAGGGCCTTTGATAAGCTGACAGCTCTTGGAGTTAGTACCCTCATTTTGAATAACTCAGGAGCCTAGATGGCAGGCAGATAAGTGCCTGATTAGGAATAAATCTCATTAGGGCCATTCCCACCGGCTTAATGGCCAGTTTGTGAGGCCACCGTCAAAGCCATTAAATTCAACACTGTCTGACTATGATGAAGGTAAATATGTCACCTTTTTTGAACTTGTCTGAAGCCTTTGACACAGTTGAACACACCATCTTCATCCTATGCCTCTCTACTGTCATCCAACTGGTTAGCACTGCTGCCTCTCAGTGGCAGGGACCCGGGTTTGATTCCCAGCTTGGGTCACTGTCTATGCGGAGTCTGCATGTTCTCCCTGTGTCTGCATCAGTTTCCTCTGGGTGCTCCAGTTTCCTAACACACTCCGAAAGACATGCTGGTTAGATCAGAAGTGGGGATGTACGCCGATGATTGCACAATGTTCAGCACCATTCGTGACTCCTCAGATACTGAAGCAGTTCATGTTCAAATGCAACAAGATTTGGACAATATCCAGGCATGGGCTGACAAGTGGCAAGTAACATTCACGCCACACAAATGCCAGGCAATGACCATCACCAATAAGAGACACTCTAACCACCGCCCCTTAACATTCAATGATATAACCTTCACTGAATCCCCACTGTCAACATCCTTGGGGTTACCATTGACCAGAAACTCAACTGGACTCACCACATAAACACAGTGGCTATAAGAGCAGGTCAGAAGCTAGGAATACTGTGGCGAGTAACTCACCTCCTGATTCCCCAGAGACTATCCACCATCTACAAAGCACAAGTCAGGAGTGTGATGGAATACTCACCATTTGCCTGGATGGGTCCAACTCCAACAACACTCAAGAAGCTTGACACCATCCAGGACAAAGCAGCCCGCTTGATTGGCACCACATCCACAAACATTCAATTCCTCCACCACCGACGCTCAGTAGCAGCAGTGTGTACTATCTACAAGATGCATTGCAGCAATTCACCAAAGATCCTTAGACGGCACCTTCCAAACCCACGACCATTTCCATCTAGAAGGACAAGGGCAGCAGATAAATGAGAACACCATCACCTGCAAGTTCCCCTCCAAGCGACTCACCATCCTGACTTGGAAATATATCGCCGTTCCTTCATAGTTGATGGGGTCAAAATCCTGGAATTCCCTCCCTAACGGCATTGTGGGTGAATCCACAGCACGTGGACTGCAGTGATTCAAGAAGACAGCTCACCACCACCTTCTCAAGGGCAACTAGGGATGGGCAATAGATGCTGGCCAACCAGCGACACCCATGTCCCACGAATGAATTAAAAAAAGGTGCATTGGCCATGCTAAATTCTCCCTCAGTGTATCCGAACAAGCGCTGGAGTGTGGCGACTAGGAGATTTTCACAGTAACTTCATTGCAGTGTTCATGTAAACCTACTTGTGACACTAATAAATAACCTTCAAACTTTATCTCCATTTAGCTGATACCATTTTTATCTATTTGTCGCCAGGGTATTATTTATCATACTGCTCCTGCACTGTTACTGGTGTTCCCCAAGAATCAAACATCTGCTCCCTTCTATTTCTCAACTACTTTATGCCCCTCAGCAACATCATCCAAAAGCACAACATTATGTTTCACATATATGCTGAAAACACCCAGTTTTATCTCATCACCACCTTCCTTGTTGTTAAATTATCAAGCTGCTTATGCGTCATCTTGCCCTGGATGAGCAGAAATTTCCTCCAATTAAATATTGCAAAAGTTTAAAGCTAATGTTTTTAGATCCCCGCTCCAAACTCCATTACCTAGCTACTGACTCAATCTGTCTCCCTGGCAACTGTCTGAGATAACTGACTGCTTGCATCCTCGGTGTCTATATGATGCCAAGTTGATTTTCCAACCACATTTTCGCACCATCACTAAAGTGGCCTATCTCTTGGCCTTTGCCTCAGACCATCTGCCCCTGAACCCTTCAGTTATGCTTTTGTTATCTCTAAATTTGATGATTTCAATGCATTCCCGGATGGTGTCCAATGCTCTGCTCTCCATAAACTTGCGATTATCCAATATTCTGTTATGAGTGTCCTAATTCACACCAATGATGTGCCCGGTTAGCTCAGTCAGTAGAGCATGAGACCCTTAATCTCAGCGTTGTGGGTTTGAATCCCACATTGTGCACCATCATTTTAGGACAGCACGGGTGGTACATTGGTTATCACTGCCGCCTCACCATGCCAGGGACCTGAGTTCGATTTCCGGCTTGGGTCACTGTCTGTGCGGAGGTGAGTTGTGGGCCATGCAAAACCCTGTTGACAGCCCATAGGTTTCAAGTCATGTCTTAAAGAATCACATTGAGATAATTAGTCGAGAGGAAATTATGGAAATCAGGGCTGAGGTAACTGAAGGTAAAATGTTTGAACTCAGGAATGCACAGGAGTCCAGGATTAGATGAGTACAGATACGATGGAGGGTTTTGAGGATGGAGCAGATTACAGAGACAAGGAAAGATAAGACCTTGGAGGGGTTTGTAAACAAGAAAGAAAATATTAATATCATCATGATGCTTGACTGGGGGCCAATCCAGGTCAGCGAATGCTGTAGTGATGCTGAGTATGACTTGTTTAAGTTTCTTTATTCGTGTCACAAGTACATTAACACTGCAATGAAGTTATTGTGCAAATCCTCGAGTTGCCACACTCCAGCATCTGTTCCGGTACACCGAGGGAGAATTTTGCATGGCCAATGCATCTAACAAGTACGTCTTTAAGACTGTGAGGGGAAACCGGAGCACCCGGAGGAAACCATGCAGACACGGAGAGAATGTGCAGACTCTGCATAAACAGTGATCCAAGCTGGGAATCGAACCTGGGTCCCTGGTGCTGTGGGGCAGCAGTGCTAACCACTGTACCACCAATTAAGCTGGTTACTGCTGGAGATCTAGGAAACCTCTCACAGTTTACAGAGCAATGGTGCTTAAGTGAGATCATTAAATCTCTCTGTACAAAGAGAAAAACTTTGTCTAATTCCCATGTGTCCGCCTCAAACAGCAGGACTGAGCATGAGGCTTGATATGGATTTCAGGCTACCCATGGTGCACGTTGCCTGGACTTCTTAGATTCCTGGACCACTAGGACTGTTTTTGGGGAAGGTAGGACTTGTACAAGCGGGACAGTCTACATCTGAACCAGAACAGGACTAACATCCTTGCGGGTGGGTTTGCTAGTGCTGTTGGAAAGAATTTAAACTATTTTGGTGGGGGAGGGGACCCAGACTGTTAGCAGGCTACAAGATGAAGGCATGTAAAATCGCTGGCTCCACCACACCCCTCCCTGATGAGCTGAATGCATTCTATGCCCGTTTTAAGCAAGAGGTCAGCGAGAGCATGCCCTCCACCCTGGAAGCCCTGGATGAACCTGTATCTGGGGTCACCACTTCAGATGTCAGAGCAGCTTTCTTGAAGGTCAACCCACAGAAAACAACTGGCCCAGATGGGGTACCCGGACGAGCATTCAGATCCTGCGCGGATCAGCTGGCGGAAGTATGCACAGACATCTTCAACCTCTCTTTACAACAATCTGAGGTCCCTATCTGCTCCAAGAAGGTGACCATCATCCCGGTACCTAAGAAAAGCCAAGCAGCGTGCCTTAATGACTATCAGCCGGTGGCTCTGACATCCATCATTATGAAGTGCTTCGAAAGGTTAACCATGGCACGAATCAATTCCAGCCTCCTGGACTACCTGGGTCCACTGGAGTTTGAAATGGACAAGTTGCAGAAAAAGGTTTTGGATTGGGGGAGAGCAGATTTAACAAAATTAGGCAGGATCTGGCCAAGGTAGACTGGAATGAGTTACTTATGGGGAAATCTACAGAAGAGCAGTGGGAGTGTTCAAAGATGAAATGGGGGAGGGTGCAGGCCCAACATGTTCTCTCTGGGATAATAGGAAGGTGTAACAAACCCAGAGAACCATGGATGACCAGATACATTCAGGATACAATGAGAAGGAAAAGAGAGGCTTTTAACAACTATAAGGGAATAAGTCTGTGGAGTCATTAGTGGAGTACAGAAAATGCAAGATGGAGCTTAAGAAATCAATTAGGAGAGCAGGGAGGGGATATGAAAAAGCTCTGGCTGATAAAAGTAGGGAAAATCCTAAGATATCCTATAAGTATATCAATGGGAAGAGGATAACCAGGGAAAGAGTAGGGCCAATTAGGGACCAAGGGGGGAATCTGTGGGTGGAGACAGAGGACATTGGTAGGGTGTTAAATGAATATTCCAGTCTTCACCCATGAGAATAAGGAGGTAGTTATGGAAATCGGGGAGAGATACTGTGAGACTCTACAGAAAATTATCACAGGGAGCGACAAGGTATTGGTGGGCTTAAAAGTGGACAAATCTCCAGGTCCGGATGAATTGTGTCCCAGGTTGTTGTGGAATTGCAGGGGCTCTGGCCCAAAATTTTAATTCCTCCCTGGCCACCGGCGAAGTCATGATGTGGAAAAGACGGTGTTGGACTGGGGTAAACACAGTAAGAGTTTTAACAACACCTGGTTAAAGTCCTGTAACTTGATTTTGTGTCTCTGTGCTCTGTTTGAGAGCAGATTTCCACTGCATCTGACGAAGGAGCAGCACTCCGAAAGCTAATGGCACTTGCTACCAAATAAACCTGTTGGACTTTAAACTGGTGTTGTTAAAACTCTCACCGGAGAGGTGCCAGAGGACTGGAGAACAGCTAATTTGGTCCCACTATTTAAGAAAGGTTGTAGAGACAAGCCAGGGAACTGCAGACCAGTGAGTCTCACACCTGTGGTTGGGAAACTACTGGAAAAGATTCTGAAAGAGGGAATCTATCTCCATTTGGAGAGGCAAGGTTTGATCAGGGATAGTCAGCATGGTTTTCTCAGAGGGAGGTCATGCCTAACAAATTTGATTGAATTTTTTGAGCATGTAACCAAGTGTGTGGATGAGGGTAATGCGGTTGATGTAGTTTACATGGATTTCAGCAAAACCTTTGATAAATCCCACCAGGGAGACTTATTAAGAAGGCTAATGCACATGGGATACAGGATAATCTGACAAGGTGAATACATAATTGGCTTAACGGTAGGATACAGAGGGTGGTGACAGATGGCTGCTTTAGTGATTGGAGGCCAGTGACCAGCGTATCACAGGGATCCATGCTGGGCCCCCTATTGTTCGTCATTATATAAATGACATAGATGACTATGTGGGGGGGGTAGGATCAGTAGGTTTGCCGATGACACAAAGATTGGCAGGTGGTTAACAGTGAGGGTGAGTGTCTTGGGCTACAGGAAGATATAGACGAGATGGTCAAATGGGTGGATAAGTGGCAGATGGAATTTAAGCCTGAAAAGTGCGAGGTGATGCACTTTGGAAGGAGTAATTTGACAAGGAAGTATACTATTAAAAGTCTGACACTGAGAAGTCCCGAAGAACAAAGGGACCTTAGCGTTTATCCATTGATCTCTGAAGGCGGAAATAATGTGGTGAAAAAGACATATGGCACACTCGCCTTTATCAATCGGGGTATAGATTACAAAAGCAGAGAGGTCATGATGGAGTTGTATAGACCTTTGGTGAGGCCACAGCTGGAGTACTGTGTGCAGTCCTGGTCACCACATTATAGGAAGGACGTGAACACACTGGAGAGGATGCAGAGGAGATTCCACCAGGATGCTGCATGGGATGGAATATTGAAGTTATGAAGAGAGGTTGGATAGGCCTGGGTTGTTTTCATTGGAGCAGAGAAGACTGAGGGGCAACCTGATTGAGGTGTTCAAGATTATGAGAGGCATGGACAGGGTGGATAGGGAGCAGCTGTTCCCCTTAGTTGAAGGGTCAGTTACGAGGGGACACAAGTTAAAAGTGAGGGGTGGGAGGTTTAGGAGGGGTTTGAGGAAAAATCTTTTTACTCAGAGGGTGGTGATGGTCTGGAATGCGCTGCCTGGGAGGATGGTGGAGGTGGGATGCCTCACACCCTTTAAAAAGTACCTGGATGAGTACTTGGCACGTCATAACATTCAAGGCTATGGGCCAAGTGCTGGCAAGTGGGATTAGATGGGCAGGTCGGGGCATTTCATGCGTCAGTGCAGACTTGATGGGCCGAAGGGCCTCTTCTGCACTGCAATAATCTGTGATTCTGTGACTGCAGGCACACTCATGTGCATGTTCCTTATCTGAATTCAACATTTCATTCAGCAACGGTACTTTGATCCACCTGTATTAGTTCCACTCTGGCAAGTTAAAGGATGGTTAATGGATGCCAAGGATTATTCCCTCTTGACATGGTTCATAATTCAAGCTCAAGAACTCATATAAATGTGCACTGCAATGAGAATCGTGCTTGCACAAGAAGCCTTAAAGAGCACTCCACACCATTGGCATTTTCAAGCAATGCCTCCACAGTCTATACCACTCAAGCGGAGACTTGCAATAGCAGCTGAGCAGGAATGAAGATTGCAGTGGTGTGCTACACGTTATATAACCGGGCCATTATAACAGAACAATCTATCAGGCAAGAAGCTAAGGAGGAGGAGAAAGTGGAGGAGGGAGATGCACATTAGGACATGGAGGAGGAAGAGGAAGGAAGACAATAACATGGGCCGTTACTTTTCCACCTGGGGTCTCAGAGTTTTGGTGACCAAATTATTCACAAGCAAGGAATTGTAACCTCAATTACACCTACCATCCACCAATGGTTTCACATTCCTTACATTTCCTCTGTTCAAGATCATCAATTTATCTCTTTGTGACAGCACGAAAATAAAAAACGGCATCAAATCAAATACAAATGCAATTTTCTAAATTAATTCATTAAATATTGATTAGAAAATGCAGCAATTACCCTTGTGCATTCCCTTAGTATCTGTCTTCTTGTGCCTTTGCTTATCCTCTTGTTCCTATGAAGTGCTTGCCACCAGCTGAAGCATGGGTTGTGGAAGACAGCCCAAAGTGATCTCAGTCAATGATGTATTTCTTTAAGTGTAACCACTGTTCTGTGGCAGGAAACGTGGCAGCCAATCTGTGCCCAGCAAACTCCCACAAATCAGCAGTGTGATAATAATCAGTAAGCGCCAAAATCTTCCATCCTCCCTCACAGCTGGGATTCTCTGCTGCTGCTGAAAGTGTTTTGGTCAGAATGCCAAATTCGCCATTTTCACTTGCAGTGGGATGGGTGTGGACGAGATCAGAGAATCCCATCCAGTCTGGTTTTTGCAATGTTGATTGAGGGATAAATATTTGCCAGGGCACTTTAATTTGTATTTCCCTCCACCAGGGGGTCTGCATCTTGAGGTGTGCCCGAGGACTCCGACTTGCCTTAGCAGCACCCATTCCTCCTGGTGGTGTAATTGAGACTTCAGTCAGCTATCTGTTTAGTCTGGCAGTATCTGGAGACTACCTGGTGTCATTAATTGGACAGTAGGCTTGCAGGTTATGAATCAAGAGGCCTCCTTGCAGTAAAAGTGCTAAGTCAGTTCTGCTGTCAGCAAGGTCGAGCTCAGAACCCATATCGGGGGCTGGAAACCCATGACAAAATTCACACCCAGCTTTTTTTCCCCACAGTGAGACAGTTTGAGCTAACAATAAGATAAATGATGATAGACTGTTTCCACTGGACAGTGGAATGGCAATGAAAGATTCTGAATTTATGGTAATCACCAAAGTTAAAAAGTGTGAAATCAATTTGTTTGCACACAGAATGATTGGAATTAGCCTTTTGTTTTTCAAATAGATGCTCTAGATCCTCAAATAATGGGAACTTGGTAATTCTGTCTGTTTTTAATTCTTGGGATGAGGACGACACAGGCTAGACCAGCATTTATTGCCAATCCCTAATTGTCTTTGTGAAAGTGGTGGTGAGCTGTCTTTTTGAATGACTGCAGTCCATATGGTGTCGGTACACCACAGTGCTGTTAGGGAAAGAGTTCCAGGATTTTGAACCAGTGATAGTGAAGCCATGATGATACATTTCCAAGACAGGATGGTGAGTGACTTGGAGGGAAATTTAGAGTCAGAGTTTCACAGCACAAAAGAAACCCTTCGGCCGATCATGTCTGCACCAGCCATCAAGCATCGATCTATTCTAATCCCATTTTCCAGCACCTGGTTCATGCCCTTGTATGCTATGGTGTTTCAAATGCTCATCCAAATTCTTCATAAATGTTGTGAGGATTCCCATCGCTATCACCCTTTCAGACAGTGAGTTCCAGATTCCTACTGCCCTTTGGATGAAAAAGTTTTTCCTCAAATGTCCCCTAAATCTCAATTTCAAAGAGCATTTGAGAGTCAACCACTTTGCTGTGGATCTTGAGGCACAGCTGGTTGCCAGACCAGGTAAGGATGTCAGATTTTCTTCCTTAATTAGTGAATCATATGGATTTTTAGGACAATCAGCAAAGGTTTCATGGTCATAAGACCTCTAATTCCAGATTTTTATTGAATTAAATTTTCACCATTTACTGTGGCAGGATTTGAACCCAGGCCCCCAGATCTTGCCCTTGGTCTCTGGCTTACCGGTCCAGTGACAATATTACTGCCTTCCCTTGAAAAATGTGTTATCAATAAGGTTAGTTCACAGCAATGGTGTTGGTCATCCTGCTTCATGAAAATAAGACACTCGTACTTTAGTCATTAGATCCATGAAGCCTGAGCATCTTGGACAGGATATTTGCATGGGTGGATCAACACTGACTAGAGTGGATACCAACTCTGCCCCAGGAGGATACTCTCTCAAGCCAATGGGAAAGCCTACCAAGATATGAGCAAGATGAGGAGCCCATATTTCCCAAGACACCCATCCTTGGTTTCATAGAATCATAGAATCCCTACAGTGCAGAAGGAGGCCATTTGGCCCATCGAGCCTGCACCGACAACAATCCCACCCTATCCCTGTAACTCCATGTGTTTACCCTGCTAATCCTTCTGACATTTATCATGGCCAATCCATCTAACTCACACATCTTTGGACTGTGGGAGGGAACCGGAGCACCCAGAAGAAACCCACACAGACATAGGCAGAATGTGCAAACTCCACACAGACAGTGATCTAAGCCGGGAATTGAACCCGAGTCCCTGGCGCTGTGAGGCAGCAGTGTTAATCACTGTGCCACCGTGCTGCCTTGGTTATGTGCCCGGTCATGATCACAACAGTTGCCGCTATAGAGATTCAGGCAGAGCAGTGCCAGGAGGGACCCCAGTGAGTCCCTCGAAATAAGACCAGCATTCACACTCTTGACAGCTAGAAGTCAATGATTAGGCTGTGAAATGGCCCAGAAGTGAAGAAATCCTTGGCTGCAGTGTGTGAAATTCACTTCTATGCATTCCAGTCCCCCCAAACACAACCTTTCAGCAGCCCCAATGCCACTCCCAAACTCCACCAATTACTGTGCAAGGACAGTTCATATCTCCCCATGGAAATTAAATTCCAATGTTTTATTAGTTGTGTTATTTATTGTTCAGGAATTGTGGATTGGGTCCCTATTACTGAAGTCATCCGATTACAATTTCCAATGAAATAGGTTATGATAATTTGGCAATTTCTGTAATGATGTCCAATCCACATTGCTAGTTTAACCCCAGATGACAAGTTGGAGATCTAACCTCGTGTTTTCCATGTTTACCAAAACTAATACAAGAACAAATACTATTTGAGAGCAAAGTAACTGATAAAGTGGGAGTTAAATTGGAATAAAGTAAATCGAAAAACAGCTCTTGTTAATTCTGTACATGTGAAAGGCTGCGAAATAATTAATGAAACAATTATCAGGTTAGTAATAAAATATTAACTCAGAATTGTCCCTTTAACACTTCTACAATAAATTAAACCAAGCCCTGAGCAATATTCTCCGCTCTTTATGCAATACCTATCCAATAAAAGCTTGTAGAGAGGACGGTTCAAAACTATTAAACATCAAAATGTATGCATCATGTACTTTTAATCATCTTAGTCTTCCAATTAAGCTGGCAATTTCTATTAAATGGTTGCGCTGTAATAATCAGACCAAGACAAGCTTACGAGAATATATCCAAGCCATCACTCCAACAATCTATTTGTACGTTGATAATATTGCCCAATTGCACCCTGTCGTATTTGTCCCTTTAAGAATCCATCTGCAGGATAAGGGTCACAAAACCTGGGGAACAGGGTGGGGGATCACCCTGGTGAACTTGGGTTTCTGTTCCAGAACCTTCTATGAAGCTGACCGCAGCCAGAGGGCTGTATAGCCTTTACCTGTAAATGAAAATGTTGTTTTTCCTTAAACGAGTGAACAATTATTACATACCCCATTTCAGCTTATCTCCTGCTGAAACACTCATCCTTGCCTATTCTATCTCTAGAATTGACTATTCCAATGCGCTCCTGGCTGGCTTTTCCTTTTCCACCTTCTATATATTTAAGCTTAGCCAACATTTTGTTGCCCATTTCCGCTGTACCCTTTACCCATCACTCCCGTGTTCGCAGACATACATTAGCTCCTGGTTAAGCAACACCTTGATTTTAAAATTTGTATCACTGTTATCAAAACCTTTCAAAGCCTCACATATCTTCAAATTAGTAACAACCTCCACACCCGATGACCCCCTGAGATATCTCTGCTCCTCCAATTCTGGCCTTCAGAATGTCCCCGACTTTTAACTGCTCCAACATTGAAGACTTTTCCAGCAGCTGCTAAAGCCCTGATTCTGGAATTGTCTTTGCAGATCTCTCCAGCTCTCTGGTTCTTCCACCCATTTTAAGGAAGGCCTTAAAGCCTTTGGACTGGATTCTTTCCCTTCCCTCACCCCTGCAGTGCGTTTTGTGGTGGTGGACACCTGAATTGGCTGGCTGTGGGAGATGACGATGGCTTTTTCTGTTCCTTGCACCCTCTGCTGCTGGGGAACCTGTGGGGGGTGGTGGTGGGTGGTGTTGGTCACCATTGGCAGGACTGGAATATTGTGGAGGCTAGCCTGTTTAAAAATGCTTTTTCCCACCATATTTTTAGACACTGCCAAAAAAAAAATCCAAGGGGCAGGTCCCACAACAGCATGCTGATGGGATGGGCACAACTTTGCCTTTGGGCACCCCAATTAAATGAATAAAAATGGAAACACTTATGAAGTTTTTAAAAGTGAAATGCGAGAACCCCCCACCCAATGGAACAACCGTCCCCTTACCCACGCAACTCCCTTCACACCCATGGATCTCCCTCCCAACCCACAGAACTCCCTGCCGCACAACCTTCACAAACTCCACCACCCACCACCACCAAAAAACCTCCCTCATGCAATACCTTGGGGCACTGTCCCCTGGCAGTGCTAGGGCAATATCAGGGGCAATGCCCAGGGACAGTGCCATGGAACAGTGCCTGGGGACAGCAACCAGGCAGTGTCAGGGGGCAGGGCAGTGCCAGAGGACTGAACCCAGGCAGTACTAGGGGGCAGTGCCAGGGGACTGCCGGGGTCTGACCCTTTTTCCCCCGGGGAACTGTACTCGCCTGTGCACCTCAGCTGAATTCCAATCACCTTGTGCACGTCATAGGATACCTGTTGTGATTCACATCAGTGTCAATGGATACTGATGTGGGGGCGGTGGGGTATCGGGCATAAATGCCTGGTAATGACATTTAAATTAATGCAAATTGGGATCCCAAATTTTCAAATTGGCATTCCTGTTATGTCAATGGTGGGTTGTGGGGACAATTGAGCAGGGGAAACCCACCAGGGTAAAAGGTTTTTTAGGTCTCCCATTTGAGTTGCTGCCCCCTCCGACATTCCTGCACTGAAAAATCCTCCCCCCCATGTCTTGACCCAAATGTTTAACATCTGCTCTAACATCTCATTATGTGGTTCGGAGTCAAAGTTTGCTTTCTAATGCTCCTGTGAAGCACCCTGGGCCCTTTTGCTATGTTAAGGATGCTATACAAATGCATGTTGTCTTTGTGGACTAACCTTTGCTAACCTTTAGAATCTGTCTGTTTTCTGCTACGGTGTACTGAAGCTTGTACTTATTATTGCACATGATTAATTGCATTACTATCTCCATCCTTTCTTTGGCGTTGTGCTAAACTTATTGTAGGATAATTTGATTCCCTGAAGTTTTTCAGCTTCTGACAAGCAGTAAGTATATCTTATAATAAGTTCATATAAATTATTTTATGAGGCAGCGCACCAAAATATCCTTGTAATCTGTACATTTTATGTCATCAAATGTTAATAGTTTTCTTAATACCACGTGCAGATCATAAATTTCATGCAGTGAAAATCATAAATTCCTGATTTAGATTCCTGAATTGATGATAGATTATCATATTAATGACGACAATGTTGGTTCACATTCCTAAACTGTTATCTACACTTTAGAGAAAAGATAGATCTAAGAATTTAGGCTATTGCTAACTCTCAATCTAATATTTGTATCTTTTGTCACAGACCAAGGTTTTAGCTCCATGGCTAAATAGTGAGGTTGATATTTTATTTTATTCTGTATCCATGTTTAATATATATTGTACTTTCCAGTTATAGATGTTCTAGGAACAGATTATGTTTTTAGCACCCATTGGGAAAAACACAAAATTGTCAACTTGATGCACCAAACATAAGCTTTACTCATAACTTCATGAGAATACTTTCAGTTGCATCTGCCATCCTTGTGAACTCCAAATTATTGTGCTAGTTCCTAATGGTGCAGAATTATGAAAAGCTTCTTAAAGGTTGCAAAATCACTTCCTACTGAGAAAAAGTGATCTTCTACTGGCAGGCAGAAAGCTGCCTGTGGACTGATTTCTGAGTTGGAAACAATTTTGTTCAGTGGCACATTCTAAATTGCTGCCATTCACCACTTTGATTACAATGACTGGCAATTAAAACTGTCGGTTTTAAAACATTATTAGTGTCACAAGTAGGCTTACATTAACATTGCAATGAAGTTACAGTGAAAATCCCCTAGTCACCACACTCTGGCGTACACATTCCACACTTTGGGAGAATTTAGCATGGCTAGTGCACCAAACCAGTGCATCTTTCAGACTGTGGGAGGAAACCGGAGCACCCGAAGGAAACACATGCAAACACTGGGAGAACATGCAGACTCCACACAATGACCCAAACTGGGTATCGAACCCAGGTTCCTGGTGCTGTGAGACAGCAGTGCTAACTACTGTGCCACCCGGTGCTGCTGCACAATGCTACTGCTGGTGCAATAATACAAGTGAAATGTTCAATGCCAATCAGGATTCAAATTTCTGAATATGGTTTTTTATTCAGTCACAGGATGTGAGCGTCGCTGAAAAGGCCAATATTTATTGTCTGGTCCTAATTGCACTTGAGAAGGTGGTGATGAGTCATTTTCTTGAATGGCTGCCGGCCAGATCCTATGCCGATGTTAGATAGGGAGTTTCAGGATATGACCAGGTGACAATGAAGGAACGACCATATATTTCCAAGTTGGGATGGTGTGTGATATTGAGAGCAACATACCAGTTGTGATGCTCCCACTGCTCTAGTTATTCTCGGAACAGAGGCTGCACTTTTGAAAGGTGCAGCCAAAGGAACCTTGACAACTTGTTGCAGTCAACCTTGTAGGTGGTCCACATTGCGAAGGGTTTGAATCTTTAAGGTGGTGGATGGACTTCCAATCAAACAGACTGCTTTCTCCTCATGGTATCAAGCCTTTTGAATGTTGTTAGAGCTGCACTCATCCAGGCAATTGGAGAACAATGTTTAATCACACAGTTACCCAAAAATACCCGTGCAGGCTGTGCATAGGGATCTTCAAGTTACCTCATATGTGAGGTTACAACCAAAAAAATTTAAGCAGTTTGCATTCTTAAGTGAATAGACCATACAACAATGACAAAAATATTAAAGGATTACTTGGTGGAAAGTATTCCATCATACTCCTGACTTGTGCCTGTAAGTGGTGGACAAACTTGAAGAATCAGGAGGTGAGAATTCTCAGTGTCTGACCTGCTATAATATTTATATGGCTGATTCAGTGCAGTTTCTGATTAATGGTCATCTCCAGGATGTTGGTAGTGAGTGATTCAGTGATGGTAATGCCATTGAATGTCATGTCAAGCAGAAATAATTAGATTCTCTCTTGCTGGAGATCGTCATTGCCTGGCACTTGTGCCAACCCAAGCCTAAATGTTTTCCCGATTGTGTTGCACATGGGCACACACTTCGACAAAAGGTCATCTGGACTCGAAATGTCAGCTCTTTTCTTTCCTTACAGATGCTGCCAGACCTGCTGAGAGTTTCCAGCATTTTCTCTTTTGGTTTCAGATTCCAGCTTCCGCAGTAATTTACTTTTATCGACTGCTTCATTATCTTAGGTATTGTGAATGGAACTGAGCCTGTGCAATCACTCGTGAATATCCCTACTTCTGAACGTTTGGTGTGGAGGGAAGGTCATTGATGAAGCAGCTGAAGATGGTTGCGTCTTGGACACTTAGCTGTGGAACTCCTGCAGCAATGTCTTGGGACTGAGATGATTGACCTGCAACAACCCACAACCATATTCCTTTGTGCTAGGCATGACTCCAACCAATGGAGTTTCCCCCCTGATTCCCATTGACTTCAACTTTACTGGAGCCCTTGACTCCACACTCAGTCAAATGCTGCCCCATTGGCCAGTACAATCACTCTTACCTCAAATCTGAAATTCAGTTCTTATGCCTATTCTTGGATCAATGCTGTAATGAAGACTGAAACCAAAGGATCCTACAGGAACCCAAACTGAATATCCCTGAACAAGTTATTGGTAAGCAAGCACCATTTATGCATTGCCTTCCATTAATTTGCAGATGATTGAGAATAAACTAATGAGGTGCTAATTGGCCAGATTGGCTTTATTCTGCTTTTATGGTCAAGACATACCTGGTCAGTTCTCCACATTGTCAGGTAGATGCCTGTGTTGCAACTGCACAAGAATATCTTGGCCGTGGGCATGGCTAGTTCTGGGGCACACGTCTTCAATACTATACCAAGGATATTGTCAGGGCCTGTCATATTTGCTTATCCATTGCCTTCAGGTATTTATTGATATCACATGGAGTAAGTAAAATTGGCTGAAGGCTGACATCTGTGACCCTGTGGACATCACGAGGGTACAGAGATGTATCACTCACACAGCACCTCTGCCTGAAGATGGTTTCAATATCTTTAACCTTGTCTTTGGAATGACATTTTGGGCTCTGCTACCATTGAAGATGGGGTTACTCATGGAACCTCCTGCTGCCATTAATATGGTTTTCACGCCTCTCTTGGTGATGGACAATGAAACACTCTGCCAAGAGTACATTCTGTACCCTTGTTATTCTCCATGCTTCTTCAAACATGGGGAAGTACTAACAGTTGAGGGAGTACAGTAGAAAGTAATAATCACCTGTTTTGACCTCATGATACTTCATGGGTCCAGAGTCAATGTTAAGGACTCTGCCAGGACCACTCCCTCCCAACTGTATATCACTGTTCTTTCACTTCTGGTGAAGTCTGATGAGGCAGGGCATACGTAGGCTTGCTGATGGAGGAGTCTGGGACATTGGATGCGAGATATGCTTCTGTGTGTATATTGCTCAGACTGCATTTTGACCAGTTTGTGGGACAGCTCTCCCACTTTTGGCAAAGGATCCTAGATGTTATTGAGGAGAACTTTGTGGCATCAATTAGGTGGGATGTGCTTTTGTTATCTCTGGCGTCCAGGTAAGTGGTGGGTGGTCAGTCTGGTTTTATTCTTCATAGACCTTTTCATCACAGTTTTGATACAGCCGAGTGGTCTAACCAGGCCATTTTCGGAAGGCTAGTCAGAGACATTGGTCGGAGTGTCTGGGGTCACATGTAGTTCAGATTTCCTTCCGTAAAGGACATTAGTGAACCAAAGGTTTTTTACGACAATCTGGTTGTTTCATGATCACCCTTAATGAGACTAGTTTCTTATTACAGATTTAATTAATTAATCAAATGAAAAATTACCCAGCTGTCATGATGGGATTTGAACTCATGGGCTGATCATTTGTCCAAGACTCAGAATTATTAGCCCATTAACATAACCACACTGCCACCATTCCCTCATTTTAATAAAATGTGTTTCTTAAGCTATAAACCGAGAATCACTTTATTTAGCAGCTAAGCAAATCTAACTAGTTATAAGCAGCATATTTTAAGTGAGGAGAATTTCAATTTGGGTTCATGATGAAAAATAGTCCTCTAAAAAGCCACAAACATTTAGAAGGATACTCCAACTATAAAAATGTGGTTTTTTGTCTTAATCTGCCCTCAAACCATGTGAAGAGCCAATAGAGCACAGAAAAAAATATTACATATGAACATAGAGATGGAATACACAATGAACAATACTCAAATAACAATGCAGTAAACATATATTCATATGGCTGGGTAAAAACATTCTTGCATCAAAGGGTGCAACAAGACTACATTAGATTAGCTGAGACACTTGCCTCAATAGTCAATCTACTGACAATCAAATCTGCATTGCCAACAGTGGCAACATATGGATAAATATGAGTTCAAACTGAATCAAACAAGATGTTCCAAAAAAATCAGATATTCCTTCTTATTTGTTCATTTGCTCAAAGACAAAGCTCAAGGTATTTTCCAACAATTTAATCCAAACGAGTAAGGAAAGGTTTCATATGGGGAAGTTGGGTAATGAAGTATTTTCCCTTTTTATAATGATGTATTAATCCAATTAATAATTATGAAATGTAATAGTAATATTCGGACTGCAGAGGACCATATGGGCATAGACATGGATCACATTATTTATTGTCACAAGTAGGCTTACATTAACACTGCAATGAAGTTATTGTGAAAATCCCCTAGTCGCCACACTCTGGCACCTATTCGAGTACACGGAGGGAGAATTTAGCATGGCCAATGCACCTGACCAGTATGTCTTTCGGATTGTGGGAGGAAACCGGAGCACCCAGAGGAAACCCATGCAAACATAGGGAGAACGTGCAGACTCTACACAGACAGTGACCCAAGCCGGGAATCGAACCTGGGTCCATGGCACTGTGAGGCAGCAGTGCTAACCACTGTGCCATCGTGCCACCAATGCTGGATGCATAAGCATTGACAGAACATGCAAAGCTCTATTTTCTCCCTTCCGATCTACAATATAATCCTTACCTTTGGGTATAGTCTGAAGACTTTTATATTAATGTTAATTTTTATAAACATCATTACTGTGTCAGGTCACATCCTCATATTTACACATTAATTAGATGGTGTTTACTACTTGTGTCGACGAACTCTTAAGTATTGGTTAATTGTATCTGAAAATGAATTAGGACTTCAGTCTTTTGAACTAATAAAGACGCTGTGAGCTACAGAGATAAGAATAATTCATTTGGCATTTATTGAACTTTAGAGATAAAATGTATTTAGACTGTATTACTGAGTTATGTCAATAATATTTATGTGTGATAACTTGTAGGTACTGAGTACTAATGCAATCATGCTTTGAATCCAATGGTTGCAAATGCATATCTATTTGTATTTATAATCTATTGCTAACAAAATGATACCAGGAAAGTTTGACTTGAGCAAGCAAGGAAATGTGTCAGAAAAAACCCCTATAACAACAATTCATAGAATAACAATTGTACGCTAGCATATAAAGAACAAAGAACAAAGAACAATACAGCACAGGAACAGGCCCTTCGGCCCTCCAAGCCCGTGCCGCTCCCTGGTCCAAACTAGACCATTCTTTTGTATCCCTCCATTCCCACTCCGTTCATATGGCTATCTAGATAAGTCTTAAACGTTCCCAGTGTGTCCGCCTCCACCACCTTGCCTGGCAGCGCATTCCAGGCCCCCACCACCCTCTGTGTAAAATATGTCCTTCTGATATCTGTGTTAAACCTCCCCCCCTTCACCTTGAACCTATGACCCCTCGTGAACGTCACCACCGACCTGGGGAAAAGCTCCCCACCGTTCACCCTATCTATGCCTTTCATAATTTTATACACCTCTATTAAGTCTCCCCTCATCCTCCGTCTTTCCAGGGAGAACAACCCCAGTTTACCCAATCTCTCCTCATAACTAAGCCCCTGCATACCAGGTAACATCCTGATAAACCTCCTCTGTACTCTCTCCAAAGCCTCCACGTCTTTCTGGTAGTGTGGCGACCAGAACTGGACGCAGTATTCCAAATGCGGCCGAACCAACGTTCTATACATCTGCAACATCAGACCCCAACTTTTATACTCTATGTCCCGTCCTATAAAGGCAAGCATGCCATATGCCTTCTTCACCACCTTCTCCACCTGTGATGTCACCTTCAAGGATCTGTGGACTTGCACACCCAGGTCCCTCTGCGTATCTACACCCTTTATGGTTCTGCCATTTATCGTATAGCTACTCCCTACATTATTTCTACCAAAATGCATCACTTCTCATTTATCAGGATTGAACTCCATCTGCCATTTCTTTGCCCAAATTTCCAGCCTATCTATATCCTTCTGCAGCCTCTGACAATGCTCCTCACTATCTGCAAGTCCTGCCAATTTTGTGTCGTCCGCAAACTTACTGATCACCCCAGTTACACCTTCTTCCAGATCGTTTATATAAATCACAATATAGATATATTTATTTGTTTAAATTAATTCACATGATACTTGCCATATTTTGAACAATTAGGTTTCCTAATTGATGTATAACTGTATAAACTTGATGTATAAACCATTCTACCTTCTAATCAGCCTCTCCCTGGCTCACATTATCATCAAGTTTGGTTAAAAAGTGGAAAGTTGAAATGTAATTTTATTCTTAAATATACATTCCAGTCTAAGTTTAAAATAAACTAAATGTTGCCATTGTCATTATTGCTTCCTGTAGTATTTAGTCTTCCACAGGAGGCTTCCCTGTCCTTGGTTCCAGTCGCTCCTATTTGCCTCATAAGGAGCATGTGGATGGTTCCATTCCTTGAGCCATGTTTGAAACTCCTGGAAACAGCATTTTCTAAAGGGTTCCAGTTATCTCCTGCTGCAGTTGTAATTGGTGACTGCTGCAATTCCTGTTGACTTTTAGTCTCCTTGTTTTTACTAATATTTTACAGTATTACTTACTGTAATAAATTTAAGTAATTAAAGTGTTACTATACCTTTGTGTTAACTGGCACCCAGGTTGCAGATCTTTTAATGATACGTAACACTGTAATAATTTGAAGAGTGCCATTCAAACATTACAGATTTCAGACAGAGAAGAAAGAAATTGCATTGATATGGAACCTTTCACAAGCACAGGATGTTGTAAAGTCCTTCACAGCCAATGAAGTATATTTAAAATGTAGACACTGCTGAAAGAAGCATGGCAGCCAATTCAGATGAAGAAAGCTCCCACAATATATATGACCAGTGGCACGGTGGCACCGTGATTAGCACTGTTGTCTAACAGCGCCGGGGACCTGGGTTTGATTCCAGCCTTGGGTGACTGTGTAGAGTTTGCACATTCTCCCTGTGTCCACGTGGGTTTCCTTCGGGTGCTCCGGTTCACTCCCACAGTCCCAAAGATGTGCAGGTTAGGTGGATTGGCCTTGCTAAAATTGCCCTTTAGTATCCCAAAATGTTTAGGTTAGGGGGATTAGCGGGATAAATACATGGGGTTATGGGGATAGGGCCTGGGTGGGATGCTCTATCGAAGTGTCGGTGCAGATTCGATGGGCCGCTTCACATCATTCTGCACTGTAGGGATTCAACGAATCTATAATCTGTTGTAGTGATGTTGGTTGAGGGAGGACTATTGACCAGAAAAGCAGAGGAGCTTTCTGCTCTTTTGAAAACTGTGTCATGGAAACTTTTGCATCCATTTGAAAGAGAGTAGATATCATCAAGTTCTAGCATTGCATTCAAGAGGTGACACTTTTGACAGCGCAGCACTTGTTCACTGAATTATCACTCTAAACTATGTATTGAAGTTTCTGAAGTGGAGCTTTGACTCAGTGGAGATAATTGTTCCGTACCACCCGCCACAGGAATCGTTGCGGGAGAAAGGAGGGGGAAGGGGTAGGGTGGATCATGCAAAGGTTTGTTGGCCTCAGGTGGGATTTTCCAGTTTGGGGGTGAGCTCAGTCAGAAAATACCACCCCAGAAGTCAAAGCTAACAGCTGAAAATCATTTTGATCTGTCACATTATTGGACCAAATTGGTTTATTACTGATATAGGAATATGTAGGCAAATTCAGCCCTTCCAGTCTGCTCCAGCATTCAATCATGGGTGATCTCTCCCTGGTTTCAAATCCACCTTCCACATTCTTTTTTTTCTATTATAAGTATTTCTGTCGCCTCACTGAAACCATTCAATGATTCAGACTCCACCGTGCTATGGAGCAGCGAGTTCCACCTCTCAACTTATACCTGTGACCTCTTGTTCAAGATTGCCCCACAAAGGGAAACATTTGGTCTACGTTGACTTTATCAATCCCTTTTTAAATTTTATATATCTCAATCAGATCCACTCTCATCCTTCTAAACTCCAGCGAGGATCAGCACAAACTGTTTAATCTCTCCTCAGACGTCACCCGTTCATCCCCGGAAGATAGCTCTTTTGCTATTATTTTTTGGACCAAGCAAAGTCTTTTTGCTTCCAATCAAATTCCTCACATGGCATAACTGTGCTGTACTGACCAAGTACATGTTGTTCCAAGTATACCAATCCTGGGCCCATAGTGAGTTAATCGATATCTACCAGTGCAGCCGAAGTGTTGACGAGCTGAGGGAAAATGGTCCGAGGTTCCCATTTCAGATGAATTTATTGTTTCCAACAGCATGAAATTATACATTTTTGTTACGGATAGGATCAGTCTTGATCATTCTGAGCCCATGTTTAAAACCACAGCAATACTCATTGTCATTGCACTCCAGTGTAAACAGACCATCTTGGTGATATCCCATCTGGGTGCCAATACTGCAGAGCTTTGAAGCGTTATTTTTATTTCTGGGGTTTTTGAATTCATCTCTTACCAGGGGTACCTATTGATTGATAGGTAGAGGCATGTGATTTTCTTGAAAATGATTTGAAAGTGTTATTTGAGTTTGGCCGTTTTTTTCCTGAGGTATTAACCTGATTTTTGCATTGAGCTATTTTTAGATGACATTTCTAAACTTCTCTGTGCAAGACTCTGATGGCTGATTCATACTTGATTTCTAACTATAATATATGAGATAATATTTGCATAGAATATTCCCTGTGGTTTCAAAGCTTTTTCTCTTGTCCCCCCCTCCCCCCTTTGTTATGAAAGCAGGATTACTGTTTGCTTTATTTTTAAAATAGTGTTGTGTTCTCGCTCCATCCATAAACTTGAATCACAGCACAGGCAGATTAGTACCATGGAGGCAATTTTCAGCCTGCGTTCGCCACCTGAGAGAAAGGCAACCTGGGTTGAAAATCCAGAGAGAACCCTAACCCTAGCCTGCCATATATTTCCCCCTCACCGTATTTTTAAACCTCTCACAACAGGCTTCACCCAGACATGAGTCTGTCGTGGGGATCCTCCTGGGGGCATAAAGGTGATAATAGCCCCTGGAGGAGAGGGACATAGCCAGGCTGTGCCCCTGGCACTGCCCCTTGATACTGCTCCTGGCACAAGTTGGTATTGTGCCAACTTGGCAGCGCCATCTTGCCAGTGCCAACCTGTGCTGGGGCAGTGCCAGGGGTGGAACACTAGGGGGAGCCTTATGGGGAGAGCATATGTGTGTGATGGGGAGAAAGAGAGGGAGAGCTGGCTATGACTGTTGTGGGGGGGGGGGAAGAAGGGTTCCAGCGTTAATCACGGAAAGGGGTGGAGTGTGCGGTGCTGATCACGGGGTCGGGGGAAACGCCTGAGACCGCACTGTTGGGGTGGGGGGAGATTACTTCTTGGTCTGGTCTCAGTGCAGCCAGCTTTACCAGTGTGTTTAGCGTCAGTATGAATAATGCCCCTCCTGCTTTTTTTGACAAGTACCATAAGATCACTTGAGAAAACCGGCCTGTTTCTCTGGAGAGAAACACGCCAGCTTTCAGTCAGACCCTGACACTTTGCCACTTTTTTGGTAAGATTCCACCCAAGTATGCTAAATTTTGCCCCATCAAAGTGAATAAAATAACACTACACAAGCAAGATTATTTCCCAGCAGGTTTTACAAACCTAAATTTCAGCTTTTGCAAAATGCTCCTGCATCTCCTGGCTTCAACTCAAGTGAAATATTTTTTATGCTATATTGTTGGTGGTACCTCCAATAGTTCTTTAAAGGACAACTTGGTAGACTTCCTGGAGGCCTGGTTATCCTGAGCACAGCAGGTGCTATGTTCAGCAAAAACCAATTCCTGGCTTGGATCCCAAAATAAGCATTAGACTCTTATTAACATATTCAAGAGGCCTCATGTTTAATTTAGTTGGCTACGATGGGAATATCTCTACAGTACATTAACCAAGAGACTGTCTCACGTGTCACAGATGCTAATTAGACTTTATGGTTGTTCTCCAGGTTGGATCACTGCACATCCATTTTCTGCTTGGAAAATGGGTGCAATTAGATGGCACCTTTGTCGTGTCAAATGACTTCACTCATTTTAAAAATGAGGCAAGAAGTTGCCAGGGCCTTTTACTCAGACTGAGGATGGGAGTGGCTTACTTATTTTTCAGTTTTACTGGCCAATTAAAATTTTATTAGTCACAAGTGGGCTTATATTAACACTGCACTGACGTTACTGTTAAAATCCATTAGTCGCCACAGTCTGGCGCCTGTTCAGGTACACTCAGGGAGAATTTAGCAGAGCCAACGCACCTAACCAGCACGTCTTTCAGACTGTGGGAGGAAACCGGAGCACCCGAGGAAACTCAAGCAGACATGGGGAGAACATGCAACACCGCACAGACAGTGACCCAAGCCGTGAATTGAACTCGGATCCCTAGCACTGTGAGACAGCGGTGTTAACCAGTGTGCCACTGTGCGCCCCAGGGAAATGGTCAAAGGTGAAGCCCGCAGCTTCCTGTCCAAAGAGGAAACAAAGAAAAGAGAAGAACCTTTCGGTCTGTTGGTAGATCTGGTGAGTGAAGCAGGTAAGTGCCTAGGTCAGTTTACCTTAAAGAGGATAGCAACCAGGCTCAGAATAAGATTGTCTGAGGTGTTTGAAAGCATGACATTTTAATAATTATTACACAGATGGACTGAAAATAGGTTAAGGAAAAACATGCACCTTAAATTTTCAGTTCTGGTTTTATTTTCATAGAATCATAGAACCCTACAGTGCAGAAGGATATTATATGACCCATTGAGCCTGCACTGACAATAATCCCAGACCCTATCTCCATGTATTAACCTTGATAATACGTCTGACATTAAGGGCCCGATTTTACCATTTTCATACTAAGTGCTGAATCTGGGCGTAACGCAGATCCGACTTAGAAATCTGCTTTCAGGCGCCCCATGACCCCCCCTACCGATCACCTGCAGAGTGGCAGCAGACACCCCTGCCCCCCCCCCCCCCCCCCCCACAGCCCCCCCCCCCCCCACGCCCCCACCAGAGATCCATCTGCCCCCCAACCCCCACCAGTGAGCGATCGGGCCTCCCCGCCCCCCCCCCCCCCCACCAGAGATACATCTTACCCGCCTCCCTCCTCCCCCTCCTGCAGACAACGATCTGGCCTCACTCACCTCCCCTTCCAGACAACGATCTGGCCTCACTCATTCCCTCCCCCCCAGAGAATGGTCTGGCCTCACTCACCTCACCACCCCCCAACCCCCGCTCCCCCCACTCTCCCCCCCCCCCCCACCCCCCACCCCCGCCGCCCCTGCCCCCGAGGAACATCTGACCCACCTCTTCCTCTTCTCCCTCACTAGCCAGACAATGATCTGGCCTCACTCCCCTCCGCCCCCCCAACCTGAGAATGATCTGACCCGCCTCCCTCCTCCCCCCCACCCCTGATCTGAGTCAGAGAGCCGTTGGAAACTCTGAACTCGCTCTTCAGCAGCTGGAGTGCCCGATTCAGACTTTTATTTAGCAGGTCCATTACGGCGCGATTCCGGATTGGCAAACGTGGTGGTAAAGGGGAAAATGCTGATAAAGTTGGGCGAGTAGTTCATTAATTCAATTTAAATGCATGCAAATACATTTAAATCACCGTTGCGACCATTTTGGGTGTGAAGTGGATCGCCACCATTCCCAGGTTTCGGTAAAGTGCCAATCTGCACGGATGCAAATGTGGATCGCATTAATGGCCTCACACCCGACTTTACCACGTTTTCGCGCCCTACGTAATGGTAAAATCGGGCCTTCAGGGTCAATTGAGCATGCCCAATCCACCTGACCTGCACATCTTTGGAGTGTGGGAGGAAACCCATGCAGACACAGGGAGAACGTGCAAACTCTACAGAGACAGTTACCTGAGGTTGGAATTGAACCTGGATCCCTAGCGTCGTGGGGCAGCAGTGCTAATCACTGTTCCACTGTCCCTGAATTTTCCTGAAGTATGAATCAGTTGATCTTTTAGACGGTTGGGAAAGCTCAGATGAGAGCACAAGCACATTAGGATATACAATACACATGACAATGCAATTTCATTGGTATATTTTCACACTGTTAAAAAAGAGACAGTTTGGGCGAACTCCCGGTCATAAAAAATATTTTGGTCCTCCTGTATATCTCAGCATTAGCCATCTCTCCTGGTGGCGCTACTGAGGTTTCAGAGCAGCTGGCCATCTGATTGGCACATTAGTACCAGGAGCTGCCTGCTGTCCTTAATTGCTTGCAAAGAAAGTATTTATAGCAGCAAAAACAAAATACAAAAATGACAAAGAATATCAAGGCTGGCATTAAAAGTATTTAGAAATATATTACGTGGGAAGAACTAAGGAAAATGTGACCCATTAAATCAGGTGTGGGTGATAATGTAATTGACAATAAGGAAATGGCAGAAATGTTAAATGAATACATTATATCCATCTTCAGAGAGGACAGCATACCAGCAGTGCAAGTGCCACTACAAATAAATCAAAAGGAGAAAGTGATTGGATTAAACCTAAGTTTAAAAAAAATTGGAAATGGAAATATAATATGACTTAAAATAGACAACTCCATGTGTTCGCCACAATCTTCCAAAGCTCTTGTTTTGAACATTGTGCTGTTGGATTATAAACTTGCTCCTGTCACTCTGGTATTTAGGAAGGATGAGACTGAGAAACAAGATAACCACAAAACTGTCAGTCTGGCATACGTTTTGGGGAAGTGACCAGAATCTGCCATTCGGGACAGAGGGACTGAGCAATTGGATAAATTTGAGCTGATTTGTAAAGGGTAAGTCATTTCTGATTCATTTGTTTGAATTTTTGATGAAGTTACCGACATGGTGGGTAAGAGAGTGTCAGTGATATGGACTTCTTAATGGGATTTTTAAAACTTTCACCCAAGAGACTATTAGCAAAACTTAAAGCAAACAAAATTGGGGCAAGATTGCAAGCTGGGGGCAAAATGTGTTGGTAGGTAGATGGCAGATTCCCGCCCATTTTTTGTGCGTACTTACCTGAATGAATCTCTGACACTCTGCGCAATGCAGAGTGCCTTAGACTGATTCATGCTGAAAACCAGGGGTCGGGACCTCATCCCGCCCAAGAGGTCAGCAGTATAAAGCTGAGCGGGCTACTGCGCATGTGCCGATCTGTCAATACAGGGATCGGCGTATGTGCACTGATCACCACCACCTACCCCCCCCCCCGCCTCCCCTCACCCCATCGCTGACCTCCTGACCGCTGGCCTCCTGGTCGCTGGCCTCTCCCAATTCCTTTCGCTGGAACCCTCCAACTGCTGGCCTTGCACTCCATCAACCCCCCATCGATCGCTGGCCGACTGGACCCAACCCCCCACTCTTCGTGCCAGCCCTGATCTCCTCCCACAGGTCGACCCCAATCTCCCAACCTGTTGGCCAGCCCCGATACCACCCCCTGATGGCCAGGCCCAATCACCCTCCACCCTCCTTCCCCCTCCAATCCCACTTGCAGAGTGGCAACGGGTCTCCCCAATAGGCCCGCCCACCCCGCCCCCCCCCCCCAGTATGCCCTGCACCCCTTTGGCCTTGGCACTGCCCAGTGGCCAGTTGGCAGTGCCAGTGTGCTCCTTGGGCATTGCCAGGATGCCAGGTTGGCACTGTCAGGTTGGCACTGCCCAAAGGGCACCACCTACCTTGCCTGGGAGCTCCCGGGGGGGCCTCAATGGCCTCTGTCCCCACCAATGGGATGATGACACCTGTTCCCCATTAGTGGGGGGCAGTTGTACATCCCGCTGGTGGGAACCACTCCTGGTGGTGGGTGGGGGGATGCTTGTGGGCCCAGAGACTACCATCCCAGGCCCACTAATCATATGAAAGTTAACATTCCCATGCTGATTTCTGGCACGGAGCTGATTGTACTAAAATAAAACACCTGGGAGACTCGTGACTCGCTGACGCCAGTCCCGAACCTCGCAAAAGACCCCCCACTGTTGTCTCCCGGCCTGAGATCTCGAAGGGATTTGTATGGGGGCCTCAACTTTTCAATACAATAACTGAAATGATGGAAATATATATCTAAAATTTCAGATGACACTAAGCTAAGAGGCACAATCGAAGTGTAGGTTGGAGCAAAAGTTACAAATGATTACAAACAGATTTACTGGTCAAAACCATGGCAAACAATGCTCAGTTCAGAGAAATGCGACATCATCCACTATGCATCCAAGAAAAATAAATTGTAGTATTTTTTAAATGATGATAAATTAGGAACTGTGTCAGATCAAAGAGATTTGGGAGTCCTTGTACATTCTTTCTGTTGATGTATTCAGTCACTCTTATATGAGATTCTAGTAGCTTTCCAACAATTGATTTTAGTCTAACAGGCTTCACTCTCCTGCCCTTCTTAAATAATGGCGTGTCATTTTCCATCCAACTGCACAATTCCCAAACACAGACCACTAATAACTAATGTACGGGTTCAAAAAGCAATCAAAATGGTTAGTAGAATGTAAACCTTCATCTAACTGGGGTGATAATACAAAGAACTTTGCTGTGATCCCACCTGGAGTTGACCCCACCTCAGGCAGGTTATATAGGCCTTGGAGGAGCTGCAGCACAAATTCACCAGAATGAGAGTGGTGATCAGGAGGTTAAGTAATGAGGATCGGCTGCATAGGCCTGGAATGTATTTGCCTTCTTGTGGTAAACAACTGTTAGCTTATTACCTGTATATGTGACATGCCTGGACACATCCCCGCCAGCCCTACCCGAGACTCCTCCCCCCCCCCCCCCCCGGTCCAGGTATAAAGGTGACTGCTCCCCACCCCCCCTGCCTCAGTCTGGACCAGTTCATTGGCATGGGTGTGCTCCAAGTCTTTTGCTAATAAAAGCCTACTTGTTCTTGCATACAAACTAGTCTTTGCTCGATTGATGGTGCATCACTCCTATTACCTTGAAGATGAAGTGATAATCTAATTGTAGTGTTTAGAATGATAAAAAGGTTTGATTGGGTAGATTAAGGGAAACTATGGGGGAAATTCTCCCAAAAGTGCTGAATTGGCGGGAATACTGTTCTAAATCCCGACTGTTCTGACAGTTCAGTTTCTCACCTGAATCTCCGCACTCTGTGCACGACAGAGGTCCCAGTCATGAATATCATTAAAAACCCAGGGACGGGGCCTATTCGCGCTGGGGTGTGACAGTTCTGGAACTCTGCATATGCGCAGTGGCCCCAAACTGTCAACCTCCCATTTGCTGGCCAACTCGATCGCTTGTCAGCCTGGGACTCCTGCAGTGCTGCCACTCTAGCCCCCGCCCCCGCCCCTGCCCTCCCCCCCCCCCACAGCCCAATCGTGGCCCTCACAGCAATTCCTGGGCCAGCCCTGAACTTCCGCCCTCGTCCCAGAGCACCCCGATGTCCAAGCCCCACCCCCCAGCAGTGGCGATCCCCCACGCCCCCTCACCCTGGCAGACCCCCCCCCCTGCTCAACCCCTCCTGGGGTCAGACCCCCCTGGAGGCAAGCCCCCCCCCCCCCCGGCAGACCCTCCCCCACCACTGGCATACCCCCCCCCCCCCTGCACCCAGCCCGCTCCAATCGCTGTCCTCCCAGACCGATCCTGTCTGCAGAGTGGCAGTGGGACCCCTCATCCCCATCAATAGCCCCATAGGCCCCCCACAATAGGCTCCCCCTTGGCACTGCCTGATGCCCGATGCCAAGGTGCCCCCGGGCATGGGCACTTTGCCCCTTGGGCAGTGTCAGGGGACACAGGCTGGCACTGCCAGGGTGCCCATGCCCAGGGGGCACCACCCCCCCCACCGCCCGACCCCCTCGGGGGCCCCGATTGCCCCCGCTTCATTCCGGCGGAGTCTTCCGCTCGCTCCCCGAACATGGGGAGTTGGTCTGAACCCCGCGGAATGAGGTATTCCTGGTGGGGTGGGAGATTCAATCGGGACCTGAAAGGTCATGATAATGAACACATATACATATTTAAAATACATGCAGTAAAGATTTAAGTCACTTACCTGCCTTCCCGTCGATTTCCAGCGTGGTCTGGCCGACAACTGTTTGCTGGCTCTGCGAGATGCGTATGCGTTCCCGGTGCATGCGCAAATCCCTGTTCAAGGCCGCAGATGAGCGTCTCCCACCGTGACCCGCCAGAAAAGCTGCGGGTCGCAATGGGAGAATCGCAGCCAATTTTTCTGGTTGAGTAATCCAGCAATAGGAGCATAATGTTAAAATTATAGATAGGCCACAATAAGGAGTGAAATCAAAACTCTTTGAGATGCCCAAAAGACTGTGGGTGCTAGATCAATGGAAGATTTTAACACTGAGATTAATACAGCTTGGTAAGGGTATGCAGAGATATGGAGCAAAAAGACAGATAAACAGGGTTGTAATCAAACGAATGGCAGAACTGGCTCAAGAGTGTGAAATCTTGTCCCAATGATCCTATCTTTTAATTGTGTGCAAATGCTGCCTTTGCAGCCCATGCCAGACATCCAATTGTCTTTAAATGAAGTAGTTGTAAGGATCGAGCCAAGTAGATTATTGTCTTTGGGATTCGAAGATTCCTTCGGTTAAGCAGAGAACAGTAGGGGCAATTTAAGATGGAGGAACCAAAGCTTCTTCTTGTTCTTTTGTACACTTGTATATAAACCCTACTCCGAAGTGGCTGTCTACCCTCTTTGGCGAGATGTTTGACTGCTGTGTAAGGTGGAGAATTGTTTGTGGTGGAAGTGGCCTACAGACTGCACGCACTTCCAGACCTCCTACAAAGTCCTCTTGAACCGTCACAAATTAAGCCAGTTAGTCATCGACCTGTCATACACTTTTGATTCAGGTTTGTGGGTCACCCCTCAGCGTGACATAATCTGTACATCTTTCAAGAACAAAATATACAAAGAATTCCACATTCCAGATATTGTAATCAACTTTAATCCACTGTACAGTTACATGACTAATATACCAATTTAGTAATAATTTGGATAAAAACATGGCAGGTTGTAATTTCTGACTTTTCTTTTGTTCCTATTGCAATAGAAATTATGACATTTGGATTGTCCCAACATATCGGCAGCAAACTCTGACACCCCCACAAATGTGACTTAGGCTTATTAAGTTATACTGAAAGAGGCAATTTGCCCTTTGTTTGGAAATGATACCTCTGACTCATTTTGGCACAGAGATTTAAGAAAGTATAATATTTTTGGACTTCAAGACCAGTAATGCCTATCATCCAAAACAACTTTATTATCAGTGCTCCCAAAGTGATTAATTATCACTGTTGAGGAACTGCCCTTACAGACTCAAAGGAAAAAAAAATCTGAAAGTTTCTTAGAACACTCATCAAAATTTCAGAAAGGATGAGACTGTGTGAAGAATCCTCAGTATTTATAACTTAGAAAAAAAAGATTCTATTGCTTTCAGATGAAACTATTTAAATTGTATTCTTAAGGAATGATTCAATTGCTATTTGTCGTTATAAGGTGCTGATGCTAAAGGTTTTCCTAAATTGTAATTGTAAATGATTGAAACTTATAAGATGTAAGTTAACCTGTTGCTGGTGGCAGTTATTAATAGCCAGAGCACTTGAAGAGCACAATAACAAAATCACTTGGACATGGTGGTGAACACAGGTCTCCGGCGTTGTGAGGCAGCAGTGCTAACCAATGTGTCACCATGCCATCTCACTGTGGGATGGCACAGAGGCACAGTGGCTAACTAGCACTGCTGCCTCACAGTGCCAGGGACGAGGATTCAATTCCGATCTTGGATGACTGTCTGTGTGGAGTTTGCACAATCTCCCCGTGTCTGCGTGGGTTTCCTTTGGGTGTTCCAGTTTCCTCCCACAGTCCAAAGATGTGCAGGTTAGGTGGATTGTCCATGCTAAAATTGCCCCTAAGAATCAGGGGGATGAGCAGAATAAATGTGTGGGGTTATGGGGATAGGACCTGAGTGGATTGTTGTTGGTGCAGGTTCGATGGGCTAAATGGCCTCCTTCTGCACTGTAGGGATTCAATGATTCTATAATTGTGGTGTTGTGGTAATGTCAACAAGATACTAGTAAGCCAAAGGCCCATGCTAATGCTTTGGGGGGAAGAGTTCAAATCCTACCATGGCAGTTGGTGGAATTGAAATTCAATTGATTAATCTAGGCGATAAAGCTAGTTTCAGTAATGGTGACCATGAAACTATGATTAATTGTTATAAAGATTCATCTAATTTCCTTCCCTATTAGCCTTTAGGGAAGGAAATCTGCATTGCTTACCTGGTTCGGTCTATATGTGACTTCAGACCCAGAACAATGTGGTTAATTCTTAAATGCCCTCTGAAATCTTCAGTTCTTGGACAATTAGACATGGGCAACAAATGCTGGATTGGCCAGTGATGCCCATATCCCATGAACAAATTAAAAAATATACAGTGCAATTAAAATAAGGCTTGACAGTTATGTAACAAATTCAAGGTTCTGGACTTTCCTGATGCAGCCCTCATACCATTTCTCAATGCCCTGTAATGAACCAGATTCAAATACCCAGTATTGCTAGTAATGGAGGGCGCTCTGTATTCATGCTGAGCTTCCAGGCAGCATTCATGCCAGCAAGCTGAAGTCTGTCAGTGGCTCTCAGGAGGGGACTGAATCATAGAATCCTCATAGAATCCTACAGTGCAGAAGGAGTCTATTCACCCCATCGAGTCTGCACCAGCTTTCGAACAGAACATCTTACTCAGGCCATATCTCCATTATCCCACGTATTTACCCTGCTAATCTCCCTAACCTACACATCTTGGGACACTACGGAGAAATTTTAGCATGGCCAATTCACCTAACCTGCATATCTTTGGACTGTGGTAGGAAATTGGGGGACCCGGAAGGAACCCATGCTTACACGGGGAGAACGTGCAAACTTCAGTCACCCAAGGCTTTAATTGAACCCGTGTCCCTGGTGCTGTGAGGCAGCAGTGCTAACAATGTGCCACTGTGCCGCCCCATTACTGCCCATTCTGAGGATGGGCAGTAATGCAGCAACGGAAAATAACTGAAAGCGACTACAGGATTTCAAAGACTGGGCAAGTGTTCCATCAAAGGGCTGCAATGCTGCAGCAAGAAATAACACAGCATGATCCATAGCAAGCAGAAGCTGTTTGGTTGCAACTGACAAGAATCCACTGACAAGATCTGCAAACACTTTTATGTCTGACTGGTAAAGACCATGAAGATCAATTTTTGTATGGTTCTGGTTGGCATATCCCAGAATGGAAAAAAATCAGTTTGGATCAGTATTCTTACTTCCCAGTTTTTACTGGTGTTCCATTTTAAGGTATGCAAGACCAGTTTGGATCAGTATTGTAATTTCCCCATTTTTACGGTTTTGTTCTTCCTTTTGGGAAATAGCCAGATGCAGTTCCATGCCATCCACTACATGTACCGCTGCAATGTTAACTTGCACAATCAATGAGGGTAATGTGGGTGAAAAGTTGGTTCCGACTCCATTCAGCTATGATTCAATGCTGACCTATGGGGATAGTGTCCAGGAATGGCACAATGGTCAAACAAGTGAAGTAGGGACCATATCAGTTGCAGCAGCCATTAAATGTGAGGTTGGGTGCTTGGTTCCTCTCTTATCTGCCTGCAGACTCTTGGTTCCCTCTTTTACCTTCATTCTTGCTGTCACTTCCGAATGCCTTTGTCCTGATCCTTAGTCAAAGGCTGAAATAGGCTAACATGGTCTCTGAGCTTTCCAAATAGTTTTCACTATTCTTTTTAACCCCTATTATAAAACTCTACAATTAATTGGAAACTTCCTTTTAAATGCTGCTTTTATGCATTTTTTTTTGTACCCATCGCACGTGTGTTTGATTCACTTATTCAAAACAGCTAACCCTGCACAAGCAGAATGCGTTTGCTGGAGTCTCTCTTTTATCAATCACTAGTCATTTGGGACTGAGCTAGGATTTTAAAAAATCCAGGCTTACAAATCTACAACCAAGAATATTTCCGAATTAAGTGGGCATCAAAATTCAAGAGCTTCATTTTTAGGCATTTCTGTTGCATAGTACTTACCTCATGGATGGTAGGATTCATGCAGTCCTGGCTACTGGACACTGTTCCCATAGGAACACCACTGCAGGAGGGGGTACTCAGTGTGGGGGCCTTATGATGGATGAGCAATCAGTGGCTAGGGGAGAAGAGGTTGTGTGTGGAGGTCAGGAAATCTAGATGTCGAGCCATGGTGAGGGAGATCGGGTAGCCTGGAGGTTCGAGGATGGGAGGAAGGAATGTGAGCTATTGGGGAATATTGAGCTAGAGACCCTCAGTTGTGAAATGTGGATTCAGAAATAGCACTCCTGCTGGCTGCTGCAGTGTTAAGTGATTTTGCAATGGGGAACTCAAACAAATGTTCAGCTCCTTATTTGCATGTACAAATGGCCTTGTGCCAGCTTCAGGTCTGGGCAAAGGAAACCTTTTGCTTATCATTATTTGATACATTTCCAATCAGAACTATGCATAGTTTCTTGCAGTTATCATGGGAATTTAGGTGTCCAAGGAGCACCTGAAGAACAGATGCCATATGGCCCAATTTCTGGATGATGATGCCTTTATTCATTTGATGTCACAGGATACCTTCCCTTGCCATTGTTTCACACAGACTTTGGCTCAAGAGTTGAAAACATTATCGGGCGACATGGCTTTGAAAGCAGAGGGAATTCTGGGAGGTGTGTTATCATTTGGGATGCCTCTTCACAGTCACAGTTGACAGTGATTGCTGGACTATATCCTTGTTTCTGCATAAGGGCCTTACAACAGTGGACACAGGTGCTGAGGTGACTAAAACACAATGAAACAGATCGTGTTTTGCTCAAACAAAAACAGAAAATGCTGGAAAATTTCAGCAGGTCTGACAGCGTTTGTGGAGAGAGAGAGAGCAGAGTTCACATTTCAAGTCTGGTTATCCCAAAATGCAATATCTCACACTTTTCAGGGTTAAGTTCCATTTGCCACTGTTCTGGCCAGCTGACTGGCTCATCTCTATCATCCTGTAATCTGAGGCTTTCCTCCTCACTATTTACACACCACCAATTTTTATTCCCTCTACCAGGAGTCTCATACCTCACAAAATGACCTTAGGATGGGACATCCATGGAGGCATGCCTTAGTAGAACAGCTTCTTCGAACATTTACCAATAATAACTCTGAGATATCTAACTGAGACTTCTGGAATAATATGTTAATGTGGATTCTCAAGATAATAAATATTTCTACTACATGTTCTATATGCTTCAAAAATATTAAACATTTTACTGAAGTCCATAATACGTTACATCTTATACATAAAATTATAAATTAAAACCAAAGGACACGTCAATAACGCAGTCTAAATACATGAAATTTCTAAATCCACCCTATCAGCAAACCTTGCTGGATATTCAAACAAATAATAATAATATAAACTATTCTCATACAAATGCAATATGGTTATAATAGATTTTGAAGTATCTCTGTCTCACCCCAGGAGGAGTTCTCCAAAACAAACATACAATTTTGTCAGGATTTTACAACCTCGCTTGGGCAAGGCTCATAAACTCTCGCCCGAGGCCAACGAAGAATTCCATTCTGTGAGCCTCGCCCGCCCTGGAATTGGGGCGGGCGTGCCGGTAAAATTCCGGCCTTTGGGTGGCATTCTCCCATTTTGAGAATAAGTGCCGTGGCGGGGACGGAAACATGAAGTGTTTCGCACTGCAGTGGCCGGTGAGAAAACATATCAAATCTTCCAGCCCCGACCTCATTAATTACGCACCCGGGTGTTTCACACTATATTCAGTGGTGGGGCAGGCCTGGAACGGCACACAGTTTGCCATCATGCCAACATATTGAAAAGGCGCCCAACTTCACTGACCCACCATTGAAGAAAGAAGATGGACCTCCTGAAAATTAAGGTAGATCTCTGGGGACACTCTTGAGACCGGAAGATAGACCTCCTAAGAATGAAGATGGATCTCCAGGAGCTGAGGCTGGAACATGGAACCCCTGCAGTGCAGTAAGTCTGGAAGGTCCACCCACTGCTGTGATGTTTCAGGCTCCAGCATAGTGGGCGACCTCCATTCCAAACACTGGAGGCAACCCCAGGCATTGTTCAAATGAGTCCCGACATCTGCACCCATGTTATGTGGATGTATTTCATGATGCCATATTTACCACTGGCATTGTGGAGAATTAGACATGGGGGGAGTCGGACCTTCATCTGGATCCCATTAACGAGTTACCAATGAGATTCATACTATGTTTTCTGACCTGCCATGGCGGGCACTAGAGGAAGGTCACGCTGTAAATTCACGGTGGTGTGAAACCAACCTCTTGACCTCCTGCCACATTCTGCCATCATTATGCCCTCCATTGAACATACCGAGGGGAGCTTGGGAGAAATCTGTCTTCCAAAAAATGGCTGATAGAAATCTCTCAGCTAATGCTGTGTGTTTTTAAAGACAGTCTCTGCAGGAATGAAACAGATTTTCATTGTCCAGTTTATTAGTAAGTCAATAATAGCTCTACAAGCTATGTTGAGGTTGGGATCCAATGTCTTTGCATGGGGAACATGTTCCCAGACTGAGCAAGCAATTCAGTTGCTGAGTAGCACAGCGCAAAGACAAGGAGGGAGAATTCGGTGGGAGTCCAAAATTCAGTTTCATGCCAGTCTGAATTTCCTGTGGGATCTTCCGTTGGTTGCCGTCATGGCAGATCGGGAAACCTACCGGAGGCTGGCATGAAACTAATTTACTTCCACTAATGTAAAGCCAATGGAGGCCCAACTGGAATCTCCTACCCTTGCTTGATACTCGGCGACACCAATGGGAAAACACGCTAGTCCAAACACGTCTGGACCAATGTGCCGTGCAGATGTCAAGATTTACCTTTATAGGGCGCTGCTCAGATCGCGGACATCTGAGGAGAGGATGATGCTGGAGGCCTGCAGTTACCAGACCCTGTAGTAACACAGCATAGCGAATGGATCTCCATACATATGATGCCAACATGAAGCCGCTCTCAGGAGGTAGGGAAACACCACGCAGCAGTTTCATCTCCATGATGTTCAGAACCACAACGCTCTAAGTATCTCCCATGGTCTTTGTTGACTTTTCCAACTTACAGAGAGATTAAATGCGAGTTGGACGGGGGAGGGTGGGAGAGTAGGGGGGGTAGGAGGGTAGGGAGGCAGTGGAGGTGGAAGGGGTGGAGGGGTGGTGGGGAGTGACACAGGGTAAGTATGGGTGGGGCTGGGTGGTGTTAGGATGTGGAAAAGATTGAGAAGGGAGGATGGAGACATCAGGAGGTTGAGGCTGCAGAGTGAAGACATTTGGGGGGTAAGGCTGAGAGTGTGGGGATGTGGACTTCGGAGGGGGGGATGAAGAGTATGGAGAATGAGGGTGTAGGTGTAGGCTGCCGAAGGAGAAGGATGCTGCTGTGGCAAAAGGGGCCATAGGAGTGAAAGTACTGAGGGGGGGGGGGGGGGGGGGGGGGGAGTCTGGAGGAGTGAGGGGGTGGGGGTGGTAGCTGTGGGAAAAGGGATTTCAAAGTGCCATGGGTGTGTCGGGGGTGGGGGGGGGGGGGGGGGAGAGACGGGGTGGTGGAGGAGAGAGATAAGGCATTGGGGAAAGTAGTCATGAAACAGGTAGAAGTGAGCAAGGGTGTAAATAATGGCGAAGACTTGGGGGGAGACGAGGGGATAAGGGAAGATGCAGGTTTAGGGGTGAGGTCAGAATGAGGAAGCGTAAAGAGATGGGGTCACAAGTGTTGAAGGGAGAGTATGGATTGGGGGTGGATGAAGGAGTGGATGGATAGAAGGGAGTGCATAAAGATGTAGGGGTGGAGGGAAAAGAAGGAGTGAGAGTGAATGTGGTGGAATGGAGTGGGAATGTCAGGGGGAGTCACTGTGGGATCTATTGCTTGCCATCATGCCAGAACACAAAGTCGGAAGGGCACAAGTGCTGCATGGGAGTGGGTGGTCAGAGACGCTGGTCAACCCTTGACTCCTTCTGCACTGTAGTGATTCGATGGAACTTCTATGAAATGTGGATGGACAACTGAAAGAAGGCCCCAGCGCAGCATTGGAAAAGCTCTGGACAGTCAGGTGAGTGTGATGCTTGGAACATCCACTTGCGCGGTGGGTGCTGGCTGTGAAAGCCTCTGCCACAGACACTTCTCCTTTCACAATCACTTGTGGTGCGGCTGCTTAGATTTAGGCTTATATGCTTCCTCCCAGTACCTCAAAGACCCTACCGCAGGAGTAGAGGTAGCCTGTGGATTGGTGGCCCTGTTGCCTTCGATGAGGTTGGCGGCAGTCCTCTGGAGCACGGAGGCCTGGAGAGCCTCGGCTCACTTTGGCTTCCAGGCCAGCTGCTTCCTCTGCAGTGACAGAGGACGAGGCTGCAGGTGTCACAGGTTGAGGAGATTCAGAGGAAGTCCTGAGTGGATGATTCAGAGGGGTCCAACTGCTGCCCTAAAGTTTATTTATTAATGACAAGTAATGCTTACATTAACACTGCAATGAAATTACTGTGAAATTCCCCTGGTCACCACATTCCGGCGCCTTTCAGGTCAACGCACCTAACCAGCACGTCTTTCAGGCTGTGGGAAGAAACTGGAGCACCCAGAGGAAACTCACACAGACACGAGAGAGAATGTGCTAACTCCACACAGACAGTGACCCAAGCCGGGAATCAAACCTGGGTCCCTGGCGCTGTGAGTCAGCAGTGCTAACCCCTGTGCCACTGTGCTGCCGTTCCTCTCTTTGAGCACCTGAGGGCCCTGGCCTGACTCCTTGAGGTGAAGGAGAACCTGCAGGGATATTGAGTTGTCCCCTTCCTCTCTCACAAGTTTTATAAGAGATGTGGAGGTAAATATTCCGGTCCTGCCCATCGCAGGAATCGACATGGGTGGAATGGAAAATTTGACAGACCATTTAAAGGTCCATTGACCAGTGGTCAGCACTGATGCCTCACAGCACCAGGGATCCAGGTTCAATTCCAGCCTTGGGTGACTATCCGCGTGGAGTTTGCACATTCTCCCCATGTCTGCATGGGTTTCCTCCGAGTGCTCTGGTTTCCTTCCACAGTCCAAAGAATATGCTGGTTAGGTGGATTAGCCATGGCAAATGCACGGGTTTACAGGGATAGGGTGGAGAGGAGGGCCTGAGTGAATTGCCCTTTTGATATAGACTCGATGGGCCGAATGGCCTATTTCTGTACTGTAGGTATTCCACTGAATTACAGACAGGAATTTCTGGTCTTGGGATGGACGTGACTGGAAAATCTTGCCTCTGGTCTCATAGTTTATCGCGTAGCCATTTTCTTTGTGTTTGGCATAGGTTTAAGGTGATTGGTAAAAGGATTAGGGGGAACAAGAGGAAAACCCTTTTCACCCAGAGGGTGATAAGGGTTTAGAATTCACTGCCCGAATTAGTGATTGAGGCTGAAGTGCTCAAGACATTTAAAAGGTATCTGGATCTACATCTAAAGTGCTGTAACCTGCAACGTTATCGACCAGATGCTGAAAAGTAGGGTTAAAACGAACTGCTAGTTCTGTTTTTTTCTGTTTTGGCCCAAGCAGACATAAAACTCTTTTATGGTTCTGTGGTTCTATGTCTATCAAATGAGTTATGTTTTGCTTCCAACTTTTTTTTTGGTGTTATTTGGCAGATCGTCTGGTTGGCTCTGATGCAGTGGGAGGTGGAGGTGGGCCTTGTCGATCTAGATCATCAATGTAGGCCACAATGAGCTTGCGTCTCTCCTCCGGCATGCACTCCAAGACCAGGCACCAGGAAACAGGGACACATGAATCCACTTCTGATATCTAAATAGAACTCCAGGAACATGTACATATTTTTATCAAGGAGCATTGCAAAATGTAATTTTGTGTTTCAGATACCTGATACAGGTCTATCAAAAACCATGGACATAGCTGGCAGCTGCAGCAGAAGATACAACAGAACAAAACTGGGAAAAGTAAGTAATGTGAGAATAAGAATGTCTGTACTGTGTGCTGCCTAAATCTTATACATCAGCCAAATTTCACATGAATGATAATGAATTTTGGTTTCAGAAAATAATTCCAGCAGAGGTCATTTTCACCTTCGTCCTTTGGGTAACAAACTGGCAGTGGGGAAGGTGATGATTATTCCCAGTATGTACAAACAAGAGTATTCATTTTGAGTTGGTTTCGTGCCCATCTCTATCTATAAGTTTAAATATTTAATTAGCTTCCATAAATTCTAGACAAAGGCTTAACTGCTACTTCTGGTGACCAGTCAGCATTTTAAGTGCTCACTGATAGTTTAATCAGCCACTGATGGCGAAAAATGTTGCACCTATATGTTTTTAAAAAGGGCATAAAACTTTAAAGGCTCATTAACTGCTGACAAACTATACTACAAATAACCACCTTTATTGTGAGTCAGCAGGTACAAGTCTTAAGGCAAGGTATTAACACATAATCTAAGCTCGCGGAGTTGGATTCTGCAAAGTGTTTTCTAATGATAAGATGCTAAACCGAGGCTCTGTCTGCCTGGCTCAATTGTTTTGGTACATATAAAAGATTTGTTAACACTACCCTGAGGAAGGTTAATGCTTCCTGATATTCTGACCAACATTTCTCCCTCAATCAACTGCACCTAAAACAGTTTAACTAGTTATTCGACTTAATTGCTGATTGTGTGTTCATGCTGTGCATCATAACCACATTTGTCAACCTAATAACGGTAACTGTGTGATGATGCTGTGCCTTTAAGAAATGTATTCATATCATATTTCCTGTGAGGGGTATGTTTAAAATTCAGCTCTGTTTTACACGGTGCCAATTTGTCTGCAAAACAGATAGCTCACATGCTGAGAATGCAGGCTAATGATTGATTTTATCCAGGGATGTGTTAATTAATTTTTGCTTATTTGATTTTTCCGTTGGGATTTCAGAGTTGGGTTTTGATTTGGTTGATTAACTAAGTCATGTGCTTAAAGGGGGGAGCTAAGCTTACAAGGAAAAGCAGGCAGTTGCTACATTCTGAAAGAAGCAAGAGGTGGTCTCTCTCTCTCTTTTTCTGTCTCTCTCGCTCTCTCTGCTGTTTGGAACATGTTAGGAGAAATAGATCTCTCTTTGTTTCTCTTTCCAGACGTGTTCTGGAGGCTCGAGGACTGGCAGCCCAAATGCAAGCACCTAAGTCTATGCATTGCTATCTGATTTTGAAGAGGCGTTTAGGTCCAGAAGAGAAATATTGCTTGAATTGGAACTAGTGGAAATAGGTTAGCGGTTAAGAATTGCATCTTGTCATGTTTAAGTATTTCAGTTGGTAAAAGTTAAGCTAACTGATTCATTGTAGCTAAACTGTATTATTAAATAAAGTTTGTTTTGATAAAAGCTTTGTAGTGTGTCAATAGAATCACACCTGGAGTTGAAACATCTGTTGAGGTCTAGTTGGACTTCAGAACATGCATTGCAGTTTCCGCTTTGGTACCCTAACAATTGTATAACTATTGACCATGAAATCCTCCCTGTTTTTAATAATGCTGATAGAAGCTTGTTGGATGCAGGTCGCAGACGGGGATTTTCCACACCGCATTTTCAGCGGATGGGAATGGTAATCGGGGCGGAGAATTGAAGGGAAGTGCCAAAGCGAGCTTTCACTGTTTAATTGACACCCCGCCCCCCACCAGTAACTTAATGGGGTTCCCACTATACAATGTGGGAATCCATTTAAATTCATTTCAATATAAATCGTGGGTCTCCTGGCTGGAAACCCTCCCCCCCATGTAGGAAAGTTTCCCTCCCACTCCTCATCAACAGCATAACATCACACCGACAGGATTCCCAAAAGATTTTTACAAACAGGGTACTGGCATCAGAACCTGCTGGGGGCACACAAGCAAGTGCAACTCCCATCGGGTAGAGGGTCATGCTCAGGCAGTACCCTGGCAGTACCTGGGCTCTTCTGGGGGCACTGCAAAGGTGGGGGGAGGGGTCCACTGGGGAGATTCGGGGTGAGGTTCTTGAGTTTCCTGGGTGATTGCCACATCTGTGCGGGGGAGGTGGTTCCTGGATGGGGTTTGCTGGGTGGGCGTGCCCTGTGTCCTTATGGACAGCGGGATTTCTGTGGGGTCGGGGGAGGTATCCTATGTCTGTTGAGGGGGTTCCATGCAGGTGGTGGTGGGGAGGTTCCTTGTCTGTGGGGGGAACATTCATTTTTAAATTTTATTTGTTTTGGATCAGGGCGCTCTTTGTGACGAGGTTGCTGGTGGGGTGGGTTCATTCAGAGCCCAGCCTGCCTGTGTGATGTTGTGGAACTCACCTCCTTGATTTTGTTTTAGCTAATTGTCTTAAAATATCGCAGGAAAAGATAGCAGTGGAGCCAGCAAGCTGCGCCACAATTTTCCCGCCAGAGTTGACGCTTAGGAAAAGATATGAGAAAATTCTATTCACAGTATATTTTGACAAGGTAGAATAAAGGAGTGGGGTGTGCAGAACATGAAAGAAAATCTGCCTCCAAACTGAATCAATTCAGAAATTCCGCCATTCATAGTTGTGAGATAAAAACTGGCTTACAACAACATCAGTCTACAGTGTGGCAGCAATTGAGGCTGAATTAGCTTGTCTACAAATATTTATGTGTTATGAATCAACACATTTCATGGAAAAATGAATCCAATAGCAAATTACTTGTGTAAATCATGAAATCAAGTGTGATGTGTATATATTCCACTTGACAGTATCTTGGTCTATTGCTTTATCCTATTAATATCTATGGGTTGTCAATCACTATTGCAGACTCTTCATAAAGCTCCTTCACCAAGTTTTCACTCGATCACATTTAGCATTTGCAAGGACATGGCATTCACTTATCATTATAAACCATGCATAGTTTCTGACTCCAGCATGAAATAAAAATGCCCCTCAAGAGACGGCCCTCATGGCTAAGTTGTAAGCAGTTCGATGTAAATATCAATCAAAATTCTATTTAATCTCCCGTTTTCTCCCACTTCTTCTCTGGAATGTTTTCAAAGATGATAATATTTAATTTGCTTCCAGAGACTGCCACATTACTTCTTCAAGAATAAACCCTGGAGGACCAATTAACACAATTGAACTACTGTCGTTTTTTAGATCAATCTCTTGCGATGACTCAATAAGTGCAGCAGGGTAGGTGAAAGCCTGGCACAACTACTGACCAGTACGATGGAGCAATTATAAACAAGTTTGGCCATTTCCTAGTGCGTGTTTTCAGGGAAAAAGGCTGAGTGAGGTATTTTTTTGTTCACTTAAAAATGGCAGCGTTACATAGTTCCGAAAGTCTAAAATTAGATATTGTGTGCAGGAGATTTGTTTAGGTTGGCAGGCTGTTGCGAGTGATGTAGGGAATGAACGCTGCATCCAAGCAGGTACTCCTGAAATCTTATTAATACTGTACATTGGCCCTCATTTTAGTTGGGTTACCTGCAGATGCCTACCTAAATCCCCAATCGGATTATCACTGAAGAGGAGGTCAATTTCAGGTCTTTTCAACACCAGCGGTAGTCCTCAGGGATACCCTTGGGAGAATGGAGCCAATCTGATGATCAGGGAGGTGAAGGAGCTGGGACCAATTGTGGTCTGCAGCATAGCTGTAAAAGAAAAAGGAAATTTGGCCATGTCTTTGATGGAAACAGTGGCCTCTGTAAGGGCCATAGACTACACCTGGTAAAACTAGTTTATATTGGTGCGTGCTGCCCAGCTTTTTTAACCAATGTTGGGAAGAACTCTTAAAATTAATCCTTTTTTAGGCAGTTCAAGGGGAAACAACTGTTTTAGGAAGATGCCAGGGTTGTGTTAGGGCAAAGTTTTGCAGCCTCGCTGGTCCTGAACTGCCTGAGGTCAATGGACCTTTCTATTGTCCGCCCCTCGCTCGCTCCGATTCCTGTGGTGGGCAGGGCAGTAAAATTCTGACCAATATGTCGCTGGGCTTGTTTCTGACACTGTACAGTTTGCATTTTAGCTTCCTAAATTAGACCACTGTGTGTTTTATTCCACCTCAAAGACATCAACGTTCAATTTTGCTCCCTCTACATTGCGCACATCAGATTAGCCCCTTCCTGCATTGATGATTGACAGACTTATCGCAGAACTGTAGCTCACCTAGCTGAAGAAACTGTGTGGGTTTCCATGAAACTCAGTTTTGCCATTAGAGGACGTTCGAAACACATTAAGATAATTTTATATCTGGTGCTTCCACAGCACATTTGATGGCCAGGTTCATAAAGCAACTCTCTGTAATATTATTGCTATGACCAGAACTAATATTATTTGGCCCCCGCTCTGCTCGCAAGTAGTTATTAAAAGTAGGTGGAATGCAAAAATAACATTCAGTACTATAAGATAGAAATTGGAAGTTGTAGTAGGCATATAGCACTTATAATAAGGTCTGTTAAAGCAGGTTGCATATGTTTATATAAGAGGTTTGATGCCCAGTTTTGGACCAATTGAGGATATCGGTTAGTCCAGCAGAGTAGATATCAGTTCTGCTCCCCACAGGTTTTCCAGCCGAACAAGCAACTGCCATCAAAAAAGGGATTTTTAAATGTGGGTTTGATATGGAGCAAGAAGGTGCAGGAGAACTTATCCTGACTCCACAGCACACCTGAGGGAAGTGTGGGACTGTGCGGAATCCTCCCCACTCCCCCTTTCTTCCAGTTGCCAGGGATACAGGTAATCCTCCATCTACAGATAGGCCTCCATTTTTGATCATGTGGAGTAGACTTATTTTTGGATTGCATACCAGTCTGGATGGCTGATTTCTTTTTTCAAAAATCCTTTACAGCAATGATTTTTTTTTTCCTGAGTTTTAAGTTAGATTTTGGCTTGAAGTCAAGGAAATAAAAATCAGGAAAGATTCACTGTCACTCATTTATGCTATCACCTAAAGTCAAAATAGAGTGCTCAATCTTTCTTCAGTACACAGGTTCAGTCCTAATTATAGTTTCTCACTTGCTATTGAAACTCTTCATATCAGAGTTTCAGTAAACCTAAGTATATGTTTTATGTGGAGCAGACAGTTTGGAAAATGGATTGTATCAGAATTTCACACACTGTATTTGTAGGCTGGCAGAATGATTACAACAGGTTTGTCCATCAGCTGCATTACTGCGGCACCTTTAAGCTCCTGTTGCTTTCAAAGACAGCAGCTTCTTGGACTTATTTTTCAGTGATCTAATATTCTGAGGACAAGTTCAACATAAATACTCCCTGACGTTCAAGGATAATCAGACTGAATGCAATGTACTTTTTTTAATCCTTGTTTCCCCACCACTTAAAACTGGTTTGTTGACCTCTGCAGACTGAAATAAAGCCCCATTCACCAATCCCAGGAACTGAAATGCAGGTCGTAAAAGATCCCAAAGCACTTGTACTGTATGCAATGAGCCCTGCCAGCAAAAGTCAGAGTGAGGTATTTGCAATTTAATAAGTAATGCCATTAACATATTTTGTACGGCGGAAAGCAGTAACCTTGAGTGCCGCTGCTGGAAGCAAACAAAATAAAAATCATTCCGAATAGTATCATCATTAAGGAATACCACAAGATGGATGACATTACATAATTTGCAATAATCTGGTTGCTAGAGTGTTTGTAACTAATTATTGTAGTTCAGTTGTATGAAATTTGCTACCCAGTTTTTTCCACACCCACAACTGATAGAATGCTGCTTACATCAGTGGGCCTAGATGAACTGCCTAAGGATCATGAGTTCAAGTCTTGCCATGGCTTCTAGATAGCATAAATTCACTTTTTAATATCAGAAAAAAGATGGTATCATTATAACTGACCATGAAGCTGTTGGATGGTTGTAAAAACCTAACTAGTTGCAATGGAGGAAACATGCTGTCTTTGTGGGTCTCTGGGATTGGTGATTCTGGTTCCAAATGGTTGACTTTTAACTGCTCTCTGAGGTGACCCAGCTAGCCACCCGGTAATATTGAATTCATCATGCATAGACAGCAGCTAGTTAAGAAGATGGCTCACCATATTTTCAGGACAGTGAGGGATCAGCAATAAATGTCAGCCTTGCCAGTCAAGCCTACAACCAGAGAATGAAAAATTAAATCCCAATGAGATGAAAACAAGATGCAAGAACTGGTTGTACTTGAACCAAATCTCAGCTGGCTCCAGTAGCTATCTGGAGAAATATGAAAAAAAAGATTAAGTGGGATCAACAAATAGTTAGTCAGTTTTATTAATGTACATTTTCAGGTTCACAGCTTAGTTGGGCGCAAGTTTGTCATATGTTACGGTGAAGGGCTAACCTCAGGAACACTTGATACTGAGGTAACTACTGGTGGAACTGTGGTGCAATGCCATCTGACTATGAGACCGAGATCTGGTGACAAACAAAAGTACAATCTCATGTAGACTACTGAAGTGTACAAAGATCTGTAAATAAATAACAATGCTTTTATGATAAATAAATAATGTAAATAAACAACAATGGTCTACGATACCATACTTAGGATAACAGGTAGACCTTAAGAAACCCCAATCAGACCTCAAATCCAAGATGCAACATGGAGACATTGTGCAAGCTTCAGGAATTCTGGTCGATCCCCAGAAAACTAAGGTCAGACGGGATATTTCACAACCTAAATACATTACAGACTTAGAAAGATTCCTTAATATAGGAATCAAACAGGCAAGTTCCGACCAAGAATGGTGTAAATCAATGATCCATTACTACAACTGTTGAGTCAAGGTCGATGGTGATCCTGGAATGTGGACCAGCAAAATGCTTTTGACAAAATTAAAAATCTTCCAGTTTCACCAGAGTTTCCAACAACTGTGGCAGTGGATACATCATCTACAGGCGTTCTGTGAGCGAGCCAAGGTTTGGAGCCACTCAGCATTAGCTAACTGAGACTGTGCTAAGTTGCCGAGGCCCACAACCATGGCCTGCTGTGTCTCCTGAATGCCAGCAAGAGTCTCAGCCATGACCACTTGTGTCTCCAAAATGCGCCCCACACCCATGTCCACAGGATGATGTGCCTCCGGGATGCCGGCAACACCCTCGGCCGTGGCCTGCTGTGTCTCTGCTATGGCCCGCTGTATCTCCAGGATGGCCTGGGCCCTGTCACCCATTAGGCTTAATCCCTGACCCAGACTTCTCACTGCAGACACCACTCTTGCAATGTTCGCCTAGTTCCCAAGCACCACCTCCTGTGATAGCACTCTGTTTGACTCCTCTAAACAGGCTAGCGGTTGCAGCACGATTACTGACAGCCCATCCACAACTCCCCGGGTTTCCTGATGCATCTCCACCAGCCTTGGGAGGAACAAACCCAGAGGCCCAGCAGCTGGCTTGGGGACAGCTGATTCCTCAGCTCTGGCAGATTTCCCTGTGCCCAAGCCCTCGGATGTGCCCACCTCCACTCGATGTGCATCAGTGTCTGTGATGTGCTCATCGGTAAGTGACCCAGAAGGCTCAGCACTAAAATGATGCACCGCCGTGATAGTCTCTGTGTTGATGAGTTGTGTAATCGATCCCTGTGCCGAATCAGTCGTGCTGACCTCGGAGGAATCTTCAGGGTTTACTTCCAAGGTGTCATCCGAGGTGTCCTGGGAAGTTTCTTAATGAGCAGCAGAGGGGGTTCCGACACCCGAAGGACCTGGTGCATCAGAGTCCAGAACTGTAACAAAAGACATACATTAGGGGAAGGAAGGGAAAGCAGCCCGCGCAGTATAGCACCTACTTCAAAGAAGACTTAGGAAGAGGGTTAAGCTGATGCTAGCTTGCCTGCCAGATGCCAACCTGGCTGTCGGTCACCATTCTAGGCATTGATTCTCCCCTTGCCAGCTCCAGCGCATGCTGTTCGCAGACTGTCAGGTGCCTCAGCTCAGACACACTGCCACCAGTCTGTGCCTTGTCTCGCTGGCTCTGTGCATTTTTCTCCTGTGGGGACATAAGGGAGATTGAAAGCATGGATATATTGAAGTGCATGGGGTGCTATGTGTGCCTGTGTTTTGGAGCTTGTGTTGGCAGTTTCGGGGAAAAGGGTCACAACTGAGGGGTGCTGATTGGGGGGGTTGAAAAAGGGGTTGGAAGCAGTTCTTGGGGTGGAGGGTGAGCTGTTGTTAGATGCCCTTCAGGTGTTCTGGGGATGGTTTAACCTTATTAGTGTAGCACATGTGCAGGTTTCAGAATGGATGCACACTCACCCTTGCTACCCGAAGAAGGTCGTTCAGTTTCTTTTGACATTGTTCCTCCGACTGAAGTGTCAAGGTCCTGGCATTAACTGAAGCTGCCACCTCCCCCCACAATGCCTTTGCAGTGCGGCCCCTTGGACAGTGGCCCTGAGTGGAAGACAGCAGCTGGCACCTCTCCTCCACTGTGTCCATCAGGTGAGCCTGGTCAATCTCGAAGTACCTTGGGACAGGTTTCCTGCCAATCATTTTCCCAGCGTGATGAGCTGTGTGTCCATTATTGCAGCTTATATACAGCTTTGGCTTGTTAGGGGAGTCCAGATGCAGTCAGTTTGGGCAGTCATGGGCCCATTAGTAAAAGTTCCATGTGAGAAATGTAAAGGGAGTCTGGTTTCTATCGAGGGTGAGCCATCTCCCAGGGTGCTGATTGGCTCTCATACAACAAGGTACTGTGTCCAAGGGGTGCAATACTCAAGGCTCTCAAACAACAAGGGGGAATGCTCGCAGACAGGGGGTGTGCATGGCAGCATAGTGCTATGTGTGTCCAAGGCAGCAATGAGGCCAGTATGTGTGAGATGGTTCTGGGAGGGATGGGGAGCCCAGCGATGTCTGGGTCATTGGGGATGGGGAGGCCAGCGATGTCCTCGGGGGTGGGGGTGGTGGTGGGTGAGAGGCCAGCGATGTCTCAGGGAGGGGTGGGGGGGTGGGGTGAGAGGCCAGCAATGTCCGTGGGAGGGGTGAGGGGCCAGCATTCTCCGTAGGGGGGGGGGGGTGTCAGTGAGGGGCCAGCAATGTCTGTGGGGGTTTGAGGTCAGTGATCTCCCAAAGATGTGCGCATGCGCGGGGTCCCACTCATCGCGCCGATTTTAGCCTCTTCAGCGGAAATAGGCCCCGTCCCCCAGCTTTTAATGATGATCGCGTTAGTGGCCTCTGCAGTGCAGATTGTAGGAGATTCATTCTGGGGAACATGCTGAAAAAAACAGAGTGGTATTGTGGTGAACCATAGTTGGTTACCACTATGAGTGCTGAGCCATGGATGGTCAGCACTATGGGTGTTTGTAGATATGTTACTGTTGTCACTGTTGGGGTTAGGTTTGGGCTGTTCTACCTGTTGATATTGTTCTGTGGTACACTCCAGTTGGCTCCGCCTACCTGGGGAAGTATAAAGGTCACTGCACTGCCTGGTGACCCTTTAGTCTGGGATTGTATTGTATATAGTGTGCTCCATTCTTGTTAGTAATAAAAGCCTTTATTTCCCGGGTACAATCTAGCCTCCCGAGTGATTTAATCACGCATCAGGTATACTCCAATTTTCACACGAATTTGATACTTTTTTTGGGAGAATTCCGGCCTTTGTCTTGACAATCTCCTGAAAATACACCAGGTCACTTGGGAATAGGGAAATGCAGAGCAAGAGCCAAAACGTCAGTCTGGAGCACAAGTCAGGAGTGTGATGGAATACTCTTCACCTCCCTAGATGAGGGCAGCTCCATCAACACTCAAGAAGTTTGACACTAACCAGGACACATCATTGGCACCGCGTCCACAAACATTCACTGATGCGCAATGTGTACCATAACAGGATGCACTGCACAAATTCACTGAGGCTCCTTAGGCAGCATCTTCCAAGCCCACAACCGCTGGCATCTGGAAGAATAAGGGCAGCAGACACATGGAAACACCATAGAAGGTCCCCTCCAAACCACTCACCATCCTGACTTGGAAATAAATCGCCATTCCTTCACTGTAGCTGGGTCAAAATCCTGGAACTCCCTCCCTAACAGCACTTTGGGTGTGTGCCCACACCACAGGGACTGCACCAGTTCAAGGGGGTAGCTCACCACCACCTTCTCAAGGGCAATTGGGGATGGCCAATAAATGCCCAGCAAAGCCAGCAAAGCCCACATCCTGTAAATGAATTTATAAAGAGTGCAGTTCATCCTCAACCATACAACAAACTAAGGGTCAGATCAGCAAGATTTGCCCAGGCACCACATGGACTAACTCTGTGAAGCCTGAGACCTTACAGAGAGATTTCCCCTGATTTGTATGTTCATATCCCTTTTCTCAGAATAGGAATAAAGAATAGTTTATAGAAACCTGAAACATGAGGAAGCATCTTCAAATGATAGAGTATGAAAATACAGTTTCAAGTGTTCAACAATCACAATGATGATTGCGATCCTTCTTATACCTTCTGCTTTGTATTGCAGCACTTCAAGAGAGCACAATATTTCTGCATTTGTTTCATCGTGAATTCAAAGGATAAATACAGGAAAGGTATGGCCCACTCTGAGTGAGAAGAAATCTCAGGTGCCAAGCAAACAGACAGACTTCTTTACAAAAAAAAAATAGAATTGAGGTCAGGGAATTGTCTCTGAGAAATTGTCTTGGAAAAAGAAAACTGCTTCTGTTTTGGAGGCAGATAAGGAATTTGAAGTTTCATGTTCATTACGTTTGCACTGTGCACTGATTTTTAACAAAAGAAAAATTTCCATTTTATTTCAAGTTTTTTTCTAAAGGGGTTTGATAGGTGAATTATTTGACTCATTTTAAAATTGTTGTCACATGTGAGCCACACATTAATTTTGGCAATGTGACCGGTGCACTCAGATAGAAATGCCACGAACAACAGGAGAAATACAGTGCTCAAATTTACAAGTTTTGTGTGCAAGTATAGGCAAGATTAAAGTATTTACTTCAGATTTCATACATTTGCAGTTATTCTTTTATTTCTCCAGTCTCCTTATGTTACCTAAAATAGTCAATATATTTTGCAATCTGTCATTCTTTCGTTGTGCAGAAAAAGAAGTGTCAGCTTTCCAAAGGTCAAGGAAGCAAACTGACTGAAACCTATGATTTCCCCTGAGGCTGCTTGGCACGATCCTTGTGTCATAAAAGATGAGGACAGTACTTAACAGCCTCTCGGGGTCTGCGGCTTTCAAACATTTTGGTCGAGAGAACCCAACCACGATTGAGATGTTTCCAAGCATCCTCCACAGATATTGAGATCCTGAGAGGAGGCACACTTGTAAAATACAAAGGGTGAATTTTCCTCATTAATACTGCGTTTATGCTCTCGACACTGGGACACATCGAGAATTCAGATATGTGCCCGGTTCATGAGCCTCTGATTTTTAATCATTGAGTTTGGGGGGCTGCACGGTGACAGAGTAATTAGCAGTGCTGCCTCACAGCGCCAGGGACCTGGGTTCGATTCCTGGCTTAGGTCACTATCTGTGCGGAGTCTGCACATTCTCCCCGTGTCTGCGTGGGTTTCCTTCGGGTGTTCCAATTTCCTCCCATAGTCCAAAAGACATGCATTGGCCATACTAAATTCTCCCTCAGTCTACCTGAACAGACACTGGAGTGTGGCGACCAGGGGATTTTCACAGTAATTTCACTGCAGTGTCAATATAAGCCTACTTGTGACACTAATAAATTAATAAATAAAATGAACAGTGAAGAGGCTTATAAATGGGGTGGGGAGGAGGGAGGGGTGTCTTGTGGTGCAGTGGGCAGCATCTCTGCCTGTGAATCAGAAGCTCCGGGTTAAAGTCCTGCTCCAGGATTTGAAGGTCACAGAAGGTACATTCATAAAGTGGCCTTTAAAGCAGGTTTATTTTTCAACCTGTAAATCCATCCAATATGCCGATGGAAACTGGCAAGATCTGGAGAGTCCTTTTGTCGGCTATGCTTGATGCAAAGTGGCAGCCATCAAGGTACCATTAGGCATGGGAAAGCACTAAGTCTAAGCAAAGGGGTGCATGTCAGAAGCCCCAACATGTACACTGAAACTCTGTCTCAGGAATTCTCAATAAAACAATTCAGCTAAGTGTTATCTATCAAAAAAGCAACACTATTATCACTGGCAGAGGTCATTTTTATTAGTATAAAGCAACAGAAATGATGGGGAAAATTTTAATAGCAGATCCTGCTCACCCTTCATCACTCTACTTGCTGATCTATATTGGCTCCCAATTAAGCAAAACATGATTTTTAAATTATTTTCCAATACCTACCTATCTCTGTAAACCTTCCAGCTCTGAGATAACTGTGCCCTTCCAAATTTGGTCTCTTCAGCATTCTCAATTTTAATTGCTCCAGGATAAATCCTTAAACTCTGGAATTGCCCCTCCACCTCCTGAAATCTATCCACCTCTCTCCCCCTCTCTCCTCCTTTAAGACCCACCTTAAAACCTACCTCTTTGACCAAGATTTTGGTGATCTGCCCTGTTATGTCATGAGGTGGCTTGGTGACAAATGCCTCCGTGGAAGCATTTTGGGACATTTATCTGCATGAACTATGCTGCATAAGTATAAACTCTTGTTGTGTTGCAAAGTGCAGGTGAGTTAAGGTGTGGAAAGTTGGTTAAAATCAATGCCAATATCAGTGCATCTGGAAATTGGCTCCAACAGCCTAAGCTCAGGTACCAACACAGACACATTTCAATGCATCTGAATAAACCCCTCTGGAGAGTCGGGTTACAACTAATAATACTTAAGTGAGGCAATTAGAATGAGATTTTCACTGATTTGAACTTGAGGTTTGCCATTAAAATGAAGGTCAATGATTACTCCTGGAACTCATTAAAAGTCAGACTTGTAGGCTTCAATAAATACTCCGCGCTTGGAACTACTGTTCTTACCGTCTACTGGAGAGGTGGCGTATGAGGGAGGGATTTGAATTCCTAAGGCATTGGGATCAAAGATGGGGCCTGTACAAGCTAGATGGATTACACCCGAGCAGGATGGGGGCCAATATCCTTGCAGGGGTATTTACCTGTGCTATTGGGGAGGGTTTAAACTTGAGTGACAGGAGGATGGGACCCTGAGCAGGGAGACACAAAAGAAGCAAACATAGATAGAAATGAAAGTAAAAAGCAAAAGTGGAAGGCACATGAAACAAGACCTAATAACAAATAGCATCATAGTACAAAAAAACAATGGCCCTGATTTTACCATTGCGTTGCGTCTGTTTTCAGGTGTGAAAACTTGGTAAAGTTGGGCGTGAGGCGAGGAGCGCGATCCACACCTGCCTCTGCACTGGTTCCCCCTTTAACAAGGCCCAAAAATGGCTGCGTTCGGGACCGTGCCCGAAATGGGCGCGACGGCCATTTAAATGTATTTGCATGCATTTAAATTGACTTAATGGGCTGCATGGCTAACTTTACCGGCACTTTCCCCTTTACTACCATGTTTGCCCATCCAGACTTGGCCCAAAACAGACATGCTCCATATGAGTCTGATTCGGGCACTCTATCAGTGAGGGTTAGTGAGGAGGTAAGTGACTAATGTCCGATGGCTCTCTACTTGAGATTGATGTGGGGGGAGGTAGGTCTGCTGCCACTCTACTTGAGATCAGTAGGGGGAAAGGGGGGTCTGCTGCCACTCTGCCTGAGATCAGTGCAAGGAAAGGAGGGTCCACTGCCACTCTGCCTGAGAACAGTAGGGGGAAAGGGGGGTCTGCTGCCACTCTGCCTGAGATCAGTGCAAGGAAAGGAGGGTCCGCTGCCACTCTGCCTGAGATCAGTGAGGATGAAAGGGGGTCTGCTGCCACTCTACCTGAGATCAGTGGAGGGAAGGGGATCTGCTGCCATTCTTCCTGAGGTTGGTGGGGGGGAAGGGCTCGCGATCAATCTGGATGGCAGTGGATAAGAGGGTCACTAATGTTGTGGGGGTAGGACAATGTTCGTGGGGACCAGGGGGAGGCATTATCCGGCCCGGGAGGGATGTGGCAGGGGAGCAGCATTGCATCATTTTTTTTGTTCATGCGCAGTTGGAGGTGCTGATTGGAGCTGCAGGGTTTCGGGCACGTTAAGCCCCACCCACAGGCTTCTGCAGCACGATTCTGAATCGCTGATATTTTTACAGGCAGAGTGTATATGGGGACACCTGAGAACGGGTCTAAAAGCCAGATCTGAAACACTCCCAGTTTCAAATCTGCTCAGCACTTAGAATCAAAATGGTAAAATGGGGCCCAATGTATAAAAATGTTAAAAAGACTCGAAAGCTCTGTAAGGAGTGTACCTGAATGCATGGGGCATTCACAATAAGGTGGATGAATTAACAGTGCAACTTGATATTGACAGATATGATATGATTGTGATTATGGAGACATGGCTGCAAGGTGACCAAGGCTGCAAACTTAATATCCAAGGGCACTCGATATTTAGGAAGGACAGACAAAAAGGAAAAGGAGACGGTTACTTGTTAAAGTAGCAATCAATGCAAAAGATGGGAAACTAGAGTGTGAGAGTAAACTCGCAAATAACAAAAACATGGACTGTAAAAGTTTCTACAAGAATTTTAAATTGGTGAACACAACTGCAGGCCCCTGACAGCCCAAAAAAAGAATAATAGAGAACAAAGAAATGGCAGACCAGTTAAACAACTAGTTATATCTTCACAGAGGAAGACACAAAGAACTTTCAGAAATGCTAGGGAACCAAGAGTATAATAAGAAGGAGGAATTTATGATTTTTTTTTATTATTAGAAAAATAGTGCTGGAGAAATTAATGAAACTGAAAGCTGATGAATCCCCAGGGCCTGATAATCTGCATCCCTAAACGAGGTGGTCATGGTCATGGCGAAGCATTGGATGTCATCTTCAAAAATTCCTTAGATTCTGGAACAGTCCAGGCAGATTGGAGGGTTGCAAATGTAACTCCACCAATTAAAAAAAGGAGGAAGGATGAAAACAAGGAATTACAGACCAGTTCGCTGAACATCAGAAGTCAGGAAATTGCTGGGTGTATAAAGGGTGTAATAGCAGGATGCTTTGAAAATATCAACGAGATTAGACAAAGTCAACCTGAATTTATGAAAGGGGAAATCATGTTTGACAAACTTACTGGAGTTTTTGAAGACGTAACTAGTGGATTAGATAAGGGTGAACCAGTGGATATGGTGTATTTGGATTTTCAAAAATCTTTTGATAAAATTCCGCAGAAGAGGTTAGTGTGCATAATTAAAGCATGTGGCATAATATATTGGCATGAATTGAGAATTGATGAGCAGGCAGGAAACACAGAGTAGGAATAAATGAGTATTTTTCACAGTGGCAGGGAGTGATTAATGGCATCCTGCTTGGGCTCCATCAACGATTTGGATGAAGTAACCAAATGTAATATTTCCAAATTTGCTGACAACATGAATCTTGGTGGGAATGTGAATGGTGAGGAGGATGTTCAGAGTCTTCTCTTCGACAAGTTGAGCGAGTGGACAAATACAGGGCAGATGAGGTATAACATGAATAAATGTGAAGTTATCCACTTTGAATGGAAAAACAGAATGACAGGGTATCTTTTAAATGGTGATAGATTGGGAAATGTTGACGTACAAAGGGATCTGGATATCCTTGTACACCAGTCAATGAAAGCAGGCATACAGTACAGAAAGCAGTTAGGAAGGCAAATGGCATGTTGGCTTTCATTGCAAGAGGATTTAAGTACAAGAGCAAGGACTTACTGCAACTGTACAGGGCTTTAGTGTGACCACATTTGGATTACTGTGTGAAGTTTTGGTCTCCTTATCGAAGAAAATATATACTTGTCATATAGGGCGTGTAGTGAATGTTCACAAGACTGATTTCTGGGCAGGCAGGATTGTTGTATGAGGAAACATTGGGTCAACAATGCCTGAATTCACTGGAATTTAGAAGCTTGAAAGGGGATTTAATTGAAACATATGAAATTCTGACAGGGCTGGACAAACCAGACGCAGGGAAGTTGTTTCCTCTGACTGGAGGGTCCAGAACTAAGGGTCAGAGTCTCAGGATATGGAGTAAGCCATTTAGAACTGAGGTGAAGAGAAACATCTTCACTCAGAAGGTGGTGAACAAATGGAATTCTCTATCACAGAAGGCTGTAGATCCCAAATTACTAAATGTATTTAACAAAGAAATAGATCTCTAGACTCTTAAGGTGTTGAGGGGTATGGGGGGAGTGGGAGCATGACGTTGAGATAGAGGATCAGTCATCATCATACTGAATGGCAGAGCAGGCTCGCAGAGCTGAATGGCCTACTCTTTGTCCTATTTCCCATGTTGCTATGTATCTAAAGAAGAGCTAATTGAGAGTGCTGACTTGTGTACTTTAAAGGAACTGGGACTCGATCAGGATGAGTGGTGACGTGGTTGCATTAGATTAGACCCTGGAGTAAGAGAAAGATGACCATCAACAGCAGAAGCAATCTGTGATGGATGACCACCATAGAGGGGAGCAGTAGAAGAATCAAAGTCAACGGTGGCACTACACTCATCACACATAAAGAGGAAAGGTTTGCTTAATATTTGCTTCGGGGGCTCATGTTGTGTGTCAAATGGTGGCAAACCTCTGCAGTCTTCTGTTGCCTGTCAGACCAGATGGCCATGCATTTCCTGTGGCTGTGACAGTGCTCATTCTCCTCAGCTTATTTGCCACCGGATGCAAGCCTGGCTGGTGTTGCTTGCTGCAGGGTTTACACATATGGCAATGCACAAGACTAACCAGGAGAAAACTCAAAAACTCTTCGGGATTACTGTTGTGTGTTTATAGTGATTTCTTACTGGCAGCATTGAAGCTGAACAGGGGACTTTAAGATAATGCATGCATGATGTCACCAGAAGTGACATCATTGACTGTTTGCATGGGTAACTGTGCAGAGTAGATTTGCAGACAGTACTGAACATATCTCCTGAATAAACTACCTTTGTTTGTTGAACCTCCTCCTGGATGAGCCCCCAGTTGTTATGGTTTAGGTCAGAAATTCCAAAGTGTTTTATGGAGCCCACCTGGATCATAAGTTTTGCATCTTGAATTTGGCTAGGATAAGCATGATATGTTTCACTTCAGGTGTGATTCAAATGACCCACTGGGGAGCTTTTATCAAACAAAGTTTAGAACATAGAACATAGAACAGTACAGCACAGAACAGGCCCTTCAGCCCTTGATGTTGTGCCGAGCTTTATCTGAAACCAAGATCAAGCTATCCCACTCCCTATCATCCTGGTGTGCTCCATGTGCCTATCCAATAACCGCTTAAATGTTCCTAAAGTGTCTGACTCCACTGTCACTGCAGGCAGTCCATTCCAGACCCCAACCACTCTCTGCGTAAAGAACCTACCTCTGATATCCTTCCTATATCTCCCACCACGATCCCTATAGTTATGCCCCCTTGTAATAGCTCCATCCACCCGAGGAAATAGTCTTTGAACGTTCACTCTATCTATCCCCTCCATCATTTTATAAACCTCGATTAAGTCTCCCCTCAGCCTCCTCCGCTCCAGAGAGAACAGCCCTAGCTCCCTCAACCTTTCCTCATAAGACCTACCCTCCAAACCAGGCAGCATCCTGGTAAATCTCCTCTGCACACTTTCCAGCGCTTCCACATCCTTCTTATAGTGAGGTGATCAGAACTGCAAACAATATTCCAAATGTGGTCTCACCAAGGTCCTGTACAGTTGCAGCATAACCCCACAGCTCTTAAACTCCAACCCCGTTAATAAAAGCTAACACACTATAGGCCTTCTTCACAGCTCTATCCACTTGAGTGGCAACCTTTAGAGACCTGTGGATATGGACCCCAAGATCTCTCTGTTCCTCCACAGTCTTCAGAACCCTACCTTTGACCCTGTAATCCACATTTAAATTAGTCCTACCAAAATGAATCACCTCACATGTATCAGGGTTAAACTCCATTTGCCATTTTTCAGCCCAGCTTTGCATCCTATCTATGTCTCTTTGCAGCCTACAACAGCCCTCCACCTCATCCACGACTCCACCAATCTTGGTGTCATCAGCAAATTTACTGATCCACCCTTCAGCCCCCTCCTCTAAGTCGTTAATAAAAATCACAAAGAGCAGAGGACCAAGCACTGATCCCTGCGGCACTCCACTAGCAACCTGCCTCCAATCCGAAAATTTTCCATCCACCACCACCCTCTGTCTTTGATCAGACAGCCAGTTACCTATCCAATCGGCCAACTTTCCCTCTATCCCACACCTCCTCACTTTCATCATAAGCCGACCATGGGGGACCTTATCAAACGCCTTACTAAAACCCATGTATATGACATCAACTGCCCTACCTTCACCAACACACCTAGTTACCTCTTCAAAAAATTCTATCAAATTTGTGAGGCACGACTTGCCCTTCACGAATCCATGCTGACTATCCCGGATTAATCCGCATCTTTCTAAATGGTCGTAAATCCCATCTCTAAGGACCTTTTCCATCAACTTACCAACCACCGAAGTAAGACTAACCGGTCTATAATTACCAGGGTCATTTCTATTCCCTTTCTTAAACAGAGGAACAACATTCGCCATTCTCCAGTCCTCTGGCACCATCCCCGTGGACAGCGAGGACCCAAAGATCAAAGCCAAAGGCTCTGCAATCTCATCCCTTGCCTCCCAAAGAATCCTAGGATACATTTCATCAGGCCAAGGGGACTTATCGACCTTCAGTTTATTCAAAACTGCCAGGACATCCTCCCTCCGAACATCTATTTCCTCCAGCCTATTAGCCTGTAACACCTTCTCTTCCTCAAAAACATGGCCCCTCTCCTTGGTGAACACTGAAGAAAAGTATTCATTCATCACCTCGCCTATCTCTACTGACTCCATACACAAGTTCCCACTACTGTCCTTGACCAGCCCTAACCTCACCCTGGTCATTCTTTTATTCCTCACATAAGAGTAAAAAGCCTTGGGGTTTTCCTTGATACGACCCGCCAAGGACTTCTTGTGTCCCCTCCTAAGCCCCTTTTTCAGCTCATTCCTTGCTAACTTGCAACCCTCAATCGAGCCATCTGAACCTTGTTTCCTCATCCCTACATAAGCTTCCCTCTTCCTTTTCACAAGACATTCCACCTCTTTCGTGAACCATGGTTCCCTCACTCGGCCATTTCCTCCCTGCCTGACAGGGACATACCTATCAAGGACACCCAGTATTTGTTCCTTGAAAAAGTTCCACTTTTCATTCGTTCCTTTCTCTAACAGTTTCTGTTCCCAACTTATGCCCCCTAATTCTTGCCTAATCGCATCATAATTACCTCTCCCCCAATTGTAAACCTTGCCCTGCCGTACGGCCCTATCCCTCTCCATTGCAATAACAAAAGACACCGAATTGTGGTCACTATCTCCAAAGTGCTCTCTCACAACCAAATCTAACACTTGGCCCGGTTCATTTCCCAGTACCAAATCCAATGTGGCCTCACCTCTTGTCGGCCTATCCACATATTGTGTCAGGAAACCCTCCTGCACACACTGCACAAAAACTGCCCCATCCGAACTATTTGACCTACAAAGGTTCCAATCAATATTTGGAAAGTTAAAGTCCCCCATGACAACTACCCTGTGACCCCCACACATATCCATAATCTGCTTAGCAATTTCTTCCTCCACATCTCTATTACTATTTGGGGGCCTATAGTAAACTCCTAACAACGTGACCGCTCCTTTCCTATTTCTAACCTCAGCCCATATTACCTCAGTGTGCAGATCCCCCTCGAAGTGCCTTTCTGCAGCCGTTAAACTATCCTTGATTAACAATGCCACTCCTCCACCTCTTTTACCAGCTTCCCTACACTTACTGAAACATCTATACCCCGGAACGTCCAACAACCATTCCTGTCCTTGTTCTACCCACGTCTCCGTAATGGCCACAACATCGTAGTCCCAAGTACCAATCCACGCCCCAAGTTCATCCACCTTGTTCCGGATGCTCCTTGCATTGAAGTAGACACACTTCAACCCACCTTCCTGTCTACCGGTACCCACCCTTGACCCTGATACCTTCCCCAATACCTCACCACCCTCACTGACTTCTGGACTACAACTCCTTTTCCCACTCCCCATACAAATTAGTTTAAACCCCCCTGAAAAGCCGTAACAAATTTCCCTCCTGGGATATTGGTGCCCCTCTGGTTCAGGTGCACCCCGTCCTGTTTGTGCAGGTCCCACCTTCCCCAGAATGTGTTCCAATTATCCACGTATCTGAAACCCTCCCTCCTACACCATCCCTGCAACCACATATTTAACTACACTCTCTCCCTGTTCCTCAACTCGCTATCACGTGGCACCGGCAACGTACCAGAGATGACCACATGTTTTGTCTTGGCTCTCAGCTTCCAGCCCAGCTCCAGAAATTCCTGCTTTCAATCCCCGTCCCTTCTCTTACCTATGTCATTGGTACCAATGTGTACCACGACTTGTGACTGTTTCCCCTCCCCCTTCAGGATCCAGAAAACACGGTCTGAGACGTCACGGACCTTGGCATCTGGTAGGCAACATACCATCCGTGAGTCTCTTTTGCTGCCACAGAACCTCCTATCTATCCCTCTAACTAACGAGTCCCCAATAACTATTGCCCTCCCGCTCTGCCCCTTACCCTCCCGAGCCACAGAGACGGACACAGTCTCTTTGCGCACGCTATTATTCCTCCATATTTCTCATACCCCAGATGACTTAGGAAAAAGCCCTCACAACAACACTGGCAAGACACTCCTCAAGGAACTCGGGATCAACTATATTCAGGTGCAATCTGTCCCCCTTCTACACATGCCATCCCCCACAGAGCAAGTCCCACTGTCCCTGAAATCTGAAGCATTCCCTCCTGCACCATCTTTCCAGCCATGCTGGATGGATAAAGAGTAACAGGGTGATCTGTCTTATTTCGCTATTTCTGTACTCCCTCGCAGGTAATCCTGGTCTTATTACACGCGAGGTCCTGTCTGCTAATTTTCCACCTAGTTCCCTAAATTCTGATTGCTTTCTACCTAACCCAGAAGGAGAGCAGGAAGACGGGGAATAAGAATACTCTGAACTTGTCAGGTATTCTTGAAGATGCAAAACCACTCAAACGATGAAATAAGAATACTGGTCTGAATCAGTCTTTGATACTTTATAATGGAACACCAGTTCAACGGGGAAATAAAAATACTGGCTTGAAACTGTTCTTGTAGAATTTAAAATGCAACGCCTTACTTGTGACAAATGAATTAACTTTAACTTTATATACTCAGTGTTGATGCTGCCTGTATTTAGACAAGAATCACCTAGATATACTGAGTATTATAATGCTGTGTCTATTCAGACTAGAGTCACCCAGATATACTCAGCGTTATAATGCTGTGTTTATTCAGACTAGAATCACCCAGAGACACACAGTATTGATGGTCTGCATTCAGGATGGAATCACCCAGATTTTCTCAGTGCTGAGGCTGTTTCTATTCAAAGACTTTCTCACTGTTAATCGGTCACCATTTCCTCTCGCGCACGCTCAGACGGAATGCCAGCGCATGCGCATTGAGTGGTCCCGTGCCCTGTTTCCAGTTTGATTCTGCACAGGCGCATTGCCGGTCATGACTGTCCCTGCGCATGCGAGAAGCCCAAGGGAGGAATTACGCTGCCCCCCTCCTCGTATCCATGCAGCGAGATGTCAATCAACTGTCCCTCGCCAATAGAGAGCTCAGCCTCATTATAATCACTAATTGATAGAAAGAAACCCAGTACGTTTGATGTATTACTGTCACATGTATGAGCACACAGTGAAAAGTATTGTTTCTTGCGCAAGATACAGACAAAGCATACCATTCATAGAGAAGGAAACGAGAGAGTTCAGAATGTACTGTGACAGTCATAGATATTTTCGAGAGAGGAGGAGAGAATAGTTCAGGGACAGACAGAAAGAGAGAGAGAGAATGAGAAAGAGCGCAAATGGTTCAAGGACAGAGAGACAGCAAATGGTTCAGGGAGGGAGGAGAGCGAGAGAGCGCAAATGCTTCAGATAGGGGGAAAGAGCAAATGCAAATTAATCCAAGATGGTGCCAGAGTGTGGTGACCTCTTGCGAGCTGTGCCCAGCAAACCCTCCAAATCTACATTTCACTATCGTTCTATGCTTCTAAAACTCCTATTCCTTTATTTAAGAATCTTGTTAACATGTATGGAAAGAAAATTAGCAACAACATTTATTATTTACAAACAAAAACAAAACAACCACAATAATATATAACCCTCAACAAATATATCTAAGATGTTCAAATCAAAACCAATCCCATAAGCAACCCTTTAAACAGGTTCGACACAGCAAAGTCTAATGCTCATGTGATACTAGAATTGAGTCCTTTGGTTGAATTCTGCATTTCTCTTGACAGACTCAGAACAGTTTGAAGTCAGAACAGCTTCCCAGAACAACAGGAAGACTCTAGGCAAACAATCAACAACAGATTCTCCCCTTCAGAAAAGCAAGACCTTGCTTTCAGTTAACCAGCAGAATTTCCAAACAAAACAGAGAGAGAGAGAGAAATACCTCTCTTCAGCTTCCCGTCTGACACTAAACTGAACAGCAGCTCAAAACTGAAAATAAAAGAGCTCCTGTCACCTGACCTGCCAACCAATTTTACTCCAAACAATGCAGAGTCATAAAATCAGTCTCAGAAAGTACCTGAGGCTCCCATTTCAGCCACTTAAGGAGCAATAAAAGGACATCTGGTAGACAGTTTGGCAGCAATGAGAAACACTGAAGCGGTGAGAGCTCCAGAGATCATAATTTTAATAAAAAACCTTTCTTAAAGGTATTCTAACATCACACAGTGGACTCTCTACCTGGGAGAGTACCAGTTCTGAGTCATCCTGAGCGTTCTTTTTCACTCTGGGGTCATTGAATATGCCTACCATAGAGTCATAGAGTCTTACAGCATGGAAACAGGCCCTTCGGCCCAACTTGTCCATGCCACCCTTTATTTTTAAACCCCTAAGCTAATCCCAATTGCCCACATTTGGCCCATATCCCTCTATACCTATCTGACCCATGTAGCTGTCTAAATGCTTTTTAAAAGACAAAATTGTACCCGCCTCTACTACTACCTCTGGCAGCTTGTTCCAAGCACACACCACCCTCTGCATGAAAAAATTGCCCCTCTGAACCCTTTTGTATCTCTCCCGTCTCAACTTAAACCTATGCCCTCTAGTTTTAGACTCCCCTTACCTTTGGGAAAAGATATTGACTTTCTAGCTGATCTGTGCCCCTCATTATTTTATAGACCTCTATTAGATCACCCCTCAGCCTTCTACGCTCCAGAGAAAACAGTCCCAGTCTATCCGGCCTCTCCTTATAACTCAACAATCAAGTCCCAGTAGCATCCGAGTAAATCTTTTCTGCACTCTTTCTCGTTTAATAATATCCTTTCTATAATAGGGTGACCAGAACTGTACACAGTATTCCAAGTGTAGCCTTACCAATGTCTTGTACAACTTCAACACGATGTCCCAACTCCTGTATTCAATGTTCTGACCGATGAAACCAAGTAAGCTAAATGCCTTCTTCACCACTCTGTCCACCTGTGACTCCACTTTCAAGGAGCTATGAACATGTACCCCTAGATCTCTTTGCTCTGTAACTCTCCCCAACACCCTATTATTATCTGAGTAAGTCCTGCCCTGGTTCAATCTACCAAAATGCATCACCTCGCATTTATCTAAATTAAACTCCATCTGCCATTCGTCAGCCCACTGGCTCAATTGATCAAGATCCCGTTGCAATCCGAAATAACTTTGTTCACTGTCCACAATGCCACCAATCTTGGTGTCATCTGCAAACTTACTAACAATGCCTCCTATATTCTCATCCAAATCATTAATATAAATGACAAATAACAATGGACCCAGCACTGGTCTCTGGGGCACACCACTGGTCACAGGCCCCCAGTTTGAAAAACAACTCTCTTCAACCACCCTTTGGCTTCTGTCAAGAAGCGAATTTCATATCCATTTAGATACCTCACCCTGGATCCCGTGAGGTTTAACCTTATGCACCAACCTCCTATGCGGTACCTTATCAAAGGCCTTGCTAAAGTCCATGTAGACAACATCAACTGCACTGCCCTCATCTACCATTTTGGTTACCCCTTCAAAAAACTCAATCAAATTTGTGAGACATGATTTTCCACTCACAAAGCCATGCTGACTGTCCCTAATCAGTCCTTGTGCCTCTAAATGCCTGTAGATCCTGTCTCTCAAAATACCTTCTAACAACTTACCCACCACAGATGTGAGGCTCATTGGCCTGTAGTTCGCAGGTCTTTTCTTGCAGCCCTTTTTAAACAAAGGCACAACATTTGCCACTCTCCAATTTTCAGGCACCTCACCCGTGACTATCAATAATTCAAATATCTCTGCTAGGGGACCCGCAATTTCCTCCCTCGCCTCCCACAATGTCCTGGGATACACTTCATCAGATCCTGGGGATTTACCTACCTTGATGCGCTTTAAGACTTCCAGGACCTGTTTCTCTGTAATATGTACACTCCTCAAGACATCACAATTTATTTCCCCAAGTTCATAACATCCATGCTTTACTCAACAGTAAATATTGATGAGAAATATTCATTTAGGATTTCACCCATCCCTTGTGGATCCGCACATAGATGACCTTGTTGATCCTTAAGAGGCCCTACTCTCTCCCCTGTTACTCTTTTGCTCTTTATGTATTTGTAGAAGCTCTTTGGATTCTCTTTGCCTTATCTGCCAAAACAATCTTGTGTCCCCTTTTTGCCCTCCTGATTTCTCTCTTAACTCTCCTCCTACACCCCCGATACTCTTCAAGGGATTCACATGATCCCAGCTACCTATGCATGTCATGTGACTCTTTCTTCTTCTTGACCAAGGCCTCAATATCCCGAGTCATCCAGGGTTCCCTACTTCTGCCAGCCTTGCCCTTCACTCCAAGAGGAATGTGCTTACCCTGAACTCTAGTTAACATACTTTTGAAAGCCTGCCACTTACCAGATGTCTCTTTGCCTTCCCACAGACTCCCCCAATTAACTTTTGAAAGTTCCTGCCTGATACCATCAAAATTGGCCTTGCCCCAATTTAGAATTTTAACTTTTGGGCCAGACCTATCATTCTCCATAGCTATCTTAAAACTAATAGAATTATGGTCACTGGTCCCAAAGTGATCCCTCACTAACACTTTTACCACCTGCCCTTCCTTATTTCCCAAGAGGAGGTCAAGTTTTGCCCCCTCTCTAGTCGGGCCATCCACATACTGAATGAGAAATTCCTCCTGAATACACTCAACAAATTTCTCTTCATCCAACCCACTATGGCTGTCCCAGTCAATGTTGGGAAAGTTAAAATCTCCAACTATTACCACCCTATCTGTAATCTCCTTACATATTTTCTCCTCAATTTCCTGCCGACTATTTGGCGGCCTATAGTACAACCCTATCAAAGTGATTTCCCCCTTCTTATTTCTTTACCAATGGCAACTATACTCAGAAGCTCAGGCAGTAAACTTTGCTGAACTATTCACTTTGTGATACTTACTGAATGTCTGACCTTGCAGTGACTAATTCCAAGTCTTCCACACAGAGAGATCTTCTCTTTCCATTTGATTGTGTATTGATGGAATATTATGTGTTCCTCATTAACAGCAACCACATTACTATACAAAGCAAAAAATTGTCTTTAATAGTGATTTTACCCTTTTTCACGGGACAAGAATATTCTCGTATTGATGTAAATATGGATTTATCATTCATTTGGATTTCCGTCTGGTTTATTTAATTCTGCTTTTTCACTAGTGTAGTGGGTAAGGGAGCATTATGGGCACTGTTGCTATTTTTGCACCATTTAACAATTTTCTGTTCAGGATTTTATTAGCAAGAATAAAAGCTCTGTGTTTGTGTCTCACTCCAGGATTTGATGGCCAAGGAAGTTGCATTCATAATGTGGTCAAACAGGTTGATGTGTCAACCTGTAAATCCTTCCAACATGCCAAAGACTGGCGATAAGAGTGGGAGAGAATCCTGGTCAGCCATGCTTGATGTGGAGTGGCGTCTCTCAAGCTATAAGCCCCTGGCGACAGACTAGTGACCCTGTTCTAGGAATAACTAGCTATGGAAACAGACAGAAGCATGCCTTCATGCATCACTGGGTATGGAATGAGAATTGGATGGATGGCTTTTCTGGCAAGATATGAAAAGACGTGTTTCCCAGGTATCGCCACTGGAACGTAAGCTTTTCATGGTTTATGTTAATAAGATTAATGAAGAGGTAGACAGTTTTATATCCAAGTTTCCATATGACACGAAGCTAGGATGTGTATGCATAAATTGGCACAGTGCTTTATAAAAGGACATCAATTAGGTAACAGGGCAAAACAATGCCAAACGGAGATCAAAGTGGGATTGTGGGAGGTTGTCTACTTTGGATCTGAGACAGAGGAGTCAGAACATTTTCTTAATGGTAGCTGTGGAGTGAGGCTCTCACATGCAAAATTCATGAAAAGCTCACGCAGAGGTACACAAGTTAATCAGTTTTGGCCTATATTTTAAATGTATTTGAAAACAAAAGTGATGTTGCAGTTGTGCAACATAGACCCTTGGTCAGGCCCCAGTACGGTTTAATTTTGCACAACAAACTTCAGGAAATATGTATTGACAGTGGGGGGGGCAACAAAAGAGAGTCACTGAATTATATCAAAAATTAAACAGTTAACTTGGAAGGACTGGCTGCATGAAGTTCGTTTATATTTGTTTGGAACTCATTAGGATAGTTACAGGGAAGCTCTGGTGGAAGAATCAAATATAAATCTCATAATCTGACAGATTTAGCAATATGAGCTTTGACAAAGGGTCATCTGGACTTGAAATGTCAGCTCTTTTCTCTCCTTACAGATTCTGCCAGACCTGCTGAGATTTTCCAGTGTTTTCTCTTTTGGTTTCGGATTTGGTTTCATCCGCAATTATTTGCTTTTCTCACATTATCTTAAAATTAGAGCAGGGCCAGTTACGAATCAACGAATGTACAGTCGTGGAAACCTGGAACTCGTTTCCCCAAAAAGGCTGTGGAAGCTGGGACAAATAATTTTTTTTTAAAGAATACTGTTAATTGATTGTTTTTAGTTAAGTATATAAAATTATCTGAAGCAAAGGCTGGTCAAATGAAGTTCAGGTGCAGATCGGTAATTATCTATTTGAATAGAACAGCATAAATGACTGCATGGTCTACTCCTGTACTTGTATTCACTAAATAAAAGGAATGTGATACTTCAACTGTTCTTGCATACACAACTCTAAACTTTCAGTTGATTGATTTAAACATTTTTATATTAATGAAACCATGGTCTATCAAACACTTCATCATAAACTTTTACTTTGATTAAGCAATAATAGCTGGAATCTTCCGACTGTTCACACCAGCGGGATCTTCTTGTCCCCCCAACGGTGCAACCCCATCCTAGATTTCCCAGCAATATGGGGTGGGATCAATGGGAAATCCCATGATAGTGGCGGGACCAGAAGATCCCGCTGCCAGCAAACTGCGTGCTTCCTCCCAATACACAGAGGGGAGGTCAGAAAATCCCCCCCCAGCTTCTTTCATCAACAGATAATTATCCAGTCCTAAATTTATCTACCATTGATCTGCTTTTGCTGCAGTTCCTAATTCATTTTATCATAAATATTTCTCAAAGTCAAGCCGAAATGTTCCAATTCCCACTAACTTAACTCCAGACCAACATTACTGAACCTTCTCCGAACCAATTCTATTTAACTGAAACTCCTTCTATCTTTTCGACACAACCTGCCCACACAAGATTGCTATGGAACGTTAGAATTTAAAAGTGTCATTCATTTTAGTTTTTTCTCTTACAAGCTCACATTCATACCATTCATTTTGGTACTGACATAATCCAAATGCTCATTTCCCTACAGATTACAATTTTAAGAATTTGTCTCACTTTGGACTGACTTTGGAACTCTGTCTCAGAGGGCAGTGAAGGTGGGGTCAGTGAATATTTTTTAAAGTGGAAGTAGATTGATTCCCTGGCCTTACAAGAACCTAAGGTTATTGGAGGTAGTTGGGAATGTAGAACTTCAAAAACCAAGATCTCATCAAATGCAGAGCAGTCTTGAGGGGCCGAATACCCTATTTCTGTTCCTAAGTTATACGTTCATATGTAAATGGAAAACTATTCAAATTACTCTAATTCTCTATACTTATCTCCCTTCATATCTAATTAGATATTATTTCCCATTAACTCTGCACCAGTTTATGTAAGGTAATGATCTAGAAATTGCATCACACATCTAAGAACCCAGAATATCTATAGGAAGTCCATGTGTACTTCCAACCAGAAGTCCACTTTTGTAATATGGATCTTAATGATGAGAACTTGAGATTTGTATATTTAAACATGAACTTCTTATTGTTAATCATTCACTATTTATGGATTGCTGATATCATCTTGCAGGGTGCTGCTTCTCCATGCAAGTAGGCCTCCAGAGTCTATTACCATGTGATATACATTATACCATGGGCAGTGCTACTCCACAGTCCCATATTAACCTTTACATTACAGAGGCATGCACACAATATCACAACATCCCTCCTTCTTCTCCAAAGAAAACTTTGCTCCCTTCCAACACTCAGCTCTGAGGTAAACATTTCCCTGGTAAACAGCCTCATTCACCTTTGACACATTTTGCTTCATTTGAGTTACCTCAGCTGGTGTTGCTTCTTTCACAACCATCTATGCGCTCTGTACTGCCATCTACTATTACCATTTGGATACTGTGTTAACTTGGTTGAGAAACTTTTAAGCTTTGCTCAGCCATTTCTTTCTTCCGCACTAAATTCTTTGGCTTATGCATTTGATTGCACTGGCACGTGTGGTGGACCTCAGTTGTGCCTTTGTCCTATATGGACCACCGTTGTGTGTGTTTGTCATACCTGGACACACCCCCTTCCAGTTTGGTTCCTCCTCTCGGCACCTAGTATAAAGGTGGCTGTCTCCTCCCCCTTGTTCAGTCCAGGTCGGTTACTTGTTGGGATCTGCTCCTGATTGTGTTGTGAATAAAAGCCTACACTTGTATTGGCACACCGGTAGTCTTTCGCCTTATTGATAGCGCATCAATTTTATTCACAACAGTTGACCAGCATGGAGCAGTTTCTAAAACCCGACAAGTTAGCATTAGACCCTCAAGAGGTCGGAGCATCTGATAAATTCGATCATTGGCTGGACTGCTTCGAAGCATTCGTCGACACCGCTACGGCCATCGACACCGACGACGCTAAACTCCACGTGCTCCGCGCCCGGGTAAGCGAAGCTGGCTATGGAAGCTTCCGGGACGCTGCTACATATGCGGACGCTATCGAACTCCTAAAAGGGCAGTTCCGAAAGAGCCCTAACGTGGTCTACGCCAAACATCTCCTAGCTACCCGCAAGCAGCAGCCAGGAGAATCGTGCGCCCAATTTCTGCGCGTCCTGCGGGTCCTAGCTCGAGCTTGTGACTGTAAGGCTGTTACAGCAGCTCAGAACACGGAGGACCTGATCCGCGACGCCTACATTGCGGGCATTGAGTCTACATACATCCAGCAGCGCCTGCTGGAACGAGATGACCTAGATCTCCGAAGAACAGCCACGATGGCTGAAACGTTAGAAGCGGCCTCTCACAATCTCGGGTCTTACCCTGCATCCCGTTCTACCGACGGCTCCACCACGACGGCTGTTCCGGCGGGGCCCAAATGTTACTTTTGCGGCCTACCCAAGCACCCTCAGCGTCGCTGCCCGGTGACGGACGCGATTTGCTCCGGATGCGGTAAGCTAGGCCACTTCGCTAAAATCTGCCGGGCAAAGCCGATTCCGAAGCCTCGTGGCGCCACGTGTGTTTCGCGGGCGCAGCCTTCCTTAAGGCAGGCGGCGGCTGCGCGCGAATCGCCATCTTTAATGCGGTCACTGGAAGTGCGGGAATCGCCATCTTTGATGCGGTCACCGGAAGCGCGGGAATAGCCATCTTTGAGACTGGCATCAAGATGCGCTGAGCAGGAAGCTTTATCCGTGACGTCATCAGACGGGGACGAAGACGGATTCTTCTTTGATTCGACGGTGGCATCGATTTGCCTGGACCAGTCGCAGCCTCATCAACTCTCCAAGTCAATAATGGAGATCAAGGTAAATGGTCATACAGAAAACTGCCTGTTCGACTGTGGGAGCACAGAAAGTTTTATACACCCTCGCACAGTGCGTCAATATACCCTTCCCGTGCGACCCTGGAGCCAGACCATCTCCGTGGCCTCGAATTCCCACTCGGTGGAGGTCCTCAGGTGCTGCTTGGTGACGCTGACGGTACAGGGCACAGTCTACGAGCGTTTTCGGCTCCTCGGCCTGCCGCGACTCTGCGCAGCTGTACTGCTGGGGTTAGATTTCCTCAGCCATCATAGGAGCGTCACCCTGCAGTATGATGGCCCTTATCCCCCGCTCTCCGTCTGCAAGGCGTCGTCACTGCAGCGCCCCTCGCGCACCATCTGCAGTCTCTCGACCCTCAAGATCACCCCCCTCCCCCCTTATTTGATAACCTCACCCCGGATTGTAGGCCTATAGCTACCAAGAGTAGGCGCTATAGTGCGGATGACCGGGCCTTCATTCGGTCCGAGGTACAACGTTTGCTCCGGGAAGGGATTATCCAGACCATCACCAGCCCCTGGAGGGCGCAAGTGGTCGTAGTTAAATCGGGGGAGGAACACCGCATGGTGATTGACTACAGCCAGACCATAAATAGGTATACCCAACTAGATGCGTATCCTCTTCCCCGTATCGCGGACATAGTCAACCGCATCGCGCACTATAGGGTTTTCTCGACAATCGATTTGAAATCGGCTTACCACCAGCTCCCTATCCGCTCGGAGGATCGCCCATATACTGCCTTTGAGGCGGACGGTCGCCTCTACCAGTTTCTCCGAGTCCCCTTTGGTGTCACCAATGGGGTCTCAGTCTTCCAGCGGGCCATGGATCAAATGGTAGACCAGCACGGGCTATGGGCCACTTTCCCGTATCTGGATAACGTCACCATCTGCGGCCATGACCTGCAGGATCATGATGCCAACCTATAAAAATTCCTTCGTACGGCCACTCTCCTGAACCTCACATATAATGAGGCGAAGTGTGTTTTCCGGACACGCCACCTCGCCATCCTTGGGTACGCGATAGAAAATGGTGTCCTTGGCCCCGACCCAGCCCGTATGCGTCCCCTTATGCAGCTTCCCCTCCCTACTACCCTCAAAGCACTGAGGAGATGCCTGGGCTTCTTCTCCTACTATGCCCAGTGGGTTTCCCGTTACGCGGATAAAGCCCGTCCGCTCCTAAAATCGACCTCTTTTCCCCTGGCGGAGGAGGCCCGTTGGGCCTTCGACGACATCAAAGCGGACATCGCGAAGGCTGCGATGCATGCGGTGGATGAATCCATCCCATTCCAAGTGGAAAGTGATGCGGCTGACTTTGCCCTAGCCGCCACCCTTAACCAGAGGGGCCGTCCGGTGGCCTTTTTTCCCCGGACCTTACAAGGCCCTGAGATTCGACACTCCTCGGTTGAGAAGGAGGCCCAGGCCATCGTGGAAGCCATCCGGCACTGGCGCCATTATCTTGCGGGCCAACGATTCACCTTAATTACGGACCAGCGGTCAGTTGCCTTCCTGTTTTACACCAGGCAAAAGGGCACGATTAAGAATGACAAGTTCTTGCGGTGGAGGATTGAGCTCTCCACCTACAGATATGACATCATGTACCGGCCCGGGAAACTCAATGAGCCCCCAGATGCCCTGTCCCGTGGATCATGTGCCAGCGCCCAACTAGACCAGCTACAGTCCCTCCATAATGACCTCTGTCATCCGGGTGTCACCAGATTCTTCCACTTTGTCAAGTCCCGTAACCTGCCCTACTCCCTCGAGGAAGTTCGGACGATTACCAGGCAATGCAGGGTCTGCGCTGAGTGCAAACCGCAGTTCTACCGGCCAGGTAGGGCGCACCTTGTAAAGGCCACTCGCGCGTTTGAGTGCCTTAGCATTGACTTTAAAGGCCCCCTCCCCTCCTCTAACCGCAATGTTTATTTCCTGAATATCATTGATGAATACTCACGTTTCCCTTTTGCCTTCCCCTGCTCCGACATGGCCACGGCTACAGTGATTCGGACCCTGACCTTGCTCTTCACCCTGTTCGCCTTCCCAGCCTATGTCCATAGCGATCGTGGGTCCTCTTTCATGAGTGACGAGGTGAGGCAGTACCGACTCGCCAAAGGCGTTGCCTCCAGCCGCACCACTAGCTATAACCCCAGGGGAAATGGTCAAGTAGAGCGGGAGAACGCAACCGTCTGGAAGGCCATTCTATTAGCGCTACGGTCTAGGGGCTTTCCAGTCAGCCGTTGGCAAGACGTCCTTCCGGACGCATTACATTCCATTAGGTCACTCTTGTGCACAGCGACCAATACGACCCCTCACGAGCGGATGTTTTCGTTTCCCAGGAAGTCCTCCTTGGGTACTTCGCTCCCGGATTGGCTGATGTCCCCGGGGCCCGTCCTGCTTCGGAAGCATGTCCGGACCCATAAGGCAGATCCCTTGGTCGAGGAGGTCCAATTGCTCCACGCTAATCCTCAATACGCTTATGTAGCGTACCCTGATGGGCGGGAGGACACGGTTTCTGTCCGTGACTTGGCACCCGCGGGTGCCCCTGAGGTCACCACGTCCTTCCGCCCCACGGTCCCTGGTGTTGTCCACTCGGAGACTGCTACGCCTCTTCCTCCCTCAGTCCCTGTCTCCAATGTAGTGCGCCCAGAGCCTGTTGCGGCCCCCCACCCCCCAGCTCCGGTTCCCACTGTTCTCCATACGCCACCAGGGCCACTGCTCGCTCCTCTCGCCCCTGTGTACAGCTCGCTTGAGTCGCCGGAGCCGTCACCACGCAGTGCCCGACGAATGGACGGGACGACAGATTGGTCCACTTCACACCATCTGGCGCCTTCTCTCGACGCTCACTGTACGGAGCCTGGGACGACATCGCTCCCTGCTCGGACGACTCTGCGACCTGCACTACGACGATCGCAACGGCGGATCAAGCCACCGGTTCGTCTGGACTTGTAATATTGTTTCCGCTTCATCCCCGTGTTCTTTTTTTAAAAGGGAGGGGTGAATGTGGTGGACCTCAGTTGTGCCTTTGTCCTATATGGACCACCGTTGTGTGTGTTTGTCATACCTGGACACACCCCCTTCCAGTTTGGTTCCTCCCCTCAGCACCTAGTATAAAGGTGGCTGTCTCCTCCCCCTTGTTCAGTCCAGGTTGGTTATTTGTTGGGATCTGCTCCTGATTCTGTTGTGAATAAAAGCCTACACTTGTATTGGCACACCGGTAGTCTTTTGCCTTATTGATAGCGCATCAGCACGTTTAATAACCATCTTGTGGTTTACTTGAATCTTGTGTCCCCCTCTCTGGGGTTCGCATCAGAAATGAACTGAAAGGTTTGAAGTGCAAGATGCAAGCTGAGCTAACGAGTTGATGCAATGAAATTCAGAGTGAGTTGGCAAGAGGCCAATAAGAAAATAAACAATTGAAGGAACAGTTGATTGTCCTTCACGATCAAATGCAAAAGGAACGCATGACCATTCAGCAACATTAAAGCAGGAAAATTGTCTTAAACTGCAGAATGGGAGCACAGCTGAAGAAACTCCAGAAGATTTTGCTGAATTGCAGGAAAATGCAAGATGAAGCAAGTGACCTTCACAAAGAAATGGAAAACCTGTCAACAGACTTTCATACACTACAAGAATGTCTCCGGTCAAAGTTCATTCTTCTGGAAAATTATGAAGGGAAGCAAAATGAATTTAACATCACTCTGAACAAACTGAAGAGTCAGTTGACAAAATAGCATTAGCCTTTCTCTCTCTTGAGTAGAGAGGCTTTTATAGTCCTGGATCTCCTGAAAGCAGCACACGTTGTCAGGACTACCACTGTCATCAATCATACAGAACTGCAAGTTCCCGAAGACTCAAACTAAGAAACAGTATCCTGACTGGGACTTCAGAGTGGACTGTCTTTTCCCCATGTGGAGCATTTTTTTCCTTTCTCATTGCAGATGCTGGAAAACTTTCAATGGCCAGACAAGCCAGGAAGTAATCATAGTGCCTCCAGTGGAAGGAAGTAAAAGTGAGCGATCAGCAGCCTGATGAGCCTCAACCTCTGCCTCTGACGATGGAACAGCAAATCAATACTGCAATCACTGAATGTATGCTGCAAATCCCAGCCAGCATGCCAAAGTCTCAAAAGGTGCTGGAACCTGGAGCAACTGTCTATTGCCAAATGACAACCAAATGCAGAGATGAGCGTAACACTAAATTTCATTTGAGTCACAGGAATGTTTATCCTTTGTCATAGAGGACATCACCATGACAAATATGACAATGGCAGAGGTGAAGGAAATGACAACATTTAGGGTTAGAGTTAGGGTGACAAGGAGATCAATGGGATGTTCGTCCACCCCACAAGAAAATAGTTAGAGTAGCAACCACCGACCAGCACAATAGCCTAATAAATCAAATATGTTTCAACATGAAGGAAGGAAAGTAAAGGATGAAAATATACCCAGAAGGCAGAGCAACTTCCAAACCGACAGGAAGAATCAGCAGCAACTGAGAATACCATTCCTTCACAGTAGTGTGAATGGAATATGGAAGAGTTACAAGGCCTCCAGACCTGCTGAACATTTGAACTCAAGGACTTGAAGAGGGAGATGGGGTCATAATAATATAGTAATGACAATGTAATTATGCGTTAGTAATAACAATATAAAACATAATGTAAACTATAATCATTTAAAATGTATTGGAGCAAGAATTCGGGGGAGGTGCAGTATAAGGGCCTGGCACCTATAGGGTTAATGTGCTATGGAGTACAGTACGGCCGTGCGATTATGGAAAACAGCACATGACCTGCATGCAGGTTCAGTTGAATACTCTACTGTGTGTACAAGCAAGCATGGAGGCTGTTCCTAGCTTGTACCCTTGACCGTATATTTTTGAATAGTTTTACAAGTTAATAAAAACTTACAAGTAACCTATATATGACTGCAAAAACCTCTTCAGGTCTATTGAATTGCAACTAGCCATCCACAAAACAATGCTGATGCACAGTGGCGATGGCATGTGACATATACAAGATGCTGTGCAGCAACTTGCCGAGACTTCTTTGATAGCACCTTCCAAGCGCCTGACCTCTACCACCTAGAAGAATGAGGGGAACGGTGCAGGGCAACACCACCATCTGCAAGTTCCCTTCCAAGCCTCACACCATCCTGAATTGGAAGACTTGCTGTTCCTTCATTGTTGCTGGATTAAAATCCTGAAACACCCTTCTTAAGATTCTGTGGGTACATCTATGCCAGGTAGTGAGCAGCTGTTCAAGAAGGTAGCTCACTACCACTATCACAACTGACTATTGGGCAGCAACAGCCACATCTCATGAAATAATTTATAATAGGTCAACTGCAGGGATTGCACCCTGCGATTCCCTCATGGCCAATTTTTTTTGCACCAAGTGTCAGAATAAATATGTTTCAATTTGGATGTAGCTTTAATTTGTATGTCAAGACAGTCGGGGCAAACTTAGCAGCTCGTCAAGCCAGTTGATCGACGTGCTGAGCTGGTAAGATCGCGAGGGGGATTGAAAAATCGGGTTCACGCCCGGTTTCTCGCCTCCCGCGATCTTACCGGCCCCAATCTGCCAACGTAATTTTAATAGTCAGTAGCTAATTTAAATCATTTGCCTTAATGGCCAGGGGAGAATTGGGGGGAGTAATCGGCTGGGGTGGGGGGGGGGGGGGGGCGGTGAATGGGGGCAGTAATCAGCCGGTGGGAAATTGAGGGTGATGATCGGCTGGGGGGGTGCACGATTGGGGACATTGATCAAGGCTCGCACTGCTTAGGGAGCCACGATCGAGGGAAGAGCCATGATTGGGGGGGACCAGGATGGGCGGAGGAGGCAATGTCCGGGGGGTGGGGGAGTGATAATCTCTCAGTGCACTGTGTACTCTTGACACAGTGCAGTGTGAAATCAAGGCATATGCACAATAGCGCCCTCTACCAGTCAGCAACCAGTTTCCCAGCATGAATGGACTCCATCCCCTCCCCCTACTGGCAAGAATCACACTTTTTTAAAGGTTTCATAAAATTTGACTTTTTCTCTCATCAGAAAAATGGGTCTGAAACTATGCCGTTTTCATGCTCATTCAGCACTTAGAATGTTTTTGGTAAGGTCGCCCACAATATTTATTGTTATCTTTAATGAAATGTTATTGTTGTGGTTCAGGTTGCATAATTAGCCTGAACTTGCTTCATAAACTTTGAGGTGAGACTGTAGAATATTGTATATAACCATATACGTCATACAGTGCTGTAATCACACTTTGCACAGAATGTGTTCGATTGGCTTACATACACAAGATGTTAATGAAGGAGACATGAAAAACCTGCTTCCTGAAAAAACATCTCCACATGTCTGGCATTCGAGAACTTGCTCTCGCTGTTCCTCAGTGGAAGATTAGATGTCTCACATATATTAACCTATCTCAATTAACTATGAAATAGAACCCGTACTGTGTTGTATGTTGGAAGGTTCCTCATAAATCACTGAATGGCTGAGTGTTTTACTGGAAGTGCTTGTAAATTCTTACAGACACTTTATTTATTGATGGCAAGAAGCACTGTTGCATACCTAACAGCAAGAAGCTGCAAGGCTTACTGATTTCTTGAGACAAGCATATAAATTCTCATTTTTAATCTGTGGAAAATAATTAAGTTGTATATACTATTGTCATTAAAATATATGTTTCTATATCTTACTAAAGAGCATTAAAAAATATATGAATTGTGTAACTTAAAGATATGGAAACCTATAAGCATGAATGTCACTACCCAATCATATTTTCAGATGAAAGGCCACTCTCATTCATTCATATTGGAGCATAGTGTGGTACCTCTTAACATTGGTAATGATCAAATGAGAGACTGGATTTTGATGTTGTTTGTTTAAGTCAACTCACATTGTGAAGCATAGAAAAGCTAGCTATACAGTTATAATCTGCAGCAGCATTTTTTTCCATATTGTCATATATTGTATTGCCAAATTATAGCTATTATTTTAACATGCACAATTATCATTAGGTATTTTTTGACAGTATGAAATCTTTCTATTTTAATGGCAGTTCCTTTTGTCTCACCTCCTGCATTTGAGATTGCAACTTGATGCCTGGCTCTCAGGCTTCTTCAGCCAGCTACTATATTACACGTAACAATAGTTCAGTGCCAATGCTTTCCCACACTTTTCTGTAGCTTCCACGAAGAGGAATGGGGAGGTGATGGCCGAGTGATATTATCATTAGACTATTAATCCAGAAGCTCAGCTTATGTTGCAGGGATCCGGATTCGAACTCTGCCATGGTAGATGACGGAATTTGAATTCAATAAAAGAAAATACGGAAATAAGACCATAAGACCATAAGACATAGGAGCGGAAGTAAGGCCATTCGGCCCATCGAGTCCACTCCACCATTCAATCATGGTTGATTTCAACTCCATTTACCCGCGCTCTCCCCATAGCCCTTAATTCCTCGAGAAATCAAGAATTTATCCATTTCTGTCTTGAAGATGCTCAACGTCTCGGCCTCCACAGCCCTCTGTGGCAATGAATTCCACAGACCTACCACTCTCTGGCTGAAGAAATTTCTCCTCATCTCTGTTCTAAAGTGACTCCCTTTTATTCTAAGGCTGTGCCCCCGCGTCCTAGTCTCCCCTGCTAATGGAAACAACTTCCCTACGTCCATCCTATCTAAGCCGTTCATTATCTTGTAAGTTTCTATTAGATCTCCCCTCAACCTCCTAAACTCCAATGAATATAATCCCACGATCCTCAGACATTCATCGTATGTCAGGCCTACCATTCCTGGAATCTACTGATGACCATGAAACCATTGTTGATTGTCGGAAAAACCCATATGATTCACTAATGTCCTTTTGGGAAGGAAATCTGCCATCCATAACTGGTCTAGCCTACATGTGACTCCAGAGCAACAGCAATGTGGTTGACTCTCAACTGCCCTCGTGCAACTAGGGATGGGCAACAAATGCTGGCCAGCCAGTGACTCCCATATCCCATGAGCGAATAAAAAAAACCTGTCTGCTCACAAAAACGAGGCTGAAACCAGGGTCACAATGCAATGGTAAATCAAGTCTCCCACCTCTGCATTGCTCCAATATCAACTTATTTTCCTCTGAAACACTACCAAAAATGACATTCAAGCTTTTTCAGTTGAGCTAACGGCCACTTGAGCTATCTATAAGCAAGGTGCCTTAGTTATTTGCCTGCTTACGATAACAAAGGCAGAATCTATTCTAGAAGGAAACATGCAGATAACAATCTGTGTTAAGAAGCCAGACGTAATAGGGATAACTAAAACATGGCTAAGTAAAGAACTGTGTGATGAAAAGGGGGATGCAGTGGCGTAATGGTATTATCGCTGGACCAGTAATCCAGAGACCCAGGGCAGATGGTGAAATTTGAATTCATAAATATCTGGAATTAAAAGCCAATTGATGACCATTGTCGATTGTCATTAAAAAAACATTCAGTGCACAATGTGATGAAATCTGTCATCCTTACCCGGTCCAGCTTACATATGATTCCAGATCCACAGTAATGTGCTTGACTCTTAAATGCCTTCAGGAATGAGCAATAATTGCTGGCCCAGCCAGCCGTGCCCTCATCCCATGAGTGAATAAAAAAAGTGCTGTGCAGGGAAGGGTAAAGCTGTGTCAGTGTACGTACAGGGTTAATCAAAGGAAAGGGTGTTAGTATCAGATTGCCTGTGGATAAGAGGGAATTATGAATACTAGGATTCTACAGACCACCTAATAGTGAAGGAGAAATGGGGGAAAATACATAAGAAAATTTATGAACCAAGTAAAAGACATTGAATAAACATGGGAGATTTCAGGAAGAGGTGGGTAAATCCGAAATGTTTTCAGAAAGTGTAAAAGGCTTCTTTCTTACACAGTGCCCTAATCTTCACCAATGGAAGAATCACTACTGTAGCGAATAATGGGAGAAAAGTGACAGCAGGTAAGAGAAGTACGCACAGAGGAACATCTGGGAAATAGTAATCACAACATAATAAGGTGAAAGATAATTATTGAAATGGATATGTGCAGTAAAGATCAAATTAATAGATGGGAAAAAGCTAAAACAAGGGGTCATAAATATAAGATATTATAATAACTCCAACAGGCAATTCAAGAGAAACATCTTTATCCAGAGAATGTTAGAATGTGAAACTTTGTAGTAATAGGGGCAGTTTAAGTGATGGACAGTTGGTGTGAATTTTGATGTGTACATGAGAGAGAAAGGAATAGAAGGTTATATTGACATAATTAGTCTAAGTAGAAAAGGAAGAAGCTTCTATAGAGCATTATAATGGCACATTCCAGTGAGGCCAAGTTCCTAGTCTTGGTGCAGTAGGTTTTGTTTAATTCTATATAATAACACTGGTCACTGAGAATTTACAATTAAATTATGCGCATAATCTTGGCACCTTGCATTTTTTTCTTTTTAGCCAGTGATTCCAAGGCTGGATATTGGCCTTGAAAAAGAATAAAACACATAAGTTAGCATCTATTTACATTTATATCGGTATTTGATAGAGAGTTTCTATGTGGAATTGTTAATATTTTACTATGAATAATATCGTAGAATTATTAATTGTTATGAATTCCGGAACTCTCGTCTGATTATTGTTCTACTGACTTATAATCAACTGATTATAAACCATTCAGAACATATTCAACTCTCATAGTTTTAATGAGAAAATTAGATTAAAAGTTTAAGAAAAAATGTTGAATGCAATGTTCATATATGTGTAACTTCTGAATCTGTGCCACACTACAGATCGGTGCTAATTATCAAAACTTTACTATTTAAAATTAGACTTTCTCCTTTAATCCACTTAAGTACATTATTTATCCTGACAACACTTCAAGAGCACATGCAGGAGAAATAATAGCCAATACTTAGGGAACATCAGGCAGCAATACGTTAGCTTTAGGGTTTTGAGAAAACCAGCAGATCTCCTGTGACATTGCTCATTGTGAATTTGCGGTTACCCTGTTGCGCAGGTAGGTTGCTGAATGTGGACATGGGAATAGAAATGTGGGAGTATTGAAAGCATTTGTAAGAGTTGTGGATGGAAATGATGGAAAAATATATTTTTGTTGGCACCTGGAAAATAAGTGTCAAAGTTATTGAATAATTTTGGTTTTATGAATAATCCTTGGCTTGGGAGCCTCACCATAAACAAAATAGGCAGGTGTTGCTATTTTACAATCCGCTTAAATGATTAGATTTGTTCAGTTTTCTCTTGTATTTATTGATAAAATTTCCTCACAGAATTCCTGTGGTATTGCTCGTTATGAGTGAAAGGATATAATTTATAACAACAGGGGTATTATGCAATGTAACATACACTATAGTACCAAGGCCATTGATTTTCAATGCCTGAGTAAGCAAAGAATGTTTTTCTTACAAACTATGCCTGAATTTTTACTGATGTTTGAGGATTGAATTCTACACCACAAACCTCAAGCTCAAAGGGAACAGGAAATGCAAATGCTGAGGGGTTAAAGGTGATGATGGGGTTACTTGGTACAGCTCTAAGACAAGGCGCAGAATTCTCCCAAAAAAATTCTAAGTGCCGAATTCGCTTAAAAACTGAAGTAAATCCCTTTGCTTTTTTCAGTGGGACTTTCAAAATGAATCTCCCACACTCTGTGCATGACAGAGTTCCCTAGCGTGAATCTCGTTACAAAACTGTGGGCAGGGCCTATTCCCTCTGAAGAGGCCAGCAGCATGGCGCTGAGCAGGCCACTGTGCACGCACCGATCTGTCAGAGCGGAGATCATCGCATGTGCAGTGGCCCCGCACTGTTGGCCTCCTAATCAGTGATCAACTCAACTGTTGGCCAGCCTTGCGACACCCAATCGCTGCTCCTCGAACCCCCCACACCCTGATCGCTGGCCTCCGGACATGTCCGGGTCAGCCCTGACATCTCCCCCCCCACCTGGCCCGCCTCAATCTCCCCCCCACTGACAGTCCCGATCTCCCCATCGTCTCCTCCACCACAGTCCCAACAACCCCTGACAGTGCCGATAATCTCTGATAGCCCCGCATTCCGCTGCAGCCCCGAATCCCCCGCAGGCCAATCTCCCACCGCGATGGCCAGCCCCGATCAGTCCTTCCTCTCTCTGTTACTGATCCAAAGTACAAAGTGGCAGGGGGACCCCCCCACTCCCACTAATCTCCCCCCAGAGGCCCTGCCCTATTGGCCCCACCCCCTCTTTTCCCACCCCCTTGGCATTGCCCAATACCTGGTGGGTGATGCCAAGCTGCCCCTTGGGCATTGCCACTTTGCCCCTTGGGCAGTGCTAGGATGCCAGATTGGCACTGCCATGCTGGCAATGTCCAATGGGCACCCCCTTACCCCTAAACCTCCTGGAAGGGGGCCTCCATGGCCCCGCTCACTCCAGTGGGGTCAGGCCCCCAGCTCCATGTTAGTGGGGAGCTATTGTAAACCCCACTGGAGTGAAACACTCCTAGCGGGAGTGGGCGGGGGGGGGGGGGGGGGGGGAAGGGGGGTGGCGGAGGAAGGTTAGTGGGCCCGGAGATTTCAGTCCCAGGCCTGCTAATAGGATTTAAATTCGAACTCCACACCAATTTCTGGCATACAGCTGACAATGCTGCAAATCCGGCGGCCAGAGATGCACAGAGGCTGTGGTGCCCAAAGGATAGCCCGCTGCATGGCCTCCACTTATGTCTCCCGGCCCGCTGCACTGCCAGAGATTCACCCCCAAGGTTCTGAAGTGGGTTGCATATGTCAAATGAAATTAATGGGAAAATGTTTATAATAATTCTGACTAGAAAATGTGAATTAAGCATTTATTGCATGACTTAGGGATAATAAATGTTATTGGCCCGATATTTTACTCTGCGGTGAAGGTATGGTGTGTGTTGGTCACATAGCTGATGATTTATTGCAATCTTGTCAGCAGAGATTTCCTCAATCTGGTGTCCTTTTCTTTTCAGCATGATACCCTTTACTGGGAAACTGTGACGCGTATGAGTGCAAACTCAGGCAGGTTTCTTCAACTAATCAGCTTGAGGAATTGTCACTGAGAAGCGCAGAGTGCACACCAGGAAGTACAACGCAGGAAACATAAATTAGATTAAATGATGTGCTGAAAGTGAAATAAAGTTCAAAATAATAAATAGAGATAATAAAATAATAAATGCAGGTGAGATAGACAAAAAAAGTAACCTCCAACACTGATTTTTATTTCAATTTTCCCCGTGAGTCTGAACATTCTTCACCATCAGAAATGAACTAACCGTACAAGATGGACTGGTTCTGCATTGCCAGCAATTTGTCATCTCCAACACTTGCAGAGGTTCTGTACGCAGTTACTCCATTATGACCACCCAAGGTTGGAAGCAACCAGATACAGGGCAAAGCAATCACAGTACTGGCCCTCCATGTATGCTGACATGGATAGAGAAGTATTCAGATATGCACACTCAAGTCGCATTAAGCCAAATAGCCATTGCACCGAAATGAGGTCGGGGACCTCCCATAGCTACTTACAGCAGCAGCCATTTTCAAATGGAATAGTAAAAAACATTTGGGGGGGAATTTTACTATTTTGAGCCCAAGTGCCGAATCTTGGCGTCAAATAGATCCGCGCCTGGAATCCTCTTTCCAGCGCGCCCATACGCGTTTTGGCGGCTCCGGCCCGATCCGCGCTGTGGGCGGGGCTTAGCGCTGCCGGACCAATCGGAGCTCTGAATTGCGCATGCGCAGTTCGAAACAAATCTGACAGAGTGCGCCCGGGCTCGAAAAAAAAAGCAGAAAGCGGCTCTCTGACGTTCATCCTCTGGTCCGGGGAAGTACCGGGGGGGGGGGGGGGGGGCGCGGCGGGATGGGAGGGGAGGGGGTGTGACCGATCATCCCCTGGGTGGGGGGAAAGGGGGTGTGATGTATCATCCTCTGGTCGGGGGGAAGGTTGGCTGCCAGCCTGCGGCCGATGCCTCCTGCCGGAGTGGACGTGCGGCCATGCCATCCCACAAAGCCTTCAGGATGAAGCGATTCCTCGCTAAGTAGATGAAGCAGAACCGACCGATTCCACAGTGGCCGATTCCACAGTGTAAAGGGATACACAATCACTGGGACACTACCAGCCACAGCCATCTCTCCCACTCTCTTGCCCTTGCAGGGAAGAGTAATCTGTGGCTGGTAGTGTACCAGTGATGGTGCCAGGAGGGATCGGCCGCAGACTGGCAGCCGACCCCCCCACCCGACCAGAGGATGAGACGTCACACCCCCTCCCCTTCCCCCCCCCCACCCCCCCCAGGGGATGATATGTCACACCGCCTCTACTTCCCCCCCCCCCCCAGGGGATGATATGTCACACCGCCTCTACTCCCCCCCCTCCCCAGGGGATGATCGGTCACAGCTCCACCCCCCCCCCTAGCCCCCCCCCCCCCCCCCCCCCCCCACCAGGGGATGATATGTCACACTCCCTCTACTCCCCCCCCAGGGGATGATCGGTCACAGCCCCCCCCCCCCCCCGGGGATGAGGCGTCACACCCCCTCCCCTTCCACCCCCCTCCCCCAGGGGATGAGATGTCACACCCTCTCCCCTCTGCCCCCCCTCCCCCCGGGGATGAGACGTCACACCCCCTCTCCTCCTCCCACCCCCCTCTCCCCCCGACCAGAGGGTGACCTGGGTCAGGGAGCCGTTGCAGTCTCTGACCCCGCTCTTCGGAGGCTGCAGCGGCGACTTCAGACTTTTATTTTGCAGGTCGGCAACAGCGTGGACGCGGATCGGGCCAGAAGACGGTAAAGTGGGATTTGGCGGTAGAGTTGGGCGCGCGGTTCATTAAGTCGATTTAAATGCATGCAAATGCATTTAAATCGTTGGGCCGCCCGATTTGGGCGCAGGCCGGACCCGCGCTCGAAATGGGTGTCGGTAAAGGCGCGATCTGCTCGGATTCGGGTGCAGATCGCGTTAAAGGCCCGATGCCCAAAGCGCGATGTTTTGGTAAAATCAGGCTCTTGGTCTTCGTTGACTCATATTCTGGGTGATTTGAACTCGACCATTGCCAGACACAAAGAGTAACACATACATATTCAAAAATGCTCAAAGCTCAAGAAATACTTTGCCACAAGTGGCATTCCTCATAGACTAATGATGGACAATGCTCGCTGATTCGTCTCCACTGAGTTTATGAAATTTGTACACACATGGGACTTTGAACACATCATTAGCAGTCCCTATTCCCACAGTCCAATTGCCTCACAGAATGAACGATACACTCAGCAAAGCATCCACTCGAGAAATATGCCCTAGATCATACCGATTATTATGCTGCACTCCTCAGTCTGCAACTTGCGCCAAGACAGGGTCTGCCCTTGTCAGCACAGATGCACCAGGACCACATTCCCCATTACCAAGTCCCTCTTGCAGCCAAATATCGAGACCAACATGACTTCCATCCTCATAGAGTGCTGACGAAGGGGTAAAAGCTACTATGATCGAAATCCTCACAGACACTGCCCTTCAACACCGGGTCAAACTGTTAGAATTCAGACCACATATGACCACAAGAAACTGGTGGTGGTACACAGCCATATCCCACAGCCCATTACAAAACTAGCATCACTGACTGCAGGTATTGGAGCCAGTACCATCAACCACAGCAGTACCCCAGCCATTCCACCTGCAATCTAGCACCTCACACCAGTGGAAACAGAGGCTTCTCCAACAGCCAAAGCAACAAGCCTTTCAGCCACTGCATACACCAAAAGGATGCCTGATGCCATCCACTCTGAGGACACCAAACCAGGAACATCTCCAGCACAGCCAACTGGCACAATCACACACGCATGATTAAACCAAATCCAAGATTCCTGGACTATTTTATGGACGAGTCTACAACTGGCCTTCTCAAAAAAAAGTGGTGTTGCAGGCACATGGAAACACATTGGACTATGCACTAGCTGCAGTAGCTTAATCTGCATTTCACCCAATGTGAAGAGTCATCTGTTTTTACCTGTTCAACTTGCACACAGTTAACGTTCACATGCCCTGTTACATCTCAGGACAACCAGTTATCCCATTTTAAATGGGAAGGTGCAGACTGAGTGGTCATGGGATGACATAATGATGCAGCTGCTTAACGGGTCACATGTCGTAAGCGTGTGTGCTCTCCCTGGAGCGTGGGCAGACTCACAGCATGTAAGAGCTGCTCAGTGTATTCAATAAACTGTTGTTGTTCTAAGTCCTTGGTCACCAGTCGTTAGAATCCAGCACTTCAATAGAATGGAATATCTTTCCAAAGCAATTTTTATTCCAGAATTCTATACAATGCTTCACTTTTTCTTTTTAACCCTTTTGTTCAGTTATATTAAAACCCCAATTATCTTTCAAAGTACAATTCTGAGAAGGCTGGAACATTAAACATACTTTTTTCCATTTTTACTCATGAGCACAGATTTTTTATGTATTTCCAATATCTTGTGCTTTAATTAAGCTTTCCTGCATTTTCAGCTACTTTAATTTGAGATTCTCCTCATTGTTATTCTATGCAAGGGTTTACTGTAGAAATTTTCTTATTAAACCCAGCAGAACACAATACAGCTTGACTACTTTTGCATAGAATATTAAAATATGTAACACCAGAACTGGATATATTGCCAGTGGTTGTACATTGCCACTGTGTAATTGCACAAATAAATGTATGAAAGTGGTTGAGCCATTAAAAATAAAATGGATAACTGTGCTTACATGTGTAGTGAAGCGTCCATTAATACTTTAATCAGCACCGAGTTTGGTAATGCAAAAACGCATTCTTCTAATAGAAGAAATTTGTGGATTTGAGAATCAACCGATGTTAAAGCAATGAAACCATTTGGTTTGAAAAATCTCCATTCATTCAATTCAGTGCAGAAACAACTATGACTGAAACTAAATGTTTATATGGGTTACCAAATGCAAAATAATGGGAGCAGTAACTAACCCTTCAATAAAATCACTTGTGAATTCTGCTCCTTCCTAACAATGCATTAGCTTAAGAACTATTGTTAGGCTATTACTGTCAAACATTGTTTGCCCGCTATTTTGAATGTAGATGTTAAAACATTTATCTCTAATAGATAATGTGGCTGATTTTAACTGACCTTCTGATCATGGCCCCAAACTTTTCATTTCTACTGTGGCCTTGTTCTTCTTCCAGTACCTCCCACACTCATGTTGGACATTATTCCCTGGGCCTGAAACTATGGTCTTGCTCCACATATTTTTGCTCTGACCCGCCAAGGGAGGCTGTCAATCTGACCAACTATAGCATCCCAGACTGCACCATTTTATCCAAATAAAGCCCTGCCATTAAGATTGACAGGGTCTACTTGTCCCCTGTGTTGTGGGTTTTCAGCATGTTATCATGCTCCCCAGGCCTAAGGTTTCTGTGAAATACAACATGGAAGAACGTCACTTCTTGACATCTAAGAAAAAAGCACTGTTACCAAATCTGTGAGTCAATAAATATTACTAAATAGTTTTCATCAAGAAATTTGTACCCTGAAGGTGTAGAACCTGGAATACAGTGTTTAATTCTGGTCACCACACTATCAAAAGGATGTGGATGCTTTGGAAAGGGTACAGAAAAGATTTACCAGGATATTGCCTGGTATGGAGGGCATTAGCTATGAGGAGAGGTTGGAGAAACTTGGTTTGTTCTCACTGGAACAACGGAGGTTGAGGGGCAACCTGATAGAAGTCTACAAGATTATGAAGGGCAGGGCAGAATGGATAGTCAGATGCTTTTTCCCAGGGTGGAAGAGTCAATTACTAGGAGGAATAGATTTAAGGTGTGAGAGGCAAGGTTTAAAGGAGATGTGCGAGACAAGTTTTTGACACAGAGTGTGGTGGGTGCCTGGAACTTGCTGCTGGGAAGGTAGTGGAAGCAGAGACAACAGTGAATTTTAAAGGGCGTTTTGACAAATACATGAATAGGATGGGAATGGAGGGATATGGTCCCCAGAAAAGTAGGGGTTTTTAGTTCAGATGGGCAGCATAGTTGGTGCAGGTTTGAAGGGCTGGAGTGCCTGTTTCTGTCCTATAATTTTCTTTGGTCTTTGTTCACGTTTCCTCTCATGCAGTTTGCAGTGTTGTAATATTTGGGGCTCAGTCTCCATTGTGGGTGAACAAGCATTCATTACTTTTACAGGTGGAAACAAATGAAATTTGCAAATGCAGCAAGTACTTTGAAACACGAGAGTCAAAGCTCTTTGCAAATACCAAAATGGCGCAAAGTTATTAAGGGAGATTTTGTCTTGCTGCTATGTACTTCTTACTGCCAATGAATTGTTATAGAATTGCCTCTACTGCTCTTTATATCTGTATTATTTTAGTTGTCCTTTCCTCAATTTCAATTTCCACTGAAATAGTAATTATGCCACAAATGTCTAGTTTCGAGAACAGTCAGTGTTGGGGAATGATTAATGTATTGCATAGCTGCAGGAGTGAGAGAGTTAAAAAGGAATGCAGACTTCATTCAATCCAGAAACTGCCATCAGGTAGCTAGGAGAACACATCTGGATGGCACAGTGACACAGTGGTTAGCACCGTTGTCTCACAGCACCAGGGACCTGGGTTCGATTCCAGCCTTGGGTGACAATGGAGTTTGCATGTTTTCCCTGTATCTGCGTGGATTTCCTCCGGGTGCTCTGGTTTCCTCCTACACTCCAAAGAAGTGCAGGTTAGGTTGATTGGCCATGCTAAATTGCCCCTTAGTGTCCCAAAATGTGTAGTTTAGAGGATTAGCAGGGTAAATGTGTGGGATTACAGGGATAGAATGGAAGGTGCTCTGTCAGAGGGTCTCCTTCTGCACTGCAGGGATTCTGTGATCTTGTACCTCACAACTAACCACGTGAATACAGTTACAGACTGCTGCTTGGTTATTCTAAGCGATATTAGTCTGGGCTATCACAGGATTCCTAATTGGGCTGAATCATTCGCTAACGCAACCCTACATCAAGACTGTTACTGATATGTCTGGAGAGTGAGGTATCTTTGAAATAATTAGTTTCACAAGAGAGCAGGCCTTCATTAATTATACCCATGCCACGGAAAAATTCCATCAGGCTGCATTTATATCCTACATAAATAGAAAAGGATATCACTCAGCGAGGTTAATTTTATCTCTAGGTGTTGATGTACAAAGGGTGATTTAAATTTGGCTACCCACTACACACCCAAACATATTTTCCCTAATACCATGGTCTTCAATGAAACTGAAGTCAGGCAGCATTTATAATGGGCAGCTAATTTGATGTTGCCAGTTTTACCTCATCCAAAGCTAAAATTACTCTCAATCAGTGTGCATCTTTCACATTAATAACAGATATCTAGCCAGCTGTTATGACTTCTATTTTTTGCAGCAATCAGACATTCAGGATTTGCTCCTCGGAGATAGTAAGCTGGAAGGATAACTACTGCAGAATTGTGGCTATGATCTTGTAATTTTCCTGTCACAATGACAGCGAACAGATTGCCGAGAAGCCTGCAAGTGTAAGGTTTGTTGATGAAATCCAAGCTCGATGACATGAGGGCATAGGGTTCAATGTTTGCTGGGATTTTCTGGGTTGATCACCTTGGAGAAATAGCCTAAATATCACCTACACCGTTCCGTTTGTTTACTTCATCCTCCTGCTAAAGTTACAGTGGGCCAGGAGCGTAACCGCTGCAGAAACTGATTTGCATCATTTAGACTAACATCGAGATGTTACACACCCCAAGGTCCAGTCTGCTTGTCCAAGCAGGTATAGAAGATCCAGTCACATCACAGGTTTTTGTAAAAGGACAAAAGTTCTCCAAATATTGTAGCCAACATTATTTCCTCATGCAACACAATCAAAACAGATAAACTGCCTCATGGCGCCAGGGACCTAGATTCAATTCCGGCCTTAGGTGACTGTCCGTGTGAAGTTTGCACATTCTCCCCATGTCTGTGTGGGTTTCCTTCAGATGCTCCGATTTCCTCTCACACTCCAAAGTTGTGTGGGTTAGGTTGATTGGCTGTACTAATTTGACCCTTAGTGGTGTTACGGGGGTAGGGCCTGGGTGGGATTATTGTCGGTGCAGGCTCAATGGGCCAAATGGCCTCCTTCTGCACTGTATGGATTCTATAATTCTATGAAATTCATCATTCATTGCACTTGCTGTTGATGAAGTGTCACTGTTTGGAAATTGACTGCTGCAGTTACCGTCCGAATAATGATAATCCAAATGTATTTACTGACTGTAAAGCGCTTTCAAATGTCTTGAAACTATTACAAATATAATACTAATAACTTTTTAATTGCTGGCAAAAACAATATCCTGTTGCTTTATTAATGCATCACAGTATTTTTTTAACAGCCACCTACACAGAACTGATCTTTTCATGAATTCATCTATTATATAAAAATAAACTGCGCGACATTCAACATGTACTTGTTCATTGAGTTCTTTGTTCCAGCTTTAGTAACATTGCCTTTGTTAGAATTGAACTGTATTTTCCTTTATTAACTCAAATACCCAAGGCAAACTTCCTTGACTTTCCCAGTAGCTGAACAGTTATCTTCTGGGGTTGATCGTTTTCCTTGGTGGGTTGTAGGAGTGGTTCATAGTATCTAAATCAAAAATAAACTGAGGCCTGCTTCTAGGACTTTAGAAATAGGTGTAGGTTATTGAGGCCCTTGAGCCTGTTCCTATATTCAATGATGTGGATATGTTGGCGTTGGACTGGAGTGGGCACAGTAAGAAGTGGAGGGTGGCAAATGTGCTTTTGTTTAAGAAGGGCTGCATGGAAAAGTCTGGAAACTACAGGCCGGTGAGCCTCACGTCTGTAGTTGGTAAGTTGTTAGAAGGTATTTTGAGAGACAGGATCTACAAGCATTTAGAGATGCAAGAACTGATTAGGGACAGTCAACATGGCTTGTGAGTGGAAAATCATGTCTCACAAATTTGATTGAGTTTTTTAAAGGGGTAACCAAGAAGGTCGATGAGGGCAGTGCAGTTGATGTTGTCTATATGGACATTAGCAAAGCCTTTGACAAGATACTGCATGGTAGGTTGTTGCATAAAGTTAAATCTCATGGGATCCAGAGTGAGGTAGCCAATTGGATAAAACATTGGCTTGATGACAGAAGCCAGAGGGTGGTTGTAGAGGGTTGTTTTTCAAACTGGAGGCTGTGACCAGCGGTATGCCTCAGGGATCGGTGCTGGGTCCACTGTTATTTGTCATTTATGGAATGATTTAGATGAGAATTTAGTAGGTTCACAGCTCCTTGAAAGTGGGGTCACAGGTGGACAGAGTGGTGAAGAAGCCATTCGGCATGCTTGGTTTCATTGGTCAGAACGTTGAATACAGGAGTTGGGATATCTTGTTGAAGTTGTACAAGACATTGGTAAGGCCACACTTGGAATACTGTGTACAGTTCTGGTCACCCAAATATAGAAAGGATATTATTAAACTAGAAAGAGTGCAGAAAAGATTTACTAGGATGCTACCCGGACTTGATGGTTTGAGTTATAAGGAGAGTCTGGATAGACTTGGAGTTTTTTCTCTGGAGCGTAGAAGGCTGAGGGGTGATCTTATAGAGGTCTCTAAACTGGTGAGGGGCATAGATCAGCTGGTTAGTCAATATCTTTTCCCAAAGGCAGGGGAGTCTAAAATGAGAGGGTTTAAGGTGAAAGAGGGGAGATACAAAAGGGTTCAGAGGGGCAATTTTTTCACACAGAGGGTGGTGAGTGTCTGGAACAAGCTGCCAGAGGAAGTAGTAGTGGTGGGTACAATTTTGTCTTTTAAAAAGCATTTAGACAGTTACATGGATAAGATGGGTAGAGAGGGATATGGGCCAAACGGGGGCAATTGGAACTAGCTTAGTGGTTAAACAAAAAGGGGTGGCATGGACACGTTGGGCCGAAGGGCCTGTTTCCATGCTGTAAACCTCTATGACTCTATAAGTCTCACAACATCAGGTTAAAGTCCAACAGGTTTATTTCGAATCACTAGCTGTCGAGCGCTGCTCCTTCATCAGGTGAGTGGAGGTACATTCAATGTGATTACATTCAGGTACATTCAATAAGATTACGGTTGATCTCTGATATAACTCAATTTTCTTGGTTTTGCCCCATATCCCTCAATAGGTTTGGCTGGCAAAAAACAGATTTAAAGGTAACAATTCTCCCAGCATCAATTGCTCTTTGTGGAAGAGCGTACCAAACATCTAGCCCTTTGCATGTGTAGAAATGTTTTCTCATCTCACTCTTGAAAGGGCTGACTCTAATTTTTAGGTTATGTTCCCTTGTCCTTAATTTGTTAACCAGCAGAAACAGTTTCTCTTTACCTCCAATATTATTCCTCTTAAATAACTTGAAAACTGATGTTTGTTGTTGTTACCCACCAATAACAAGGAGATATTACCTTCGGTACAGAATCTACCAGAAAGACAAATCTATCTGGAGATGATGGGGACCCACTGTAGAAGGAGACTGCAACTCTCCAGGCAGATGATCAGGGACATCTTCGCCAGGGAGGAGCTGCCAACTCACTCCACTCATGGGCCATGCTTGAATTTCTTCACTGCTGGAACCTACCTAGTTTCAGCTGCAGACCTTTGTGTCATCTCAGCCAGCTGCGTACCACTGTATCACTGAGATGACAGATGCCCTCTTCACCAAGATGGGGACTGCCGCAGATTCCCAATCAGTGACGCCTTGTACTCTGGGAGGTTTTGGCCACAATTGCCCGGGTGCATGGCATTATTGACTGTAATAAGTCTAACAGCGCCAGGTTAAAGTCCAACAGGTTCATTTGGTAGCAAATGCCACTAGCTTTCGGAGCATGCTGCTCCTTCATCAGGTGGAGTGGGAGATTTCCAAGAAGATCACGCATATCGACACAGATATCAAGGCACATCTCCCACTCCACCTGACGAAGGAGCAGCACACTCCGAAAGCTAGTGGCATTTGCTACCAAATAAACCTGTTGGACTTTAACCTGGTGTTGTTAGACTTCTTACCATTATTGACTGCACCCATGTTTCCATCAAAGTACCCACTGACCAATCAGATAGGTTCATCAAAATGAAGGTTGACCACTGCCAGAACGTGCAGCTGGTTCGCAACCACAAGAAGATCTTCTTTCATGTGTATCATGCTTTCCTGATGGTTTCCATGACTCTCCATTCTCTGCTAGTCAAACATACTGCAGCTTTTCTATTCCAATAAGCCTGTGGATGGTGTTTTGGGGCAAGAGCTATCCTTTGAGGAGATGGCTTCCCAGCCCTCTATGAGCAATGCAAAGAAAGGTACAGAGGTGTTGCAATATCAGCCATCTGCTCACCAGAACCCTCACTGAGCAGCAAACCAGGCTGCCAAAACTGAGGAGCATAACCTCCAAAAGAAAACATAGTGGGAATGTAAACAACTAGACAGTTGTTGCTAACAGACAAATGATGGGTGCTGCCTAAGTAAGATTGGTTGCCTGACTGTTACTATGTGCAGGCCATCATGGAATGGCTTCCCACTGTGATTAATAAGTTGTCGAATTTATTGAGTTTTTTACTCCCATGGGATGATGTGCATTCAGCTGTGCCCAAGGCATTGTTCATTTGTGGGCTTAACATTTGCAAAATTTCCAAATGAGACTGTTGGGAAAAGCCATTTAATTTAAGATTCATATATCCAGAGAGGCCGCTCAAAATGGCCGGTCTCTTCCATTTCTCAATGTTGCTATCACCTCCATTCATTTTCAAGCTCAGTTTGCTGTCCCTAAAAACATTAAGGCCCTGCATCCAGTCCCGCTTTCCATCTGAGGTAGATTAGCGATTCAGAATCGAACTGGACTCCTGATTCTTGTCACTAACAGAAAAATCAGGCAGCAGATGTAATTTTACTGGAACTATGTATATTCCCTTAAAGTCATGATGTGGAGATGCCACCGTTGGACTGGGGTAAACACAGTAAGAGTTTTAACAACACCAGGTTAAAGTCCAACAGGTTTATTTGGTAGCAAATGCCATTAGCTTTCGAAACGCTGCTCCTTCGTCAGATGGAGTGGAAATCTGCTCTCAAACAGTGCACAAAGACACAAAATCAAGTTACAGAATACTGATTAGAATGAGAATCTCTACAGCCAACTAGGTCTTAAAGATTACAGACAATGTGAGTGGAGGGAGCATTAAGCACAGGTTAAAGAGATGTGTATTGTCTCCAGACAGGACAGCCAGTGAGATTCTGTAGGTAAGAAATAACTAAAGGTTTTATTGATAAGAAGAACATTATACAATGAAGGGTTTAACAGCACATTAAACAAGTCTACTCCTAGCAACATCCTGAGTCCAACTCAAGTCCTCCAGCCACAGGAATGCTTGCCCTCACTTCCGATTGGCCTAGGTTTGCACACTTGCACTCCACTGACTCCTGTCCAGTCAGGAAGGATCGCCCCTTAAAGGGGCCACAAAGACATTGTTGCTGAAATTCCTCAGGGTGGTGTCTTAGGTACAACCATCTTTAGCTGCTTCATCAATGAACTTCCACCCTCCATCATAAAGCCAGAAATGAGGATGCTTACTGATAATTCCATAATTTGCAAGGTAAAGTAACATTTGTGCCACACGAGTGCCAAACAATAGTGGCAAGGTGGCACAGTGTCAGCACTGCTGCCTCAAAGTGCCAGGGACCCGGGTTCAATTCCTGGCTTGAGTCACCTGTGCAGAGTCTGCATGTTCTCCCCGTGTCTGCATGGGTTTCCTCCAGATGCTCCGGTTTCCTCTCACAGTCCAAAAGACGTGCTGGTTAGATGCATTACCATGCTAAATTCTCCCCCAGTGTACCCAAACAGGCACAGGAGTGTGATGACCAGGTGATTTTCTCAGTAACTTTGTTGCAGTTTTAATGTAAGCCCACTTGTGGCACTAATAAATAAACTAATACTAAATCAAACAATGAACGTTTCCATAAGGGGCAGATCGAACTTTCTCTCCTTGCCATCCTTGGCAGTACCATCACTGCAACTCCACCAGCAACTTCCTGGGGGTTGTCATAGGCCAGAAACTGAAGAGGACCAGCAGCATCAATACTGTGACTACAAGAATAGGTCAGAAGCTGGGATTTCTGCAGAGTTATTCATCTCCTGACTCCCCAAAGCCTGTTCACCATCTACAAGGCAAACGTTAGGAGTCAGTGATTTTTTTCTTGCAGCTGGCCATAACTTCTTAATTATCCGTGTAACCATGAGACCTCTGAGTCTCTGTAGATCTTGATTGTTGCTGGTTTTTCATCATTTAGAATGTACTCTGATCTACCCTATTTAGGTCTAAAGTGGATGACCTCACACTTGCCTCTATTGAAACCCATTTGGCACAATTTTGACTGTTCACTTAATCTATCAATATTTATTTTAAGCTTCCCTTTGATCTGCTTAAAATGCCACCTATCTTTGGAGCATTGGCAAACTTGGGATATCTGTCCCTTTATCTCATCATCTAAGCCAGTAATGAATATTGTGAATCTTTGAGATACTGGCACACATCCCAATGGAATGCTTCTGTAATGTGCTTCCAACTGGAAGATCTCTGATGGTCCCATGGGAGCGGTGGACAACTTGAAGATTTTAAAAAATGTTTAACTGGGTGACTACCAGGAGAGGCAGGCAGGTATTGCAGGAGTCTAGTGTGGCTATTTCCCTTGCAAACAGGTATACCATTTTGGATACTGTTGAAGGGGATAGCCTCTTAGGGGAAAATCCCAGCAGCAGCCTGGCCTACGGCACCACTCCTGGTTGGACTAAGGAAAAGTGAACAGTAGTAATAGGGGACTTGCTAGTTAGAAGCCCAGAGAGGCGTTTCTGTGGCCGTGATCGAGACTCCAGCATGGTGAGTTGCCTCCCTGGTGCCAGAGAGTCAAGGATGTCTCTGAGCAGTTGCAGGACATTCTTAAGGGGGAGGGTGAGCAGCAAGAGGTCGTTGTACACATTAGTATCAATGACATATGTAGGAAAAGGGATGAGGTCCTGATGTGTGAATATAGAGAGTTAGGCAGGAGGTTAATGTGCAGGACCTCAAGAGTAGTAATTTCTGGACTACTGCCAGTGCCACATACTAGTGAGAGTAAGAATAGGAAGATTAGGCAGATAAATGCGTGGCTTGAAAGCTGGTGCAGGGACAATGATTTTAATTTGTGGATCATTGGGATCTCTTCTGGGGCAGGGTTGACCTGTTCAAGAGGTTGGCATGGAAGGATCAGGACAGCTTGTTGGTGATCTGGACCCCTTGAAATTTGAAGCTCTCGATCATTGTTGAGATCTGATCAATATGGTGCTGTGTGTCATCAACAAACTTGAAAATTGATTTGGAGGGGAACTTGGCCATAAAGTCATAGGTGTATAAGGAATATAGTAAGGGGCTGAGGACGCAGCCTTGTGGGCACCGGTGTTGAGGATGATCGTGGAGAAGGTGTTGTTGCCTATTCTTACTGATTGCGGTCTGTGAGTTAGGATCCAGTCACAGAGGGAGGAGCCCAGCCCAAGGCTATGGAATTTGGAGATGAGTTTTGTCGGAATAATGGTGTTGAAGGCTGAGCTGTAGTTAATAAATAGGAGTCTGACATAGGTGTCCTTGTTATCTACAGGGTTGAGTGCACGCCAGGGAGATGGTGTCTGCTGTGGACCTGTTGTAGCGATAGGTGAACTGGAGTAGGTCCAGGCAATCTGGGAGGCTGGAATTAATTTGTGCCGTGACTAACATTTCAAAACACTTCATAATGATGGATGTCAGAGCCACCAGACAATAATCATAGCGGCAATAATCATTGCGGCATGCTGGCTTTTCTTTGGTACCGGAATGATGGTAATCTTCTTGAAACAGATAGAGACCTCAGATTGGCGTAAAGAGAGGTTAAAGATGTCTGCAGGTACCCCTGCCAGCTGTTCCACAGCAGGATCTCAGTGCTTGTCCAGGTATCCCATCCAGGCCTGTCACTTTCTGTAGGTTGACTTTCGAGAAGGCTGATCTGATCTCTGCGATGGTGACCTCCGATGCAGGTTCGTCCGAGACTTTCGGGGTGGAGGGCGTGCTCTCGCTGACCTCTTGCTCAAATGGGACATAGAATGCATTGAACTCATCAGGGATATTGATATCCATTTGCCACATTGTCACACTTTTGCTTAATCTGTTCATATATCCTTGTAATTTTAAGTTTCCTCAATACTGTTTACAATGTCACCTATCTTTGTGGTTTCGGCAAACTTGGAAACATGGCTCTTTCTCCCACCATCTAACTCAATAAGTACAGTGAAGAGTCTTTATATTCTTCTAAATATGATTCCATTTTTTCTCATTAATTGCTCTCCATTATATCGGCATCATCTACAAATTTGGAATTATTTTCACAACACTCTTATTTCAGTCATTGATATCTTAAAATGTCAGCATGACTGAGTCAATCCCATTGGGTTTCCACTTGTAACAGCTTTCCACTGAGAGTTTCTCGCCCATATTTTTATCTTTACTTTTAACTGAATTGTTGTGGTCCTAGTTGCTGTACCTCTTGGATATTCTGTAAATTTATAGTGCTAGAGATTTACCATGTCCTGTAAAGTGAGGTTAGCTTCTTTCTTTTCCAAAAATATACTTAATTCATAAAATTTTTAAAAGTATATTATAAAATATTTGAAATTGAAAATTATAGGAGGGGCATTGAAATTTATTTTTCTCCTCATTGGCTATAGGTGAAGTTCCAGAGGATTGGAGAATAGTCAATGTTGTTCCATTGTCTAAGAAGGGCAGCAGGGATAATCCAGGAAATTATAGGCCAGTGAGTTTTACATCGTTGGTAGGGAAATTATTGGAAAAGTTTCTTCGGGACAGGATTTACTCCCATTTGGAAACAAATGGACTTATTGGTGATAGACAGCATGGTTTTGTGAAGGGGAGGTCGTGCCTCACTAATTTGATTGAGTTTTTCGAGGAAGCGACGAAGATGATAGATGATAGATGAGGGAAAGGGAAAGGGAGTGGATGTTGTATACATGGACTTCAGTAAAGCCTTTGACAAGGTACTTCATGGAAGACTGATACAAAAGGTTGAGAGACACAGGATCAGAGGAGAGCTAGCAAGATGGATGCAGAACTAGCTTGGGCATAGAAGACAGAGGGTAGCAGTAGAGGGATGCTTTTCTGAATGGAAGTTTGTGACTAGCGGTGTTCCACAGGGATCAGCTCTGGGACCTTTGTTGTTCATTGTGTATATAAATGATTTGGAAGAAAATGTAGCTGGTCTGATGGGTAAATTCGCAGATGACACAAAAATTGGTGGAGCTGCGAATAGTGAAGAGGATTGTCAGAGGATATAGGTCGGTTGGAGACTTGGGCGGAGAAATGGCAGATGGAGTTTAATCCAGACAAATGTGAGGTAATGCATTTTGGAAGGTCCATTGCAGCTAGGAATTATACAGTAAATGGTAGAACCCTTAGGAGTATTGCGAGGCAGAGAGATTTGGGTGTACATGTCCACTGATCACTGAAAGTGGCAACGCAGATAGAGAAGGTAGTCAAGAAGGCATACAGCATGCTTGCCTTCATCGGTCGGGGCATTGAGTATAAAAATTGGCAGGTCATGCTGCAGCAGTACAGAGCCTTAGTTAGGCCTCATTTGGAATATTGTGAACAATTCTGGTCACCACACTACCAGAAAGATGTGGATGTTTTGGAGAGGGTGCAGAGGAGGTTTACCAGGATGTTGCCTGATCTGGAGGTATTAGATATAAGGAGAGGTTGGGATAGACTTGGTTTGTTCTCACTGGAATGACAGAGGTTGAGGGGTGACCTGATAGAGGTTTACAAGATTATGAGTGGCATGGACAGAGTGGATAGTCAGATGCTCTTTCCTAGGGTAGAAAAGTCAAGTACTAGGGGACATAGGTTTAAGGTGCATGGGGAAAAGTTTAGAGGAGTTGTGCGAGGCAAGTTTTTTACACAGAGGGTGATGAATTTCTGGAACAAGCTACCCAGGGAGGTGGTGGGAGCAGGTATGATAGCAGCATTTAAGGGACATATAGATGAATACATGAATAAGATAGGAATGGAAGGATCCGGCTCCATAAGTGCTCACGGTTTTTGTTTAGGCATCATGATCGGTGCAGGTTTGGAGGGCCGAAGGGCCTGTTCCTGTGCTGTACTGTTCTTTGTTCTTTGTTCTCTTTATGACATTTTCCATTCGAAGGAGCCACAGTACAATTGCAGTACTCTTGATATTTACATTGTACTTTTCATACCAAGCATTCAGCCTGAGGGCAAAACCATTTTGGCTGGAATCTTATCACTGTTCACGCCAGCGGGATTTTCCAATCCCGCCGCAGTGAGCGGAGATTTGCCTGGTGGCCAAATTCGCCAACCTCGCTGCGGTGGGAGTGTGGCATGAATAGCAGGTAAGATCACATCCCTACAAATTGAAAATTTCGGAAGGTGCAGTAGAATTCAACTTTTCTCCATCCAGCATGTTCCACTCTGAGGTGACTCAATACAATTTCAATACTTTGATATCTACAATAGACATTCCATGTCAGGCACACAGCACAAGGCGTTAGTTCATGAAGCAAAAGGGAGAGTTATCTGGCAAGAGAAGACCTTGAAGTGCTGCTGGCCTTCTTATAGTGACTACTGAGAATTAAAAATGGCTGCAGTAAACCAAGAGAACAAACTGCACTCTTTCGAGTTGCCACTGTGTTGGTCTTGTAGCTGAAAGTACAGACAGGAAAAGAGTTCCATTTTGGACTGGAAGTTTAACCTCACTGAAGAATAGTCCACGGGCAACATGGATGGATTAAAAAAAGTGAATGCTGTCTTATTACGACTGTTGAGAAGAATAGAAAGACATGTTAATCGGCTGGGATGAAGTAGATAGAGTGGAAAAGGTTAATGCAGAATATTTCTGGCTGAATCAACTTCCCTTTAATCAAATTGCAGTTTTAATGTGGCCAGCATGAGATGTGCACTGAGAGTGTGGCAATATTTTGCCATGCATAAATTGTGCGTCATTCATATAATGGAGTAGATGAGGAGGATATTTGCTGGTGTCAGCAATGTTGCCAAGGTAAAAATATTGACAATTTTCTTAATTTTGCAATGTTGCTTTACATGTGCTTAATTAAAACTGCAGAACAAATTTGGTGGAAAATCGTAGGGGTGAAATGCACAACAACAGTTCTACTTTCTATACAGGTATGCTGAAATTTCAGCACTGCACTGTGTGTGTGGCTGCTCAGTTAAATCTGTATTCTAAAATCCAGCATGGATTGAACAATGATCACACATAACACAAGCTGCCTGCTTGTTCCATTGTCACAAACTCACACAAGATGCTTCATGACTGAAATTCATTTCTGCCATTGGGAATGCAGGTTCCTGCCTTCTTCATATTCTCTAAAGCAGGAGCCTGTTTGAGGACGTAAACTTGCTGTTGCCTTGGATACCAAAGTGATTTTTGTGCCTCCTCTAATTCTGATGATTCTTCGGGGAGTGGTGTTTTCACAACATGTTAATATTTTTCCTTATATGGCTCAGAAGGGACTTGTTCTAATTTGATTTACAATATTACTTGAAGTTGGGTTCATCTTACAAATAATTAACTCCCAGAAATACAACATCTATTTAGAATAAGGAAGGTGTATTCCCCCAGATGAGATATCAGAAGGATCAGGCAGATATGAAGTTGTTAATGTTTGCACAAGGCATAGGCTTTGAGACAATGATGTTTATTAAGGGCTTGTCCAAGGTGACTATTACCATTGTAATGTAGTAGTAGGATGCACAGTAAGGACCTTAACTGAACTAGCATACAGGTAACACAAGGTTTAACACCAAGGGATCGCTTTCAGGGAGTTACAGGAAAGTTTTCTTCTCTTTCCCTCTCTAGTGAGCCAGTCTGAAAAATCAGTGATAGAGATTCCTCTAGTTGTTCAGCAGGGGAGAGAGACTCCAGTCCTAAGCATGTAAAACCCACAACACAGAGGCTGAAGTACCAATTAGCTCATATGTATCTATTTTATTAATTAGTTAAAGTTATATTAATGACAATGATTTTTAATTAATCAATTTATTTGATAAAGGTAATGGTGGGGACACAATTTAATCCCATTAATAAAATTGCATTATGTTCATACCAACCAACTCAAGAACAGCTTCTTCCCTGCTACCGTCAGACTTTTGAATGAACCTATCTTATATTAAGCTGATCCTTCTCTACATTCTAGCTATGACTGTAACTCTATATTCTGCATTCTCTCCTTTCCTTCTCCCCTATGTACTCTATGAATGGTATGTTTTGTCTGTGTATAGAATGCAAGAAGCAATACTTTTCACCATATCTGAATGCATGTGACAATAATAAATCAAATCAAAAAAGTATATTTCTCGTAAAATAAGCTAGATTGTCAGTTTATACTCATGCCTGGTCAAATTCAGTCGAGTACTTTTCATTCTATCTCCTACAAAGACAGATAAATAGACAATTGTACCTTTAAAATTGCTGTATTCAGTACAAAGCAAGACTTCTTTGCTAAAACCTCTGGATCAGACTGTCGTACACCTAGATGTGCAACAGTAAAGATGCACTCCTGGTCAAAGAAACACAACATCCACTTACAGAATGGCCTGGCAAATGGAGATTGACAGAATATCTGCTGCAGAACCATCAACTTGCAGCAATAGTCATGGGGATTTTTAAGCACAGCTGAATTACAGTTCCCTTGGTTAATATCCATCGAGTGTAGATGATTAAAGATATAGAAAGCTGCAGCAGTGAACGTAATGTGATCAATATTGAAATTGCTGATTCAACAGAAACAAACAGATTATTTTCCAATGATTCATTGCTTGTTTTATTAGGATGCCCAGTTCTAATGACACTGTTTAAGATCTGAAACAGCAATGGATGATAAGTACGCCATTAGCATTTACTTTTGAAATCTTAATGGGCTCTCTGAATACTTGTTTTTCAGGTAAGCAGCGCCACAGTTGCTTTCCTGTTGTATTATCCCAGGCAATAGATATCAGCACGCAATAACATGAGTTACCTGCTCTTGACCCTTGTCAGTGCTACCAAGGTGGGATGAATTGGAGTGACTCACACCTCACCAGACAGGCCACGGAGTTCAGTGGAAATATTCAACATGTGTGGAGCTGCCTGGTCTACACCACCACCCCCACCCTGCCAGAGATATTCTGCATTAACCTTTTCCATTCTATCTACTTCATCCCAGCCAATTGACACATCTTTCTTTTCTTCCGCCACCTCCCCGCACCCTCTAATAAAAACACTGAATGATGTTCCAATGGGTCACTTTGCAAGATGAACACTTCAACATAAAAACAAAGTCCTCTCATCTTTGAGTGTTTACTCACTAATTCGGGTTTGGCAATTCAGTGCCATGGAGGGACAAATTAGACCCATGTATGCCTATTCACCCTCAGTGTACCAGCCACTTGTTTTATGTGAGTCTGCTAGGCAAAGCATATGAGAGATTGGAGGATCCCACATGTTCCTGAAACCCTTCACATCATGGATGAATGGAGTCACTGCCACTTCCTTGGGTACATGGGAACTTCTGGAAGTGGGAGGTACTCCACTGGGTTTCTTGTTTTTATGAGGGTGTATCATCATTACTGAGCCAGGAATATAAGAGATCATGACTACATGAAGTTGTCTCATTCCAGTGGAATACATATTCATGTTTACAGATATTGTTAAACTTTTTAGACTGTTGGCAGAATGAAGATATGGTACCTGACTGTTTAACTTTGCTCCATTTGCAAGGTAAATCCAGCAACTGGATGCAGAGATGTTTGAGATCCATTCATTACAAAGTTGAGGAATGACCATATCAATGTGTTTGCAAGGATAAAAGTATCTGATAGGCTAATACAGAGAAATTGTTTCCATACGAGGGTGATGCGCGATATAACTCACGAGGCTAGAGATGCTCGAGGAAATAAAGGCTTTTATTGACCACTACAATAGAGCTACCATATATAATACACGATCCCAGACTAAAGGGTCCCAGACAGAGCAGTGACCTTTATACCTCTCCCAGGAGGCGGAGCCCGACTGGGATGTACCAAAATAACTATATTCCAGGTAGAACAGCCCAACCCTAACCCCAACAGTAACACATATACAGACTCATAGTACTGGCCAGACCCTGGCTCAGTACTACCTGGTGGGAACCAACGATGGTTCACCACAGAGGGGAACTCAGATTACGTGGGAAGAATAAAAATGGAGCTTGGCCATTTTGAAGCAATATCAGGAAGTAATTTTTTATGAAATGGCGTAATGGAAATCTGACTTTCTGCACCTAAAAGGATGATGATATTAAGCAAATGGACATGATCAAAACTGGGATCAACTGATTTTCATTTGGGTAAGAATATTTTGGGATGTGGCACAAAGCTAGGAAAATGGATCTGTAGTACAGAAAAGGTGTGATTTAACTGAATATAGGAACGGGGCTGAATGGGCTGATGTGGCCTCCTCTTGTTCCTATGTTCCTTTTAAATAATCTTGCATGCAAGAAGACATGGGTGTTGCGGGTAATTGAGGAGCCTCAGGGTGCCACAATAGTAGTGGTTTCTTTGGAATGCAGAAACATAAGGGGGAGAAATGTTTGGTGGAGTCATCACATTGCAGGTGGCAGAAATGGTGACAATTGGTCCATTGACTACAGAGGCTGGAGATATAGAAAGCGAGGACAAGGGGGAGATATCATGGTTCTTGGAGGGTGAGGAAAGGGTGAGAGCAGGAATGTGGGAAATAAAACAGACTCAGACAGGGGTTCTATCAGTTATAATGGCTGAGAATGGATGAATCCTTGGTTGAGGAAAAGGAAAGACATCTCAGTGCTGGTACAGAAAGTTGTATCATTAGAACACATGCCATCGAGAAACTAAGAGAATGGAAAGGAGTCCTTCCAGTAAGCAGGGTGTGAGGAAGTGTAGTCAAGGTAGCTGTGGGATTCAGTGGGTTTATAGCAAATTAGCATTGACAGCATATCCCTAGAATTGGAGACAGAGAAGCCAAGGAAGGGTAGAGTTGGAAATGGACCAGGTGAAGGTGAGAGAAGGGTGGGGATAGGAAGCAAAGTTGGTGAAGTTTTCTGGTTCAGGTTAAGAGCAGGAAGTGGAACCAAAAAGAGGTGAGGGAGGGGGCCCACGTAAGATTGTGTGGTGATTGTGGTGATTGTCTCTTTAAGGGTAACACAGCAGAAGAGGGTAATTGGGCTTAAGGGACAAATTGGGACCAGAGTGGATAATCACCCCAAAGGGTGGAACCCTCACTTGGGCAGGAGTCAGTCTGAAGACATCTAGAAGTCACGTAGCGACTGGGGATGCCAGGGAGGGTGGGGGTTGCTACCGACCTCTGTACAATTTTTCCTTGGTATTAAATACCCTTTATGTTCTTCACAAAGACTGTGGCATACATCTTTACATTGGCGACAAGGATAAATGGATTAGAAGACATTATCTGTGGCCCGAGATGTGTGAGTAGTGAGATGTTGAAATGTTGCCAAACCCTGAGGCATAGACACAGAGCAAGCCTGAATTAGCCAGTACAGTCAGAAGTTTAGAAATATATAGAAACAGAAATGAAGAGAAAATAACCATCAGAAGCAAAAATATAAGGAAAAGTCAAAAGTAAGTTTAAAAAAAGGACAAAGGTTTGCTGCAAGTTTTGTTTCTTAAGAAGAAAGCAAATGGAACACAGAGCAGTGTTTGAGTGAAAAATGAAAAAACAGTGCCCCCAGGAGTTGAAGTTTGGTCTCCAGAGCATGGGAAGGTGAACAGGCTGAGATTGTCAGGTTCTAGATCCAAGCAGGGCCTATGAGTCAGGATGGGGGGTGGGGGGGCGGGGTGGTGGCACCTGCAGACAGTTAAAAAAGTTGACAGTCTTACCGTGGCAATGCATTTAAAGAGGTAAAGCATTTAAAGTGGTAATGGGTCAAATGTGACAATGCATTTAAAGTAGCAATCGCAGGAAAAAAAGAGGGCAATGGACAGGAAAACTGGAGAAGATCCCACATAGAGGGCAACTCACCAAAGAAGGTCTAGAAACAATGAAGACCTGAAGGAAGACTCAACACAAGACCTCAGAGGAGGCACTAAGGCCTCAGGGAAAAGGTAATACTTTACCTCAGAGGAAGAAATGAAGACCCCTGGTAAGAGGCGATGGAAGAGCTCAGAAAGAGGGCACTGAAAAACTCCAGCAGGAGGACATTGACAGACCCCAGAAGGGGGGAATAGAAAAACCCCAGGAAGGTAATGAAATACACAAAATGACCAAATGAAGGAGAGTGAGAAAATTGCAGAATTGAAACAAGTCAATATGTCGTCAGACCTGACCAACAATGGGGTTTAGCTGAAGTTAAGAATAGTAGAAATGAAGATTCCATTTGTGGAATGTAGATGTCCAGTCAGAACATAGTGGATTCACCTCGGAAGAAACACAGAAATTAAAAACTTCAAAACAAAAACACTCCATGTAAAGCTTCTAGAAAATAAGAACAAGCCCAGTGAAGAATTGAATCAAGAGAATAAGAGCTTAAAGAAAGGAGGCTTGACAACGAGAAATTAACTGAAGAGGTTAAAAAAAGACATTGAAATTGACAGCAGAATCAGCAATTTAGAGAGAGAAAGAAAAAAACTGAGATTACGTGCCAGAACAAGATTGCTGAATTGGCCATGCGATTCGAAAAGCAGCAAGCATGTATGGAAAAGTTCCATGCAATTACAAAGTCCTACAAGAAACAGAAAACCCCCTCAAAGACTTAACTTATAATTGTCCAAATGGTTTAGTTAGATTTGTGACTGGATAACTTGGTTCATGAAGATTGTATAAAGGAGTTAAAGGAGGAGGGATGTGATGATTGGGGTGATTGTCCCTTTAAGGGAAACACAGCAGAAGAGGGTCACCTAGCTTGAGAGACCAATTGGGGTGACAGTGGGTAATCACCGCAAGGGGTGAGAGTGGGTAATCATCCCAGGGCATGGAGCCTTCACTTGGGCAGAAGTCAGTCTGAAGACATCTAGAAGATATGTAGAGACTGGGGCAACTGGTGAGTTTCTCCACAGCAGCCAAATGGGAGTGAGAGGGATGCTACTGTACAGTTTTTCCTAGTTAATAAATAGCCTTTGTTTTCCTGATTCCATTACAACTTGGAAAAAGGAATGTTTCATATATCCCACACAAAGATAGGCACAGCAGGATCTATACAGGCATTCAAGGCAACATATTTTATTTGAAGGAAGTGAGCAAAGTTAAAGGAAAGTTGTTCAATGTGAGAACAATTTGAGACGGACAGAGGAGGGTGTTAAAGAATGGGGACTGGTTGGGCCTCTGTTCAAGTAAAATGGGGAGAGCTCTCAGACCCTCGTGGTGGGCTATAGAGGTGTGGAGAATTAGATGTGCATGATGAAGAAGTGACAATTATGGCCAAGAAATTGGTATTTGTTAACGTGATGGAGGACATTGGAAAAGTCACTGATACAGTTTGCAAGAGACTGGACAAGGAAAGGAAAATGGAATTGAAATAAGAAAAAATCAGTTCTGTATGACAGGTACATGACTGAAATGATGGGTGCCCCTGGACAGTCTTGCTTGTGGATCTTGGAAAGAAAGCTAAAGCAGGCCATTTGGGTTTGTAAAGTTGTGACCATGGATCCAAGACCTCCAGAGGAAATGTGGTAGGTGACTGACCTAGAGACAATGACTTAATGTTTAATGGTGAGGTTTGTGGTAGACAGAAGGAATAGTCAGAGAGTTGTTTCTCACCTCTCAAGGTAGAGGTCAGTTCACCAGACAACAACACCACCCTCTTCAATAGGTTTCAAGACCTACTGAGAGGCGGCATTGTGGTACAGTGATTAGCACTGCTGCCTCACAGTGCCAGGGATCTGGGTTCAATTCCGGCTTCGGGTCATTTCTCTGTGTGGAGTTTGCACATTCTCCACGTGTCTGTGTGGGTTTCCTCTGGGTGCTCCAGTTTCCTCCCACAGTCCAAAGATGAGCGGGTTGGGTTAATCGGCCATATTAAATTGACCCTAGTATCAAGGCATTAGCATGGTAAACATGTGAGGTTACGGGAATAGGGCCTGATTGTGGGATTGTGGTCAGTGCAGACTCAGTGGGCCAAATGACCTCTTTCTGCACTGTAGGGATTCTATGATTCTAAGACAGTAATAAGGTTGTGGACCTGAGAGAACGGAATGCAGCAAGTTCAGATGAAGACAGGTGAAAAGACATGAGGGGAGCAGAGAAATTGTGAAAACAGATGACATGCCGGCAGTTCTCAATGAAGAGACCAGAGAGTGGGCAAATAGAGAAATAATACTGGATTTAGATAGATAGGTCTGGTAGGCTAGGGGAGGACTCTGAACTAAGGAGTGGGAGTAGATGCAAAAGCGACAGAAGATAAAGTCAGTACAAAGTTGGTCTTGAAATCCAATGAGGTGGGCCATAAAGCTCAGTCTTTTGCTGAGGATAGAATGTTCAGGGTTAGAGAGGAAGGTTGCAGGATATTTAGTTAAGTGTTTCTGATCATTGATTGAAGCTAATATATGGATGCTGATTTTAACAGAACCAAGTCTATTGTAGATTTGCGAATACTCAGCTGGTCTGAATCTGTTGCGCGAGAGAAAATGAGTTTCAGATCAATGACCTTACATAAGAACTCCAAAAATGCTGCTTGGCTTACTGAGTGTCTCCAGCATTTTCTGTTTTTATCTGAGATTTACTTTTGAACGAGGTTAACTAATCTATTCTATAAACATCCTCTTCTCCTTGAAAGATTTTTGCTGGTTTTATAAGAAGGTTGAAATAAAATGAAGATACTAATAACACTGGAGCTCAGTAGATTCCAGTTAAATAGATAGTGTTTACATGATAACATTAATTGTGAATAAAACCCTGATATATCAGACTCCTTCGTCGTCCAGTACTTCCCCGGAGCGGAGAAGCTACGGCATCTCCTCCGGAGCCTTCAACATGTCATTGATGAAGACGAACATCTCGCCAAGGCCATCCCCACACCCCCACTTCTTGCCTTCAAACAACCGCACAACCTCAAACAGACCATTGTCCGCAGCAGACTACCCAGCCTTCAGGAGAACAGTGACCACGACACCACACAACCCTGCCACAGCAACCTCTGCAAGACACGGATGCCATCATCTCACGTGAGAACATCATCTACCAGGTACACGGTACCTACTCTTGCAACTCGGCCAACGTTGTCTACCTGATACGCTGCAGGAAAGGATGTCCCGAGGCATGGAACATTGGGGAAACCATGCAGAAGCTATGACAATGGATGAATGAACACCGCTCGACAATCACCAGGCAAGACTGTTCTCTTCCTGTGGGGGAGCACTTCAGCGGTCACGGGCATTCAGCCTCTGATCTTCGGGTAAACGTTCTCCAAGGCGGCCTTTGCGACACACAACAGCGCAGAGTCACTGAGCAGAAACTGATAGCCAAGTTCTGTACACATGAGGATGGCCTAAACCGGGATGTTGCGTTTATGTCACACTATCAGTAAGCCCACAGCTTGCCTCTTGGACTTGCTGGCTGTCCTGTCTGGAGACAATACACATCTCTTTAACCTGTGCTTAATGCTCCCTCCACTCACAATGTCTGTATCTTTAAGACCTGGTTGGCTGTAGAGATTTGCATTCTAATCAGTATTCTGTAACTTGATTTTGTGTCTCTGTGCCCTATTTGAGAGCAGATTTCCACTCCATCTGATGAAGGAGCAGCGCTCCGAAAGCTAATGGTATTTGCTACCAAATAAACCTGTTGGACTTTAACCTGGTGTTGTTAAAACTCTTACTGTATCAGACTCCTATCAGAGGCAAATAAAAATTCCTTGCGACAGAACTTTTAAACAAAACACTTAAGTAAATTAGAATTCTGACCATTTCTTCACCTGAGCATCTATAGATAATAATGGATTCTGTCTACTGATTAACACTTCATTCAAGTAGTTGAAATGTGGCAATCAAAATCTCACTAACATATCAAAGCATTGCACTTGTGGCATCTTGTAAGATGTACAGCACAGAGCGATAAATTTCCATAAGGTTTGTTAATACCATGATTTTTCAGATGTTCTTGAGTAAGCAGTGTGAGCTTTGAAAAACACTTTCCAAAGAGATTGATGATAGAGAGGCATGATTAGATGTAATAAGAACAAGACATACACAATTTACCAACATCAGAGGAAAAAAGAAATAGGTTACCGTTGGGGGATTAACTGGAAATGAAAAGGTCTTCCTTACAGGATTCAAAGAAAATGAAGGAACAAGGGAGAAACAATTGGTAAAAGTCAAGATACTGGCTAGCGTATGATTACTATAATGTACCAATTATTAACTGGAGTTTTAAAAAGATAGCAATTGTTAAAAAATATTCAATCTATCTTTCAATCAAACAGTTGGAAGATTAAGGAGTAAAAACTTAAATAAACGGATTAAAAGGACATTAATGTAACCTCTTTCATGGCCTGAGAAGTTCCAAAGTGCCTCAAATCCAATGAAATGCTTTTGAACAGTTACTATGTTGGGAAATCAGGCAGGCAATTCACACACAAAATCACACAAATACCAATGAGATTTTTTTGATGATGTGTCTAAGGGATTGGAAACGGTCATTTCACATACACACACACACACCCTAATCTGTACTTCTCCGATCTGCCTGCAGGGGTACTGAAACCAGGGGAGTAGGGCTTGTTATGCTGCCTTTACAGAAAGCAAGTGAGCGTCCAAGCTAACAGGTACAACAAAGTCTCAATTTGATGTAACTAATGACAGAACCTATCCTTGAGAACAAGAATTATAATAAAAATACATCACACCACACTTATTAGCATGCTTATTTAAGTTTTCTGGTCAACTTCCTGAGCAAAAACAAAATTAGAGCAGTAATCAATATAAAGTAGAAATTGAATGGGATTAAGGGGCTAACTAGTCAGAACATTGAGAGGATGGCTAAGGGCTGCATAGGGCTGAAGAGAATGGTAAGTTCTTGAGTGAGTTTATGCTGCTGTAATATCAGAAATGCATCAACATGGGCGTCTTAAACAAAATGGATACTTTCCTGATCCATGCTTCTGCCAAAGAAGATTCTGTGCCGAGAGTATAGTTCTCCAAAAAATGTACCTTATTATTCCTCAAGATCTTTTCTCCCAGATTGGCAAAAGCAGTGCAGGCAATCAAAGCCAAAAGATCAGAATGGGAATTTGAAGCGATGGGGAAGTCAAGATCAGAACATGCAAATGTTCATCAAAGCAGTTATGCAATTTGCACAACATACTGGAATCTGTATTGTGAAACACTGAGTAAAGCATTGCAGGTTGGAGGAAGTATATTTGAAAGGAGTCTGCGACAGTTGCCTAGGGAATTGCAAGGTTAAGGATATCCAGAAAGAGTGCTGCTTTAAGTCTGTTCCTTTAGCATAGTTTGCCAAAATATAAGTATATAAGAAAAAGCATTCTGAACACAGAGGCAAATTTAAAACCAAACAGTAAAATAGATGGACTAACATGGAATGTGGATGGGAAAAACAGATGAATTAAGCAGGACATGTTTCGTGAACTTACCAGCACTGCTGACAGAAGAAATTACTCACCTGACAAGGTGCTGATCTGTAAATGACAAGGCTGCTGAACAGTTCCTGAACTGACTTGCCACACTCCTGATAAATAAAAATCCTGAGCCAGAATGTAAGATTTGCACATCCTTATGTTACTTTGAATGCCATGCTGGATCTGAAACCGCCTACAGGATGTTTCACTCCCTAGACTGTAAGGTTATGTAGATTTCTACCACAATAAAATGGAAAGAAGAAATGACAGTGTGTTTAACAAGAGACATATTTGCTGTGCCTGTCTGAGCATAACAAGGATTTTTGTCTGCAAAAGGTTTAGATAAATAGTACACGTAAAAGAATCATTAAATGGCTTTGGCAGCTTTTATATAACACAAAGATATTTTTAGTATTATATGTAAGTCCAAGGAACAGCAGGTCTCCAAATGATTTTTCACTATTTTTAATTATTTTGTGGTATGTGTGTTTCACTGCCAAGGCCAGCATTTGTTGCCCACACCTAATTGCCCTTGAGAAGGTGTTGGTGAGCCGCCTTCTTGAATCACCACAGTCCATCTGGTGAAGCTACACGCACAGTGTTGTTGGACAGTCCTAGGATTTTCCTGGATCCGGGATACCCACAATTCTGGATAGTCCAGGATTTTGACCCAGTGGCAGTGAAGAAGCAGTGATCTTGGGCTGGATTTTACAGGTCTTCGCTAGTTGTGTTTACTGTGGGGACAGCATATAAAATAGTGTGAGTGCCCAGCCCACCACTTTCTCACCCACTCCAGAGCTCACCCTTGTACCGGGTAGGCAGCCCACCCGCCACATGTTAATAAAAAATTAATGGTTAGTTGAGCTTGTTAACAAGCCAATTGATCCTAATAATGTGCTGCCCAATGCATAATACAGTTAGCATGAGCAGGTGGGCAGGAGTGGAGAGCCTGTTCATTTTCAAGTTTTTTAAAAAGGCAGGAAGAATGAGGGGTACTGCAATTGGAAGGTGCCCTTGACATATCGGGGACAGACCCCGAAGATAGGACATCTTTTTTTCCTGGAAGCCACCTCCCTTACCTTCCCTTGTTAAGGCCCAGATCAAAAACCCCAGGGTATTATGCAGTTAGCCGAGAACTCAACTTTTGCATATGATTATGGCATTTGGGTGAGCATAAGATGTTTCACTCCAGGTATGATTCAAGTGACCCACTAGGATGTATTTGTCAAAACAAACTTTATTTAAGAACACAGTTAGAATATAACAAAACTAATTAGCATAACTTTTACTAATTAAAATACTTCGACATGGCAAAGTATGATCCTTAACAGCTAACTATCTCTGTTGTTCCAATTTAAAGTAATACCTCATTGACATACACCCTCCTTCGGAATACATGAGCACAAAAATAGGTATGTTGACGCAATGCTGGATTTTCAGCTTTTTAACATCTCTGGACGGAGATCCCGACAGCAGTGTTCAGAGAAGGAAACAGCAAAACCTCAGAGAAGCAAATCCAGCCTCTGGCCGCTACCAGTCTCCAACTTCAGGGAGGGGAAATAAAAGACACGGCTCTCTCTCAACTCCAAAAGCAGCAGCTAAGCTTGAATATTTTGTGTAAGCCCTGCTTCCCCGTCACATGATCATACCTGCCAATCATCCCAATCAAGCCCCACTCTGCAAACTCCCAGAGAAAAACAGCAGAACAGCATTCGTTCAGATTAAAACCAACATTCTGGCCATTAGACACAATTATGCTGCTGCAGCAACAATACGGGATGCTGGTAGACAGAATGACTCTGAGTGCATAAAACTGCTATGACAGATCCTGCACAAGAACATGGCTCAAATATGTTTCTTACAGCACAGTATTGTCAGACCCCCTCCATCACTAAGCTGGCCAAACCCTCCCTGCACAACACCCTGTACTTAATGCACTCTGGGTTCCATTTTGTTGAATTATATGACCCTTCTCGCTGGTAGGATCTTCTGGTCCCACCAATGATGACCCCCTGCAGTGTGTTCCCTGGCAGCATAACTGGCGAACAGCATAAAACATCATTGACACTAGCAGGAGCAGAAGATCTCATCGCCGGCGTATGCTGAGCCACCTGCACAACCAGAAACCATGTTCGGGATGGGGGAGCAGAGAAGGGAGGGGTGGTGAGGGCTGCTGGGTGGGGAAAGGGGGGCAGTGGGGGGGAGTGTTGGTTGCTGGGTAGGGAGAGGTGGTGCGGCGGTTGGAAAATCCAGCATTTGTAGTTCAGAAGCACAAGTATTATTGCCAGGAAGTTGTTCGGGGCCATACCTTTGCAGTATCCAGTGCCTTCAGCTGCTTCTTGGTATCACATGGAGTGAATCAAATTGGTTGAAGACTAATATCTGTGATGCTGGGGACCTCATTAGAAGGGCAAGATGGATCATCCATTTGGCATTTCTGGCTGAAGATAGTAGCAAAGTCTTTGCATGAGGAATGGGATACTTGTGGAATCTCCTCCTCTGATTAGCTGTTTAATTGTTCATCACCATTCATGATTAAATACGACAGGACTGCAGAGCTTAGATTTGATCTATTGGTTATGGGATTGCTTAGCTCTGTCTGTCTCATGGTGCTTCGCCTTTTGAAATGCAAGTAGTCTTGCATGTAGCTTCACCAGGCTGGCACCATGAGTGGGATTCTCCCAAAAAAATTCTAAAGTGCCGAATTCACGTAAAAACTGGAGTAAATCCCGTTGTTTTTTTCAGTGGGACTTTCCAAATGAATCTCCTGCACTATGTGCATCACAGACAGCCCGAGTATGAATCTCATGAAAAATCAGTGGGCGGGATCTATTTCCGCTGGAGAGGCCGGTAGCATTGCGTGGGCACTGCACATAAAGTAAAACATTTATTTAAAGTTTATTTATTAATCACAAGTAGGCTCACAATAACACTGCAATGAAGTTATTGTGAAAATCCCCTAGTCGCCACACTCTGGCACCTGTTCGGGTACACTGAGGGAGAATTTAGCATGGAGAATGTACAAAACTCTGGTGCGGCCGCACTTGGAGTATTGCGTACAGTTCTGGTCACCGCATCATAGGAACGATGTGGAAGCATTGGAAAGGGTACAGAGGAGATTTACCAGGATATTGCCTGGCATGGTGGGAAGGTCTTATGAGGAAAGGCAGAGGGACTTGAGGCTGTTTTCGTTAGAGAGAAGAAGGTTAAGAGGTGACTTAATAGAGGCATATAAGATGATCAGAGGATTAGATAGGGTGGACAGTGAGAGCCTTTTTCCTCGGATGGTGATGGCTAGCACGAGGGGACATAGCTTTAAATTGAGGGGTGAGAGATATAGTAAGAATTTTAACAACACCAGATTAAAGCCCAACAGGTTTATTTGGTAGCAAATGCCATTAGCTTTCGGAGCGCTGCTCCTTCATCAGATGGCATCTCCACATCATGATAGATATAGGACAGATGTTAGAGGTAGGTTCTTTACTCAGAGGGTAGTAAGAATGTGGAATGCCCTGCCTGCAGCAGTAGTGGACTCACCAACATTAAGGGCATTTAAATGGTCATTGGATAAACATATGGATGATATTGGAATAGTGTAGGTTAGATGGGCTTTAGATTGGTTTCATACGTCGGTGCAACATCGAGGGCCGAAGGGCCTGTACTGCGCTGTAATGTTCTATGTTCTGTGTTCTATGAAGGAACCTAACCAGCAGGTCTGTCAGACAGTGGGAGGAAACCGGAGCACCTGAGGAAACCCACGTAGACACAGGAAGAACGTGCAGACTCTGCACAGACAGTGACCCAAGCCAGGAATTGAACCGAGATCCCTGAAGCTGTGCGGCAGCAGTGCTAACCACTGTGCCACTGTGCTGCCTGTCAGTGCTGAGATCAGCGCATGCACAGCAGCACACCACACAGCCAGACTCCCGAATGCTGGCCAGCTCGATAGCTGGCCAGCCCCGTGACCCCTGCATCACTGCTCCTCCAACACCCCCCACCCCCCACCCCCACAGCTCGGTCCCCGCCGCCACCCCCCCCGCCACCCCCCCCCCAAACATATCCGGGCAAGCCATGACGCTCCCCCTCCACCCACCCCAGCAGTTCTGATCTCCCAATTTCTCCCCCCCCACCGGCAGGCTGACTCCCCCCAACCCCAATGGCCAGCCCCGATCAGCCCTTATCTCTTTCTTCTCGTGATCCCAAATGTGGAGTGGCAGTGGGATCCCCCACCCCCACCAATCTCCCCCAGAGACCCCATCCCACTAGGCTCTGCCCCCCTCCCCCCACCCTCCCTTGGCACTGCTCGATGCCTGGTGGGCATTGCCACTTTTCCCCTTGGGTAGTGCCAGGGGGCCAGGCTGGCACTGCCAGTCTGGCAATGCCCATATGGCATCCCCTGTTACCCCAACGTCCTGGGGGGCCTCCAAGCCCTCCCTTCACTCCAGTGGGGTCGGGTCACCAGCTTCCCGTTAGCAGGGAACTGTTGGAAATCCCTGGAATGAACCACTCCCGGCGGAGGGGAGAAGATAGCGGACCTGAAGACTTCAGCTGATGGCGCCGGAATTCCGGTGGCTGGAGATGCGTGGAGGTCATGGCGCCCAGCAAGAAGCCTGCTATATGGCCTCTGTTTAAGTCTCCCAGCCCGTTGCACTATTTGGGCAGCATAGCAGGCTGGGAGCATTCCACCACCCCTCCCCTCCCGCCAATTTTTTTGGTTATGCCTAGTGTGGCTTCTGACATGGCTTCCTGCACTCTTCGTTGAACCAGGCTTAATCCCTGGGCTTGATGATAATGATAATGTGGGGGATATGAAGGGCCACGAGCTTAAGGATTTGGGGTGAATACAGTTCTGCTGCTGCTGATGATGACCCACAGCATCTCATAGATGCCCAGCTATAAGCTGCTGTATCTGCTTTGAATCTACCTATGTAGCATGGTGCTAGTGTCATACAGTCTGATGGAGAGTATCCTCAGTGTAAAAATGAGACACCATATGTATGTCGTGGTGCTACTGAGCAACTCTTGGTGATGGACATCGAAATTAGTGGACATTCTCTGCACCTTTCATCCTCAGTGCTTTCTCCATGGAAGAGAACTGATTTATCAGCTCAAAGAGAGGGCATGAACCCTTCTCAAAAGTGAACAATTGAACTTACAAAAGAATCAGTTTGTTTTAAATAATTTTGAAAAGCAATTTCCTATTGGTCAGTCCACATGAGGCGTGACCCAAAGGCACATCGTTAGGTTGGCTCAGCTCTCAGCCAAATGATTTTGGTTTAAAGCCCATTACTCTTTGAACCTCCCTGCCAATAGAGTTCAAGTTTTATCAGTTCCCGTCAGCCTTTAGAGGATCAAACAGATTCCATTTTAGACTATAAGACGATAAGGCATAGGAGCAGAATTAGGCCACTCGGCCCATCGGATCTGCTCCGCCATTCAATCATGGCTGATATTTTTCTCATCCCCATTCTCCTGCCTTTTCCCCATAACCCCTGATCCCCTTATTAACCTGGCCTCCATCGCCTTCTGCGGCAAAGAGTTCCACAGATTCACTACTCTCTGGCTGAAGAAATTCCTCCTCATCTCTGTTTTAAAGGATCGTCCATTTAGCCTGAAGTTGTGCCCTCTGGTTCTAGTTTTTCCGACTAGTTGAAACATCCTCTCCATGTCCATTTATCCAGGCCTCACAGTATCCTGTAAGTTTCAATAAGATCCCCCCTCATCCTTCTAAACTCCAACGAGTCCAGACCCAGAGTCTTCAACCGTTCCTTATATGACAAGCTCTTCATTCCAGGGAGCATTCTTGTGAACCTCCTCTGGACTCTTTCCAAGGCCAACACATCTTTCCTTAGATATGGGGCCCAAAACTGCTCACAATACTCCAAATGGGATCTGACCAGAACCTTATATAGCCTCAGAAGTACATCCCTGTTCTTTTATTCGAGCCCTCTTGACATGAATGCTAACATTGCATTTGCCTTCCTAACTCCTGACTGAACCTGCACATTAACCTTAAGAGAATCTTGAACAATAATCCCAAGTCCCTTTGTGTTTCTGATTTCCTAAGCATTTTCCCATTTAGAAAATAGTCTATACTTCGATTCCTCCTTCCAAAGTGCATAACCTCACACTTTTCCACATTGTAATCCATCTACCACTTCTTTGCCCACTCTCCTAACCTGTCCAAGTCCTTCTGCAGCACCCCTGCTTCCTCAGTACTACTTGTCCCTCTGCGTATCTTTGTATCATGTGCAAACTTAGCAACAGTGCCTTCAGTTCCTTCCTCCAAATCGTTAATGTATATTGTGAAAAGCTGTGGTCCCAGCACTGACCCCTGAGATACACCACTAGTCACTGTCTGCCATCCAGAAAAAGACCCATTTATCCCCACTCTCTGCCTTCTGCCAGTCAGCCAATCCTCTATCCATGCTAGAATCTTACCCTTAACACCATGGGCATTTAACTTATTTAACAGTCTCCTATGCGGCACCTTGTCAAAGGCCTTCTGGAAATCTAAATAAATCACGTCCACTGGTTCTCTTTTATCTAACTTCCTTGTTACTTCCTCAAAGAACTCTAACAGATTTGTCAGACATGACCTCCCCTTGACAGAGCCGTGCTGACTCAGTCCTACTTTATCATGCACTTCCAAGTACTCTGTGATCTCATCTTTAATAATGGACTCTAAAATGTTGCCAATAACCGAAGTTAGGCTAACCGGCCTTTAATTTCCCGTCTGCTGCCTCCCTCCCTACTTAAACAGTGGTGTTACATTAGCTACTTTCCAGTCCTCTGGTACCCTCCCTGCCTCCAGTGATTACTGAAAGATCACCACCAATGCTTCCACAATTTCCTCAGCTATCTCTTTTAGAACCCTAGGGTGTAGTCCATCCGGTCTAGGTGATTTATCCACCTTCAGACCTTTCAGTTTCCCCAGAACCTTCCCCTTAGTGATGGCCACTCGACTCACCTGTGCCCCCTGACTCTCCTGGAGTTCTGGCATCCCACTGGTGTCTTCCACCGTGAAGATTGATGCAAAGTAACTATTCAGTTCCTCTGCCATTTCTTTGTTTCTTATTATTACTTCTCCAACCTCATTTTCCAGTGGTCCAATGGCTATTTTTGCCTCTCTCTTACCTTTTATATATTGAAAAAAACTCTTCCAATCTTCTTTATATTACCAGCTAGCTATTTTGTCAGAGAAAAATGCGACTTGTGACTAATCTTAAAACTCTTCTCCTTTCCTGTGTATGTTTGTGTAAATACTTCTTTTGCTTGCTCATGCTTTATTCAGAGATTAACCATAAGTCTGCAACTTCTATGCAATGCAGGGACTGCTTTATAATTTTAATACAAAAACAATGGAATTTTGAAGTAACGAGCAAACAAGACAGATGGTATTCGATTGCATGCAGTCAACATTTGCTTCAGATATTTGAGGTCCTGTTTGGGATTAAAATTTAATGATGATTGCCAATGATGCTTTTAAAAATTCCACGAGCAATTTCTTTTAATATGTTACTTAAATGTTGGCTGTACGTGTACGAGGTTCAAATTGTGTAGTGGTAAATTCATCCCCTGAAGATTATCACAGAGTGTGCTCATATTTGATAGAACAGTGTCGGTCTGGAAAAGGAAAAGATAACCCACACTTTGCTTCAGAATGAATTTGACATGTGATTTATTTTTCTATGAACTATGAAGGACTAATAATCAAAGGATCCTGAGGTGAATCGAGTTATGATCTGATAAGAATTTTGTTTTTATTTGGAAAGGCATGGAAAACTGACAATCTCTTTCTCACTGTCTATACAGGAGAGGTGATGCCATCAAAATAAGTAGTTTGCCCGCATTTAATTAATAATGAACAGTTGCCAGTGTTTTTCTGGAGAACTGAGAATAGGCAGGTTGCTCTGAAACAGGAGTCCATAGGTCAAGTCTTTCAATCATCCTGCTATCCCTAATTCCCATATGCAGTGCAGGTGGAGTTCAGTATTTCTATTTAATTACAGTTAGGATACCAGCTGAGCCACTATCTTATTTTCATGTTGCCTTGCAGCTTTGCAAAATCACTGCACAGCTCAGGCAAGATTGTCGAAACTCGCCATTCTCACTGGCAGGATGAAGTATTTGTCATCGGTCAAGTTTAGAAAGCATTTCATTGCAATATGCGTTTGAGTTCTCTGGATCCAGTTTGAAAGAATTTGGGGTGAAACTGAAGCAGAAGGTACCAAGATGGACCGCTCATTACGCATCCCAGCCAATGTCCTTCCTATTTGGTTAAATGACAATCCAAGACTTGCCGAGTTAATCCCCTCACGAAAGTGGAAACTTTTGCCAAGTGGTGAGTGAATAACAATTCTGTAATTGTACACACTGATTGAATCATTGCTAACTTGCAACTATTTGAAGATTTAAAAAGTAAATGGTCATTTTAGGCTTCAGCCTGGTCACTTCCCCTCTTATCTTGAACTCTGGAATAGAATTGGAAAAGTATTACAATATTTATTATTGTATAGCATTCTTAAAATAAATTAAAAGAATGTAGTGTTGTTAAATTTCAATATGGACATGTTACTGAATTCCTGATCAGTTGTACATTGATTTAAATTATTTAAGGATGCATGCTGCAGAATGACAGTACATAAAACCAACCTAAATCACAATCCCTTCATTATGTTATTATTCAAATGAAAAAGTGAATATTGCAATAATTCCAGCCACTGCATTTGCTTGGGACTAAAGAAGAAACCTGTTGCTCAGTTCTGCAACTTTTCTGATCAGGAAAGGTTCGTAAATCAACAAGGACCAGACCATTTCCTTGATGGAAGAAAATGTGGAATAATGGGCAAGGTTGAGCTTCATCAACAAATCTGGAGCCTTTAAAATCACTCTGGGTTCAATGAGAAATGGTTAGGGCCGGAGGCAAAGAGCAGGGCAGTGGAATTATTTCAAAAAAGTAGCACAAGGGCAATAGGTCAAATGGTTTGATTTGACTCAGTGAGGACTGCATGTTTTTACATATCGATATATATAAAAATATTACATCCTTATCAATTACATCATGGTGACACATGAGACTCTTCTCCAAAATCAACGCAAAAGAGGGAAGATTTCACGTTTCCACCTTACTTTGATGGAAAATGTTACAAAATAGTGCACATAATACACAATTCAATAACTTGTCAAGCAAATTGCAATGGATACAATGCTAATCCTGCAGACAGATATGAAAGGGAGTTTCGACAGGCATGAGGAAGTGGGTATTGATGCAGCAGGACCGCCAGCTGAGAGTGGGGGACCTAGTGGCTGGCTTTCCGTTTTTGTGGTTGCCGTTACCTTTCAAACCCAGGTGCGATTTAAGCTTTCTGAACTGTGCTGGGCTCTCTTAAATTGGAAATTCTTCCCTTGACAGAGCCGGTGCATCATCCCACCCGCCCTCCCTGACTGACCAAGGAATGCATGATGCTTGTGTTGTGTTTCAGTTAAAGAACCTTGGCAAAATCCAAGGCCAATTTCAGTGGGCTCCTGGGCAATTAATGATCCCACCTTTTGGTCATGTGTCACAAGTAAGAAATTCTGCCTCTGTTTTCTGAAAATAACATGGATCAGAATTCATTTATGGGCTTCACAATCCTCTCATTGCAACTCTGAGCATTGCTGGCAAAGCCAGTATATTTTGCCCATCCCTAATTATCCTTGCGAAGGTGGTGGTGAGCTGCCTTCTTGAACCACTATAGTTCATGTAGGTAGATCCATAGTGTTGTGAGGAAGGGAGTTCCAGGACATTGACCAAGCGACAATGAAGGAATGTGATGTAGTTCCAAATCAGTATGGTGTACGACTTAGAGAGGAACTTACTAGCGCTGGTGTCCACATGCATCTGCTGCCTTTTGTTCTTCTGGCTGGTAGAGATCACGGGTTTGGAAGATGTTGTTGAAGGAGCCTTGGCAAGCTGATACCTTTAATCTAGTAGATGGTATACACTGCTGCCACTTTACATTGGTGGTGAAGGAAGAGAACGTTTAGTGTGGTGGATGCCAACCCGGCAGATGATTTTTGCCTGACTGGTATCAAATTTCTTGAGTATTGGAGCTGCCCACATTCAGTCGTGTGAAGAGTATTCCATCACACTCTTGATTTGTGCCTTGTCAATGGTGGAGAAGTTTTGGGAAGTCAGAAAGTGAATTACTTACTTTTGTAGCCACAGTTTTTATATGGCTAGCTCAGATAAGTATCTTAGCAATTGTAACCCCAGGATGTTGATGGTGAGGGATTTAGTGGTGGTAATGCCACTACATGTCAAGTGAAGATCATCAGATCCTCTTTTGCTGGAGATGGTCATTGCCTGGCTTTTGTGTGGCACTAATTTCACTTATCAGCCAAAGTCTGAATGTTCTCCATGTCTTGCAGCATGCAGGTATGGACTGCTTCAGTAGGAGTTGAGTGCAACTGAACACTGTGTAGGCATCAGTGACCATCACTTCTTCTGACCCTGTGGTGGTGGGAACTGTTGTATATTGCTGTGGTTGTCTAAGGAAGAGGTTCAGAAACATTGGGGCGAATTTTACTGTCCCCCTCGCCACTGGAATCAGAGTGGGTGAGGGGCGGACCATGAAAAGGCCCGTTGACCTCAGGTGGGATTTTACAGTTTTGGGATGAGCGGAGCCATAAAATCTCACCCAAAGAGTCTGAACACTAACTATTTAATGTCAAACATAACTATTTTCAGATATACAAGACAGTTGCCTTCTCCAGTCCAAGCCTTGAGTTATCTCCATTCAGATACTACCAGACTACAGCTAGCCATGTAGTCTCTCTTTACATTTTTTTTAGTTTATTTATTAGTGTCACAAGTAGGCTTGCAGTAACATTGCAATGAAGTTACAATGAAAATCTCCAAATCGCTACACTCCAGCACCTTTCGTGTACACCAAGGAAGAATTTAGCATGGCCAATACACCTAACTCGCATGAAAGCATTCTTTCTGGTTGTATCATAGCTTGGTATGGCTCCTACTCTGTCCAAGACGGCAAAAAACTACAAAGGTTCATGAACGAAACCCAGTCCATCACGCAAACCAGCTTCCCATCCATTGACTCTGTCTACACTTCCTGCCACCTTGGAAAAGCAGCCAGCACAATCACGCACCCCAGACATACTCGCTTCCACCTTCTTCCGTTGCAAAAAAGATACAAAAGTCTGAGGACACGTACCAACTGACTCAAGTACTGCTTCCCTGCTGCCATCAGACTTTTGAATGGACTAATCTTATATTAAGTTGATCTTGCTCTACACTCTAGCTATGACAGTAACACTACATTCTCTCCTTTCCTTCTCTATGCACGGTACGCTTTGTCTGTATAGCGCGCAAGGAACAATACATTTCACTGTATACAAATACATGTGACAATAATAAATCAAATCAAAAAGTCTTTCAGATTGTAGGTGGAACTGGAGCACCCGGAGAAAACCCACATTGACATGGGGATAACATACAGACTCCACACAGACAGTGACCCAAGCCTGGAATCGAACCCAGGTTCCTGGCACTGTGAGGCAGCACTGTTAACCACTGCGCCACAGTGCTGTCCTGTCATCATGTGGGGAGTGCTGTTTCCCCAGTTCCACATTAATCTTTGTAGTCCTGAACACCGTAATACTTAGGAAGGTCACTGATGAAACAGTTGAAGATGGTTGGACCCAGGGCACTACCCTTAAGAACTCCTGCAATGATATCCTGCAGCTGAGGTGATTGCCCAACAGACAAATACTTCTTTGAAGTATAAAAATCAACAAAATTAAGCCAAGTTTATTTCCATACATTGCTTTTTTTGTTATCAGAATAGAATCAATGAATACTTCAGTAAATATTAGCCTTTCCTTCGAGATAACCTCTGGTCCAGGCCATTGTGGAATCAAGTGCCACCTTGCCGTTCAACGCAATTCCACATAGTCAGAAATGCTATCGTAGATTGGAAGTTAAACCAATTGTAATCTCAAAGAGTAGGGGATACCACCTGGTGTCTGAACCACAAGTTATTACTGATCCAACATTTTTTCATCAAATAAGCACAAGTTATGAGGCAATGTAATTAAAAGTGGCTATGAGAGGATGAGGTAAAGTAAATATAAGTAGATAATTTCCATAGTTGGGTCCACTAGAATGAAGGACCATTGACATAAGCACATAGAACAAAGGGGAGATGGCAGGATAATGGCAATGTCACTGGACTATTAATCCAGAGACCCATGTTCTGGGGATATGGGTACAGATGCCACCATGGCAGCTGCTGGAAATTCAATTCAATTAATAAATCTGGAACCTATAGATAGTTTCAGTAATGGTGACCATGAAACAATCATTGAGTGTTGGACAAACCCATCTGGTTCACTAATGGTCCTTTAGGGAAAGAAATCTGCTATCCTGGTCTGACCTACATGTGTCTCCACAGCAATGTGGTTGACTCTGAAATGGTCCTGCAAGGCATTCAGTTCAAATGCAATTCGGGATGGGCATCTAATGCTGGCCTTGCCAGTGATGTCTGCATCGCATGAAAGAATATGGATATACTTAGAGTTTTGCATAGTCGCTTTAAAGTCTGCTGAGCAGCGTAACTCAATGTAAATCAGCTGGACCGAGAAAGCACTTTAGCATCCATAGTGCCCTCAGAGATATTATCCTTCCTGACAGTGTTCAACTCCCTCCCAACCACCCTCCAGACAGTACTCATCCTCTCCCAAACCCCTCCTCTCCTCATTCACTTTCTGAAATCCCTGGCTCCTGTCCAGCCAATGTCAGAAGAGCCAGCATATACAGAAGTGTGGCAGTTAAGGGAGGGGAGTATTTATATATGGTGAGTGAGGGAAGTGACCACAGTTGGGAGGTTAGGTAGGGGCAATGAATACTGTATGTGGAGTGAGGGACAGGGATCAATACTTTCAAGGGATGAGGGAGATGTTTGAAAGTTATCGAATGATGAGGGAGCATTAGCACTATTAGTGAGGGGAGGCTGTATAGTGTTGGGGTTGACAGTTCCATTAAAATCCATGTACTGTGGGCAGACCTTAACGGGCATGTTGTCAGTTCATAATGAGAAAAAGGGGCATGGCTGCACCGGAATTAAGCTCACTATTTGGTTGCCCAACTCTGTTTGCCCCTACTGGAGCTGGCAACAAAGGTGTAAAGACTTTAGCATGAAATGCTAAGTGGGCAGATTAAATTACAACCAGTGTTGGGCACTGAGGCTGAATGGAAGATGTGAGCCCAAGTGTTCAGAGGCTGTGAAATCCCCTTCCCCAATTAGTAATTGAAGGAGGATCTATCTCTACATTCAAGATTAGACTCTATAGATGGATGAAGTCAAAGAGGGCAAGGAGATAGGGGTGCGGGTTAGATCATTGTGATTTGGAACATTTGTTAGCATGGACAATGAATAACAAAGTGTACAGATTGGTCTGAATAGTTTCTTTTGTGTGTGGTAAAGGGAACTTGTGTGTATTTCTATCTGGAAAGCCATCTCAAAAAAAATGTAACTGGTCATTCTTGTTTCTCAGACTTGTTATGCACTAATTGACTTCTGTGCTTCCTACTAATCAAGATTGACAACACCTCTAAAGTAAGTCAGTGGCAACAAAATGCTTCTGGACACCCTAAGGATATAAAAGGTGCTGCTCAAATACAAATTTGTCCTTCATTGAGAAAAGAAGAGTTCAGACTTTGAAGTCCTGATGAGGAGACATAAGGTTTGAATTATTTCCAGAGCAAATAAATGCTGTGTTTTGTTTCTATTATGGATATTAATGTGCCGAGTATTCTAGCATGCTGATCAAATTACACCACAACAACTGATCATTTTGAAATGGCATGCACCAGCCCTGGATCCAGCAAATAAATGACTCTATTTGATGCACATTCCTAGCTGTCGTAGACTAGTAGTCCATGGTCTCTGGAGAGCCAGGTGTTCCGCTAAACTCAAGCCTCTCTTCTCCAGCTGCTCTCGAGTCTTTGGTGAACAAATGGACTAATTTGTCACTGACCGATGCCGCAATAACCTGGCTGATATAAGCTGGCATGGCCAACTGCTATCAGTCTGTCATGTTAGTAACAGCACACACGGCAACCTAAAAAAAAAACAAAATCTGGCCAATGCTTTAAATAAATCCAGGAAGCTAGAAACAGATTTGAATATAGACCTTATGGCATACGAAAGCAAGGAATTATATTAAGTGACTTAAAAACTTGGAGCCTTCTCCAGAGCATTCGCACCTCATTCTGATTGGAGTGTGGCATTCGAGCCATAAATTAAGCTGAAACCTAGATACTCGAGCACAGTTCAGCCTTGAGTGGGACTTTCCACTTGGTCTCACTTTGAACTGAGACTTGATGCATCCAAACAAGGCTGGCGAAGTAGAAAGGGTGGGGACTACCAACACCAAAGGGCAGATTTTTGTGGAGGGATGGGAAGGTTGAGTCAGGAAACTTGCCAACCCAGCCGGCCCATCTCTTTGAAAAAGGCCCTTGGTCACCATATCTTCCTGTTGGAAAGGCAGGGTCAGAATGAAGTCAGCACCGCTCCCCCCACCCCCCCCCCCCCCCCCCCCCCCCCCCGACCGGCCCCTCACCCCCCACCCCCATCTCTGGAGGCAGGCCTGAGATAGTTGGTAAAGTTGGTAGGCTGGAACACCCACCTCCATTTACCTCAACATCAGCCTAGGTTTAATGATGAATGTCAGACCCTCAAACTCTCACCTCCCATTTCCCTCACCCTTTCACATCCTCCATACCCCTTATATTACCCGTGCATTCCAAAAAAACTTAATCTGGAATGGTTACAGGCATTCAAGATATGAAAATGCATGTAATTTGATTACTTAAATACAACTTTTATGATTCCATATTCTTTCAGAGAATCTAACACAAGTCTAAATCCATACCTTCTGTTAGTTTGTGAATTGAAAGCAGTGCACCATGCACCTAAATTAACCCCCGCAGACTGCATTTTAACTGACAATTCAGAACTATCTCACCATCAAACATGTTTAACATAGACACTCATGACAAGCAAAAGGTAGCAAATATAAAGCTATGCAGATTGGACTACCTTCAAATAAACTATTCTGATTTCTAATTAGTTACAAGAGAGATGAAGGTGAGTCAATATTATGAGAACAAATTCACAGACCTAAGTTCTAATGGAGGGTCATGGCATTACATTAACCTTTTGCTTCTTCATTCAGACGCTAAACAAATTGCCAGGCGTTTCAAAGATTTGCTGTGTTTAATACTTTGATTAATAATAATTCCAATTAATCCACTGACAGACCACTCTGGGTCTGACAGTGAAGTGGTTATGTAACCCAGAGACTTGGACAAATGACCTGGAGTCAGATGGCCATAACACACATGAGCAGCTATGGGATTAAATTAAATTGCACATAATTTTAAAAATCTGGAATCAAAAGCTGTATTAGTATGGTGACCATTAAGCGACCAGATCTTTGTTAAAACCCATCTGGTTCATGAATGTCCTTATCCAGTCAGCCTTTATGTAACTCCAAACACACAGTGATATGTTTAACCATTAATAGACCTCTGTGAAATGGCCTACTAAGACATGTAGTTGTATCAAACCACGATGTAGAATAAGAACAACATTGGACTGACCACCTGGAATTGAACTAGGCACCAGCCGCAAAAAGGTACTTACAACCGCATCAACTGTTGCAAGGTCCTCTGTGAACTTGTGCCTAGCCTCTTTGATTACAATTCCTGGATATGTCCTGACACACTGGCACAACAGACCAAGCAGGCAGGGGGTGATGGGGCTGGCAGGAAGGTGAAGGGGGGAGGGGGGAGGGGGCAGTGTGGAACGCACATTGCAATGTAATTGGGTACAAATAGTGCTGGCAGTACACCCACCCTTATGGCCCATTGAAGCCCTTCAATAATCAACTAACTGCTATGTAGGGCCATCAATCTACCTCCACTGTGATCGTTCACTCAGAGGGGGAAGACAAAGACAAGGTGAGAAGCCCAGCAACTTTGACTGTGTAAGCACTGCTGGGCAGGAAGGGGGATAGCTCCTTTGGGGATGCCCTGTACCCCTCAAGCACATGCCCCCATGATCATACCTCTCACAAACTCTCTCCCCCTGGCCTCTCTAACCTCCTTCCCCAAAATCTTTTTACCCCCGTTGCTGGGGTCTCCCGCTGGACCCGTGCAGAATGGCTGGACTTAATTCAAGTCCTGGAGACATCTTCTCTTCCATTTTGAGACTGACCTGCAACTCTCAGGGGTGGGACTTCCTTACTGGTGTGGGTGGAAGTCCCATTATAACCCAATTTTAACTCTAACTCAAACAATGACGAGACACAGTACAGGAAAGAGATAAAGAATCTAGTGAACTGGTGCAATGAAAATAATCTCTCCCTCAATGTCAACAAAATGAAGGAGATAGTCATCGACTTCAGGTAGCATAGTGGAGGGCATGCCCCTGGCTACATCAATGGGGACGAAATGGAAACGGTTGGGAGCTTCAAGTATTTAGGTGTTCAGATTAGCAATAACCTGTTCTGGTCCGTCAATGCAGATGCTATAGGTAAGAAAGCCCACCATCACTTCTACTTTCTCAGGAGATTAAGGAAATCTGACATGTCCCTTACAACTCTCACCAGCTTCTACAGATGCATCATAGAATGCATTCTTTCTGGTTGTATCACAGTTTGGTATGGCTCCTGCTCTGTCCAAGACCTGCAAGGTCATGAATGAAGCCCAGGGACCTGGGTGTGCAAGTCCACAGATCCTTGAAGGTGACATCACAGGTGGAGAAGGTGGTGAAGAAGGCATATGGCATGCTTGCCTTTATAGGACGGGGCATAGAGTATAAAAGTTGGGGTCTGATTTTGCAGATATACAGAACGTTGGTTCGGCCGCATTTGGAATACTGCGTCCAGTTCTGGTCGCCACACTACCAGAAGGACATGGAGGCTTTGGAGAGAGTACAGAGGAGGTTTACCAGGATGTTGCCTGGTATGGAGGGGCTTAGTTATGAGGAGAGATTGGGTAAACTGGGGTTGTTCTCCCTGGAAAGACGGAGGTTGAGGGGAGACTTAATAGAGGTGTATAAAATTATGAAAGGCATAGATAGGGTGAACGGTGGGAAGCTTTTCCCCAGGTCGGTGGTGACCTTCACGAGGGGTCATAGGTTCAAGGTGAAGGGGGGGAGGTTTAACACAGATATCAGAAGGACATATTTTACACAGAGGGTGGTGGGGGCCTGGAATGCGCTGCCAGGCAAGGTGGTGGAGGCGGACACACTGGGAATGTTTAAGACTTATCTAGATAGCCATATGAACGGAGTGGGAATGGAGGGATACAAAAGAATGGTCTAGTTTGGACCAGGGAGCGGCACGGGCTTGGAGGGCCGAAGGGCCTGTTCCTGTGCTGTATTGTTCTTTGTTCATCACTCAAACCAGCCTCCCATCCATTGACACTGTTTACATTTCCTGCTACCTCACAAAAGCAGCCAGCATAATCAAGGACCCCATACACCCTGGACATACTCTCTTCCATCTTCTTCCATCAGGAAAAAGATACAAAAGCCCGAGATCATGTACCAACTGACTCAAGAACAGCTTCTTCTCTGCTGCCATCAGACTTTGAATGGACCTACCTTGCATTAAATTGATTTTTCTCTACACCCTAGCTATGACTGTAACATTACATTCTGCACTCTCTCGCTTCCTTTTCTATGTAAGGTATGCTTTGTCTGTTTAGTGCGCAAGAAACAATACTTTTCACTGTATGATAATACATATGACAAGAAGAAGTCAAATCAAATCAAAATCAAATATGACAACAGACTGGGCATATGGCAGATGGTGAGAGGATCAACACCAAAATCTACTTGACATTGTCCTCACCAACTTAACAGTTATCTGTCCATGATTACATTGGGAGGAAAAACCACTTCATAGTCCTTGTGGAGACAAAGTACTGTCTTCATACTGAGAACATTACCCATGGTGTCGTGTGGCATGACCACCATGCTAAATGTGATAGAAACAGAATGGAATTACAATGCCAAAGCCCTCAACCATGATTCAATGTGTGCCACCAGCAGCAGCATTGTGTTACACCACAATCTGTAACCACACAGCCCAGCATACTCTTCATTCTACCATTACCATCAAGCCAGGGCATCAATCTTGGTTAAGTGAGGAGTGTAAGAATCCACACCAGGAGCCACACCAGATATACTTGAAAATGAGGTGCCAACCTGATGAAGCTGCAACACAGGATTGCATGCATGCTAAACAGTGGAAGCAGCATGCTAAAGAGAGCTGAGAGCTTCTACAAATAACAGATCGGATCAAGACTCTACAGACCTGTCACATCAAGCTGTGGATAGGCATGGGAAATTAAGTAACTACCTGGAGGATGATGCTCTTTGAACATTCTCCTCTGCTCAATGATGTCAGAGTCCAGTATGTCAGTGTGAGAGACAAGGTTGAAGCAACGGTAATTATCTTCCACCAGAAGTGTGGAGTGAATGATCTATCTCCCGAGACTCCCCAGCATTTCAGCTGCCAGGCTGCAACCAATCCAATTCATCCGTAAGTACAAAAGTAAGTAAGTGATGGTTAACCTCCATAAAACACTGTTTTACACTCGAGTGGACTATTTTACCCAATTCATGGCAGCACATTTCAGAGAGGCTGTGAAGGCTTTTGAGAGGGTTCAGAAAAGATTTATTAGAATGGTTCCAGGGATGATGGACTTTGCTTACGACAATAGATTGGAAAAGCTGATTGTTCTTCTTGGAGAAGCAAAGGTTGAGAGGAGATTTGTTTGCGGTATTCAATATCACGAGGGGTCTGGACAGAATAGATTGGGTGAAACTGTTCCCACGAGTGGAAGTCCTTACAGGGTTTTGAGTTCACCTACAACGTTTCAATTATCCCCGCTTAGGGTGATCTTGGACAATGTTCTTTACAATCCATAGAAGGGAGGGACAGCTGAGCCTAAAAGTTCACCCATGTCCCACAGAGTGGTGAATTCGACACTGGAAACAAACATAACATTCAATAAAGAGTGAACACAAAAACACAAGGAAGGAAATGTCCCTCGCTCCCTATCACAATCACCATGTACTGTGAGGCTTTCTGGTACATTTAACTCTCCAATTCGCTAGTCTCAGCAAATAGCAATGATGCATATATGAATAAAGTGAAACTAAGACAATGTGAAATGCTTACAAGGGAACTTTAAATTCATAAAACACCAGTGCTGCCTTTACTCTTTCAGTAAGCCTTATGTTAATGAAGTTGGGCAGAAAGTTTTGGTCATGGTGCAAAGCTGTTTGATCAGGAGACTCTGTTATAAGCCACCTGTAGCTGCCAACAGGTTTCACCTTCCCTGGCAAGGAAAAGCTACCCTGCTGCCTGATTATATGTGTTTCCCTTTCACATCGTCAGGACTTTAAATTTTAATTGCAACCAAATAACTAGAGAATGGAAGAAGATCATTCTTCTACTTTAAGCATCAGGAATGGCATGCTGTTGACAAGATCCATGCCCTCCACCACTCTCCCCATGAACGCAAACTCTTTCCCCATTACTGCACGTTCTGGATGGAGCATAGACCGCTTACATAGAATCATAGGACCTTATAGTGCAGAAGGAGGCCATTCAGCCCATCAGGTTTACACCAACAACGATCCCACCCAGGTCCTATCCTGTTACCCCATGCAGTTGCCCTGCTAGTCCCCATGACACTAAGGGGTAATTTATCACGGCCAATCCACCTAACCTGCACATCTTTGGAGTGTGGGATGAAACCGGAGCACCCGGAGGAAACCCACGCAGACATGGGGAGAACGTGCAAACTCCACATGGAGAGTGACCTAAGGCTGGAATTGAACCTGGGTCCCTGGCACTGTGAGGCCGCAGTGCTAACCACCGTGCCACCCGTGCTTGTGAAGGGCTGCTTCATTGAACTCAAGGATTGGTGTAAGTGGAAATTCCCCAGTATCTATTTCTCAAGCTATAATTTATTTTAACCTTTAGAATTTAACTTAGAACTTAAAAAAAAACTAGTCAACAGAAAATGCCTGTCAACGGCAGATAACTGTTGATCAACTGAAAGTGGTTGCTTGAATAGTGTTAATTAGTATACCAGCAAGTTGGGTTTGGAGTTATAACTTTTGTGTGAGTCATAACCTCTATATTAGTAGATAGTATTTGCTAGGCTGTGAGTGGGAAAGTACAGAATGTTCATCAAAGAATACCTCATAATTAGAACAAAGAACAAAGAACAATACCGCCCAGGAACAGGCCCTTCGGCCCTCCAAGCCCGTGCCGCTCCCTGGTCCAAACTAGACCATTCTTTTGTATCCCTCCATTCCTACACCATTCATATGGCTGTCTAGATAAGTCTTAAACGTTCCCAGTGTGTCCGCCTCCACCACCTTACCTGGCAGCGCATTCAGCGAATTAGAGTTCATGTGTTGGGAATTTGGTGCAATTTGGAATAGCCTGCAGAGGGGAGGAGCTGTTACTTTGTTACCTCCAGTAAATGTTGAGTGTTTTTCTTTTGTTTCTCCACTAGGAGACTGTAACTTGTCATCACTTACTAAATTAGCAACTTAAACTAGGTATTGTCATTGAATGGTACAGAACTTGAGTATTGCTGAAAAAAGAGACACTATTGAAACTTTTCATCCTAAACTATTTGCAAAAATGCCAATAGCAAGAATACCAATACCAAAAATAACAAGGTATTGCCATGGGGAATGAACAAGGAAATGGCTGTCCCCTATGCCCTTGCACCTTTTTCAACTAAACAAAAGTTTGGTGGACAGCCATTCCCTGGTTCATTCCCCATGGCAATGTCTTGATCAATCAGAGTCAATCTGTAAGGTTTGAATTTGGACCAAAAATAGGCAGCTAACTGTTTCCTGATGCACTCTCCATAGCAACACCTCTACCAATCAGAGTCCACATGCCAACCAATCAGCACACTCTTCTCATGCAGTATGAAGTTTTGTTTCCTATACTATTGGCATTCTTGCAAACTGGCCTGATGAGTACAAGACAAGAAGCTTCAATAACCTGTCTCTTTTTTCAGCAAAACTTTAACAAGATAAACAAATTAATTAATAAACCCAAATAATTGAATTTAAATGATAACAAATTGACTGGCAAATATATAAAAAAACTTTGGTTAGATAAACATGGCAGGGCAGGTGATGTGTCATAACTGCACATCAGGTGACAGTTTATGGAGAACATTGTAATCCCAGATAACCATTTCTGCAGGAATGTCTGCCCTAGGAACTTTGTCTGGAAGGCATTGAGCTTGATTCCCAGCTGCAGACATTGTGGGGCATCAGAGATGGAGACAGTTACCTGGAAACCTTGCTCCAGATGGCAGTCACACCTTTTGGATTAAATATAGTGATACAATCAATCAATGGTCAGGGGGCAGTGACTGTGGCAAGTATTGGGATACAGGATGTAGATGGAGGAGCTTTGACCCCTTGACTTTGACCAACACGTACAACATACCTCCTAACTCAATGGATGTGAATAAGGATAGCAGGCTGGATGGGCAAATTGACCAGAGCATTCAAGTGGAGGGAGTGTGTGCGTGTGTGTATTGGAGATGGTGGAGGATCTAGTTGGCATGGTCCACATAGGGAACCAACCACATAGACATATTAGGAATGAGTTTCTGAGGAGCGAGGATCAAAATAAAGCAGCAGAATCTCAGTTGTAATAATCTCTCAATTGTTAACTGAGCTATATGTCGATTAGCAGAGAGAGAAAAACAGATGGACGGCTGAAGGTGTGCTGTGGGAGGCAAGGATTTTACTTAGAAATCTTAGAAGCCCTACAGTACAGAAAGAGGCCATTTGGGCCATCATGTCTGCACCGACCACAATCCCACCTTGGCCCTACCCCCATATCCCTACACATTTACCCGCTAATCCCTCTAACCTACGCATCTCAGGACACTAAGGGGCAATTTTAGCATGGCCAATCAACCTAACCCGCACATCTTTGGACTGTGGGAGGAAACCGGAGCACCCGGAGGAAACCCACGCAGACACGAGGAGAATGCGCAAACTCCACACAGACAGTGACCCAAGCCGGAAATCGAACCCAGGTCCCTGGAGCTGTGAAGCAGCAGTGCTAACCACTGTGCTACCGTGCCGCCCATGCCGCTTCATGGGGCATTGGCACCAATGTGGAGAAAAGAGGAACCTGTTTCATTAGAATGTGCTCCACCCAAACCTGGCTGGCATCAATGCTCTGGCAAATCAAATGCATTGGGCAGTGCAGGAAGATATTGGAGGGTAGGGGCATTAGGGGGGCATATTGGAAGAAAAGGGTGATTCAGAAGCAGCAAGCAAAATGTCAAGGGTCTGAAGCAGAGCGGTGGATAAAAGTAAGCATTGTCAGCAAGGAACGGATTTTGAGAGTAACAAAGCTAATCGCGAATTAGTGATGTCAGGGGAAAATTAGAAAGGTCAAAAACCTGAGCCGGAACTTTCCAACCATTCACACTGACAGGATCTTCCAGTCCTGCTGGAGGCACACTCCCATTGTGGGTTTCCCGGTGACAAGTGGTGCATTCAATGGGAAACCCTATTGACAATGGCCAGAAGATCACATCGCCAGGCAATGGCGGGCCCGTTCCACAGTGAGTTGCGTGGAAAACCCTGCCCATTTATCTGAATGTACGAAGCATTAACAACAAATTAGAATAATTAAAAACACAAAAAGAAATGAATAGGTTTCATCTAATATCCATTACAGAGGCATGGTTGACCAAGGTTGGGAACTAAATGTTCCAAGATAATTATCTTTTGGAAGAGATAGGCAAAATGGAAAAGGAGAAGGAGAAGGCTTGATTAAAAATTAGGGCATAAAGACAGTAGAGAGAAAGGCAAATGGAAAATATTGGAAAAACTCTGCAGGTCTGGCAGCATCTGTGGAGAGAGAAACAGAGTTAACATTCTGAGTCCGTGAGACTCATCTTCAGAGTTTTTCTTTCAGATTTCCAGTATCCACAATATTTTGCTTTTATGGTAGTAGAGAGAAAGCTCTGTAAAACAATCAGTTCGGGCGAAACTAAGAAGCAACAAATGGCAGTAAACATTCATGCAAGTTGTTAATAGACTTCTCTAATAATATTTGCAGCATGCGGCAGAGTAAACATGAAGAAATTGGGGGAATTCAGGGTCTATTATGATTAAAGAATATAAGGAAATTAGTATAAGTTAAAAAAATGAGTGCTGGAGAAATGAATGGGACTACATGGTGACAAATTTCCTGGACCTGGTGACTGCACTGTAAGCGGTAGCTGCAGAGATAGCTGTCTGATTGGTTCGGGCACATTCAAGTCCTGCCCTATAAATGATTGGATTTTGTTTTGGACATTTTCTAATCCCACCTTGATTGGATTAGTTCTCACCCAGCAAAAGAAATCTCTTGAAATGCCAGTAATCTGACATATTTGATGAAATGCTGAACATTACTTTAAAATACTGATCGTTGGCATTCATGTCACAGAGACCTGGAGCATGATAGTGCAACAAGAGGATATCAGCTGCTGTAATCTGCTGCCATGGTGAGGATAATTAATTATTTAAATTAGCATACAAGACCATCACTTTCTATTGTTTCAGGAAGAAATATGAGGTGGCAGTGGTTAGCACTGCGGCCTCAGCGCCAGTGGCCCAGTTTCAACTCTCGGCTTGGGTCCCTATCTGTGCGGAGTCTGCACATTCTCCCTGCTTCTGCGTGGGTTTCCTCCGGGTGCTCCAGTTTCCTCCCACAGTCCAAAAGACACGCTGGTTAGGTGGATTGGCCATGCTAAATTCTTCCTTAGTGTACCCAAACAGTGGCGATAAGGGGGCTTTCCACAGTAACTTCATTGCAGTGTTAATGTAAGCCTACTTGTGACACTAATAAATAAACTTTAAAATTTTAAACAGCCTCTGTAAAAGTCAAAACACGATCCACAAATGCTGTACAAGGAGTGGAAGTGAGGAGTCCTACTTTAAAACTCCTGTTCACTATCTTAGCTGTATGTTTAAGTTGATATTTCAAACAATACTTTGAATAATGCCACAATCTAGAAAATAACCAGAGTGTGGAGGGAAATCTCAGGCTTGCACCTGCAGTATTTTTTCTATTAATCTGCCGATTATTTTTCAGTGTGCATAGGTTGCAATTGATGGCCTGTTGGGGGTGTATGGTCTTGGGAATTTAATCCTGAAGTGACAGAGAATATGGGGGGAGTTTTCCCATCCCACCCGCCATGGGAATCGTAGTGGGTCGGGGGGGGGGGGGGGGGGGGGGGGGTGGGGGGGGCGAGGTGAGAGCAGATCATACAAAGGTCTGTTGACTTTGGGCGGCATTTTCCAGTTTTGGGGCGAATGTGGCTGGAAAATCCAACCCTGTGAACTCAATCTCCAGTGATGTGAGACCACTTATCGCATAAGGAATTCCACAACCTAAACAAAGGAGGCAAGACAGAAATATTATACATTTATATTGTGTCTCAGCGCATACTCAGGGTGTCCCAAAGTACTTTGCAACCAATGGTCTGAAGCGCTATCGATATGGATAGCTAAGCAGCTGTTACAGCTCATCTGCACACAGCAATATTCCACAGGTAGTCTGTTTTTGGTGTATTGGTTTACAGGAGAATATTGACTAGGATATGAAGTGAACTCTCTACTCTTTTTTCATTCACACCAGGATTTTATACGTCTAAGTGATAGGTTAGATGAAGTCTTGGTTTCAAGCAATTGTCACCTCAGACAATATGACATTTCTCAAGTGGGCCTTGAGCCTACAAACATCTGAAAATAGCAGCACAGGACACACACAAGCTCTCTACTTTAATCCTATTTCCCTGTAACCTTTAATATTTTTCTTCTTCAAGCGTTCATATAATCCCCTTTTAAATGTCGTGATCGACTCAGCTTCAATGGACAATTTTGATAAAACATTCCATATCTAATAGCTTTTGTGTGAAAACCTTTCTACTAATCTTACCCTTTTATGTTTCAAGTGCTAAGCTAATCCTGTATTTATGCCCTTGTGCTGTCAACTCATTAATCAATGGACAGGAGCAATCCTCGGAGTAGCATAAGTGAATAGTGCTTTGGTATGGCCTTGTGGTGCTGCATCACTGTTGTTACACAGCAATCATTTTTAAAATGCAAGTGAGCAGAGGAAAATATTTCCTCTGTTTAAATGATTATTTTCAAAGGAATCTTGATATACCGTACACACTGTGTGCATCCCCAAAGGTCCTGCGGCACAGTGGGTAGCATATCTACCTCTGTGTCAGAAATTCTGGGTTCGAGTCCCAGGCCACGGAAGGTGCATTTATAACACGGTCAAGCAGCATGATTATCAATCTGCAAATCTTTCTAACACACCAATAGCAGTTTGTAAAAGTGGGAGAGACTCTTGACCAGTCATGCGGGGTGGTGCCCCTCAAAATTACAGCTCTTGGATTCAGGCCAGTGACAGGCTGGCACGGTGGGCACAGGGGTTAGCACTGCTGCACAGGGGTTAGCACTGCTGCCTCACAGCGCCAGGAATCTGGGTTCAATACCGGCCTTGGGTGACTGTCTGTGTGGAGTTTGCACATTCTCCCCATGTCTGTGTGGGTTTCCTCTGAATGCTCTAGTTTCTTCCCACAGTCCAAAGATGTGTGGTTGATTGGCCATGTTAAATTGTCCCTTCATGTCCCAGGATGTGTAGGTTAGGGGGATTAGCAGGGCTTCAGGGGATAGGGCCTGGGTAAGAAGCTCTGTTGGAGAGTTGGTGCAGACTCAAAGGGCCGAATAGCTTCCTTCTGCATTATAGGGATTCTATGACTTATTCTGGGAAAAGTTAGCTATAGAAAACAGACATGCACTGCATCTGCCTCATGCATCTCCAGATGTAGGTTGTCTTCCAAGTCGATATGCAACCATCATGAGTAATACTCTCACCTCTTAGCCAGAAAGATTTGGTTTCCAGAAATGGGAGCATAAACATCTAGGCTTGCATTGCTGTGCAGGATTGAGGGAGTTCTGAACTGTTATTGGTGGTTTCTTTGAAATGAGATGCTAGACCTTGTCCGCTCTCACAGATGGAGGCAAAGAATCTCCTGACCCCATTTTGAATAACAGTACGGAAGTTCCTCAGTATCTATCCAATAATTATCCACCATGGGCTGAATCCAAGTTCACCCTCAAAAAAATTACAGATTTCAATGATTTAAAGCATTCTTCTTTTTTATGAATCTATTATTGGAGAAATTATAGTTTGCACAGCAGCTGTATGGTGTTTGCCCTGTTAAGTCAAATTTTATATGCAATAGTATTTTTGTGTGTAGCAGGAGAATTTGCTCTGTTATATAACGCAATCGGCTTCATTGATTAGGTTACTGACATTATGTTGGACAGCTATTAATGTAATTTTGAGTGACTAATAAATAAATTAACTGATTAAAACACCCATCTCGTATCCAATTTCATTAAACAGTAAAGTTTGCCAGGTTGCAATCTGTTATTGGTTTGGACAAACAGAAAGCTGACAGTGTAAATATTCTAATTCAACATAATGTAGAAAATTTGCAAAATCTCATTTAATTTATGATAGAATTTCTTCATCTGCACAGATGTGCCTGTTAAATAAATTCCAAATGATGGAAATTTATTAAAATGTTGCTTGCTGATTAAAAAAAACAGATGGAAAATTTTGAACACAACTATTGTGCATCCATAAGAAAAGAAAGAGTGGATTTTAACCCTACCAGCAACCAGAAACTGGGCTGGTGAGCTGCTAAAATTGATGAGGTGACTTGGTGCCCATGTCCAATCCATATCCCCCCAGTTCTGATTTCTACCAGTCAAATAACTCCTCAGAGGCCGGCGCCCCTTCACCAGATTCCCTTTATTTATAAACTCTGTTCCACTCCTCGAATGCTTCATGTACAAAGTCAGAAGCAGGAGTGCCAGTCGACCTGATACACCCATATTTATATACAGGAGAGGCTCCCTGATTGGGCATGCAATTCTGACCTCAATCAGGGAGCTCATATTCCGAAAGGCAAACCTCATGAAGCCAGATGGTTCAGTTCACATTTGTGGTGGTTTTAAAACAACCATAAATCCAGTGTTGTGTGCTGATCAATATCTGCTTCTTTCAATTGAAGATTTGTTTGCTGGGTTATCAGATGGGCATAAATTCAGCAAGATGGATCTTTTACAATCATATTCACAGATGAATATAAGTGTTGAATCTCAATCATTGCTTGACAGCATTATTCTTAAAGGTCTTTTGTGTTATAAAAGATCACCTTTTGGAATAACTTCCTCACCAGCCCTATTCCAAAATCAATGGATCAGATTTTAAGTGGTCTCTCTGGTGCACAATGTTACCGGGATGATATTCTAATTACAGAGTCTGGTGAACAGGAGAACTTGAACAATTTAGAAGCAACTTCTTCAAGCACATGGTCTGAGTATCAAGAAAGTAAAGTGTGACTTTTTCCAGACATATGTCTAGTATTTGTATAACGTTAGTCATTGTAAAGTCCTACATAAAGTACCTAAAAGGATGGAAATTATGTTATAAGTACCATGTCCAATGAATGTGCTGCAATTGAGGTTTTTTCTAGGATTAGTAAATTATTATGGCAATGTTTTCCTAACTTAGCTACATAATTGAAGGCATTGTATAATTTACTATGTATGAAACAGCCATGGGACTGGCCAAAAGAATGAAAGAAAGCATAAAAGGATGCCAAAGTCGCTTTGCAGAAGGCTGAAGTATTAGTTCTTAGTTCATTTTAATACTAAGCTACCATTACTGCCTGTATGAGACACTTCACCTTTTGGAACTGGGGCAGTCATTTCATATATTATTTCTTTGGGAGAAGAACGACCAATAGTTGCCTCGCATACTCCAACTAGTGCTGAATTTAACCATTCTCAGCTAGAAACACAAACATTGGGCTGGATTTTCTGGCCACGCTTTCCCCAAGACCGGAAAGTACTGCCCAAGATCAATGGAACATTGCATGGTCTGGTCTGCCGCTGCCACTCCCCCCCCACCCCACCACCGCCACCCCACCCCTCCCCACCCCCTGCCCCGCTACAATTCCCATGGCGGATGGGACAGGAAAATTCTGCCCATTGTGCATTAAGATATACCGTCGTTAACTGCTTGCTGATTGCAAAGATGGTCACTGATCTTATCTGCACACTCCTACTACATAAAGTATCAAGAGTGGCATGCTAATGCTGATGCATTATCACGCTTACATTTACCTATTGAGCATTACAAGCTGCTTTAACAAGCAGAGTTAAATAATGAGGGCGGCACGGTAGCACAGTGGTTAGCACTGCTGCTTCACAGCTCCAGGGACCTGGGTTCGATTCCCGGTTTGGGTCACTGTCTGTGTGGAGTTTGCACATTCTCCTCGTGTCTGCGTGGGTTTCCTCCGGGTGCTCCGGTTTCCTCCCACAGTCCAAAGATGTGCGGGTTAGGTTGATTGGCCATGCTAAAAAATAAATTGCCCTTAGTGTCCTGAGATGTGTAGGTTAGAGGGATTAGTGGATAAATATGTAGGGATATGAGGGTAGGGCCTGGGTGGGATTGTGGTCGGTGCAGACTTGATGGGCCGAATGGCCTTTTTCTGTACTGTAGGGTTTCTATGATTTCTATGAAATGCATCAAATACAGTCACAACGGCAGTGTTCCTGAGTTAGGCAAGGCCAGGTCACAAACATTTGGCACTTATTCACACTTACCTTTACCGATTGAGCAGATGCCATCAACTGGTTTTGCTAATATTCTTTATTTTTCGCGAGTCGATCAATTGCTTGCAATAGTTTCTCAAGTTCAGAGACATACTAGAAATGATCCCCTGATGGGAAAAGTGATGGATATGGTGTTGAAAGGAACGTTTGGAATGCATTGTCCGTATCCTGATTTGAAACCATGTGTGTCAAGAAATTTTGGGTTGACCATCTAAGGTGGGTGCCTATTGTGGGAAATCTGAGTATCATTCCTTCTAGTTGGCATGGAAAAGTTCTTGAACAGCTACAGTAAGCACATCCTGGTAAAGTCTGGATGAAAGAATTAGCATGTAGTTATTTTCCATGGATGCCTTTGGTTGCTCAGATTAAAGAGAAAGTGTACTGTGTCAATCCTGCACGAACGAGAATTACACACTGTTGTCTCCTTTATACACCTGGGAGTGGCCTAAAATCGCATGGCAATGATTGCATACAGATTTTGCTGGTCTGTTTGAGGGTTACCTGCCCTTAATTGTGTGCATAATTGATGCACACTCAAAGTGGCCAAAAGTTATTATCATGACATTTACTGCAACTGAACAAACCATTGAAATTTTGACAAAATCTTTGCAAAATATGGTAAACCAGAACAGAGTGTGAGCGATAGTCATCCAACATTTACTTCAAAAGAGCAAGGTTCATTATCATAGCATATGTATAGCTTTTTGGTATCTTATAAGAACACTACTTGTGTGACTACCGAATGTTCACCTGCATTACTGCCCTTAAAGAAAAAGTTGAGGACTACAGTTGATTTGTTATTACCTCCAGAAACATCTGAGATAGTACAGCATCAATCATAATCTCAAGTTGCTAGATGAGAACTGAGGGCAAAGCAACACTCATTTCAATAAGTAGATTGAGTGTTAGCGTGTAATTATACCACAAGTGAGAAATGGTTACGAGCCATATTTTTAGCAAAGACAGGTCCAATTTGTTACACGGTTCAAAACAAAGCTGAACTAGTTTGGCACCAAGATGCTGACCAATTGTTATCATCTTGAAATAATTCCTCCGAATCATCCCTAGAAGTATCAACTTTAGTCTCTCGTGTTATGAATACTACTACAGAAGACTAAGTTAAATCTGAGTTGCCTTATGATTGTGTCTATTCTACTATACCACGTGAGAATGATGCAGAATTAGTTCCAAGAGAAGAAGTGTCTACTGAAGGTCCAAATCATACTTTTAGGGTCATAGACAGCCAAATTCCAGAATATTGTACACAACAAATAAGTCATTGGATGTTTCACAGGCTTCTGTCTTAGTTTCATTTTTCTACTCTGTACAGACAAGAGCTCCCAGAATAAACTTATGTTGTTAATTTGAATCAATGTGTGCAATCCATGGACCCGATTTTACCATTGCATCGTGCCCATTTTCAGGCGCAAAAACTCGGTCGGGCTTGAGGTGAGTAGTGTGATCCGCACCACCTCCGCACCGGTTTCCCCTTTACCAAGGCCTGAAAATGGGCATTTGCATGCATTTAAATTGACTTAATGGGCTGCACGCCCAACTTTACTGGCACTTCCCCCTTTACCATCGTGTTCGCCCATCCAAAATCGGCGCAAAACAGACATGCTCCATAGAAGTGCGATTCAGGCACTCCAGTTAGTGAGGAGGAAAGTGCCTAGCGTCTGATGGCTTACTGCTTGAGATCGGTGGGTGGGGGTGGGGTCCGCTGCCATTCTGCCTTAGATCAGTGGGGGGGAAGGGGGGTCCGCTGCCACTCTGTCTGAGATCAGTGGGGGGTTCAGTGGGGAAAGGCCCGCGATCAGTCTGGATAGCAGGGGGTGGGGGGATAAGAAGTTCAGTAATGTTGTGGGGGTGGGGCAATGTCTGTGGGGGAAAGGGGGAGGCATTATCTGGCTAGGGAGGGATGTGGCAGGAGAGCCGCATTCCATTTTTTTCTGCGCAGTTGAAGGCTGCGATCGGAGCTGCAGAGTTTCGGGCATTTTAAGCCTCGCCCACAGGCTTGTGCAGCGCGATTCGGAATCGCTGATATTTTTTCAGGCAGATGCATATGGGGGCGCCTGAGAACGGGTCAAAAAGTCGGATCTGAAACACACCCAGTTTCAAGTCTGCGCAGCATTTAGAATCAAAATGGTAAAATAGGGCCCCACGTCTTTTTCTTTAAAACCTGCTATCTGTACCATTGTTAGAACATTATACTAAATAACTTGTCATTCATTAGGAGAATGACGACTGGCCTGTATTTGAAACAGAAAGCGCAAGACAAGTGCAATCTAGGTAAGGTTATTAGTTGCTCACTACAGCTAATTTTCCCAATCTTAACCTTTCTCATTGAATGCTAACCATCGGATTAGGGCACTCAGCACAAACCTAGGGCCTCCTTTGTCCATGTGTCCTTCTTATCACTGCAGTAACTCATTTAGCCACAGTTGCCACCGCACTTGGCTTTGCCTTGAGGAGTATTTTACACACAGTTTCTGTAAATGAGGATAAAATTACAGTCCATTTTACCTTTCACCCCTTGCAACTCCATAACAGTCTGAACTGATTAGGTGATTAGTTTCTGAAAAATTGGATTGTACTAACACCATTTTCTTCCACTTTGTTATTCAGAAAGTCAGTTACGTTCATATTGGTCCAATAAGAGAGAATTCACCATGAAGTCAAATTAAAATGCTTCATCTAAAATCTATTTGAATGTTAGTATAAGACAGGGAGTTTGAGCATGTTCTGTCCAATTCTATTTAATTTGACCATGAAGAATAGAAATGCTCAGAGTATTAAAGAATAATTTCACAAAGATTTAATCATTCTGATACTTTAGGTAGATGCGTACCACGGTATTGATGGATTAAACATTAATCAAATTGTAATGAATGGAACAGGTCTATCTCTGCCTGTTATGATGGCCATCTCTGGCACTTCATTGCATGCAATGAATTATTGGGTACTTGTAATCCTGTGTAATGTAATCAAAGTCAATTCTACTGTAGCAGCTAACAACTTACATGACCTTTCTAACTGTAAGGATTTTAATAACAATGCTCCTTTATAGTGTTTAATATGCAAAATTAAACTCACATTTCAAAATGAAAAGTGCAGTTGTGTAATGCCCATAAATCTGTGAAGTAAACACTGATGTGTTTGCTATCTTTTCAAGTGTACAATGCTATAATTACTTACAGGAGCAAAAGTCATTCTGGCCACTCTGAATATGTTTGCGAAGTCTTTCTTTTTTCAGTATTTAAAGTGAAATTATAAACACGTGGCTTAGAATTTCCTCAACGAGATTTACATTAATTTCCTGCAATTAAATTCCCCTATTGGGCCAGGCGCCTGACTAATTCCCACCCCCACCTGTACTGTCAGGCCAACTGGAGCATGTGTTTCATGTTGAGCGGGTCTTATTTAGCCACCCGGCGTGAAAGCACATTTATGACGTGATCTCACGGGAGTACAGATTCTACACCAGCTTCTCGACCCACTGACCTCGTGCAGCTGACAAACGTGAAATTCAAGCTACTGTATATTAATCCGAAAGCCTCGGGGAAGCCAACAATCCATGGTAAAGTGTGGCCCTTTCCCTCCACTGCCATCAAAGTTGATGACATAGGCTTCTTTTCTGGATAAATTGATCCAGTTTATTTGTGTCCTCATTGCTCTCTAGCTTACGTTGCAGAGGTTCTCCCTTGCTGTAAGAAAATAACTTGACCTGCAGAAGTTGAGGGTAGTGGTAGCCATTGCTGCCACAAAGAGACCAACCAGAACTGACAGAATAGTGTGCATTCAGATCTTCTTCTAACAGAGCACAGAGATATCCTACTGCCTCCTTAGAAAAGGAAATTTTTCTGTCACAGAGCTCTTTAGAGAGGTTCCCACAGGACTGCTGCTACACTTCCTCCTCTAGAGTACTAACGACATACAGTGATATGCCATGGGGCAAAGCTATGCCTGCTTGAGTTGCTCTCGTTTTTGTTTAGAGAGGGAGAGCTGGGAGTCTAACATGTTTGAGAGGTCTGATCCAGTAGCAGGCAATCAGAGTGAAGGGCACTCCCCAGCAGCAACAAATCACAAAACGAAAGGCAGAAAAACAAACTCCAAACAGAAAAAACTGCATAGTCTCTGCACAGCAGGGAACCTTTTCACTTCAATCTTGATCAGATGATACAGGCAGCTGCTGTGTCTCTTACATTCCTGTGTAACTTAACCAGAGTGTAATGGTAAAACCAGGAAGGTCATGGGGCGGTACGGTGGCACAGTGGTTAGCACTGCTGCCTCACAGCGCCAGGGACCCAGGTTCGATCCCTGGCTTGGGTCACTGCCTGTGTAGAGTTTGCACGTTCTCCCCCATGTCTGCGTGGGTTTTCTGTGGGTGCTCCGGTTTCCTCACACAGTCCAAAGATGTGCTGGTTGGGCAAATTGGCCATGCTAAATTCTCCTTCAGTGTTCCCTAACAGGCGCCGGAGTGTGGTTACGAGGGGATTTTCACAGTAACTTCATTGCAGTGTGAATGTCAGCCTATTTGTGACTAATAAATAAACTTTACTTTCAACCAGCCAATGTCTTCAAATTATACCAGCAGAAACTCAAATGGTGGGTTGGGAATGGTAAAAACATGCAATAAAAAGCTCAGGGAAAATATTTCACAGGAGACACAAAAAGTGGGATTTTCTGGCTGTCGGGAAATCCTGCCCGAGTCAACAAAACTTTGCATGGTGTGTGTCCCCCCCGTTACAAGTCTCATGGCGGGTGGGGTGGGAAAAGTTTGCCCAAAAGGCACAAATCACTTCACATCATATTTTCAAATACAAGTAAATCAACCAATGCAAAGAAATCAGTGCAGAGATTCATCTCTTTGCTATTTTAGCAGATACATCATTAATACTCATAGCAACCAAAGGAATTAAACCCATAGTTGTTTCGAGGACATAATCAGTTTTACAGTGGTTTATGAGAAATGTTTAAACCTAATTAATTCGACTCATTCAAAATGTACATGATTTCTGTGAAGATTAATTAAGATTAATAAAGAAGATGAAGGCTGTGAAACAGCCAAAATTACTAACCTTTTGAGATTCTGATAACATTGGCCAACAAGAAACTTAACGAGATTATCATAGAACTCCTACAGTGCAGAAGTGGGCCATTCGGCCCATCGACTACAATCCCACCCAGGCCTTATTCCCCTAACCCCACATATTTACCCTGCTAATCCCCCTGACACTAGGGTTAATTTAGCATGGTCAATCAACCTAACCCACGCATCTTTGGACTGTGGAAGGAAACCGAAGCACCCGGAGGAAACCCACGCAGATATGGTGGGAATGTGCAAACTCCACACATACAGTGACCTAAGCTGGGAAGCGAACCCAGGTCCCTAGCGCTGTGAGGCAGCAGTGCTAACCACTGTGCCACCCATTATAATATGAATAGAAACTGCACAATCTTGTCTTTCTGAGGAAATCTCAGTATTGTCAAACTCATCCCTTGCTAAAATGTCCACCACAGTTACTGTTTGTTAACAGACTATGTATATAGTAACTACAATTGTTCAGTTTATCTTTACTTACATTGTTGTGTACATCCCCCCCAAAACAGGTACACAGTGATCAAATTCAATAAACCAACTTCTGTGCATTGTGGATTTTGGATTTAAGCAGAAAGTAAGCTAGCATGAATACAAAAATACAACTCCTTGAAAATAACTAATCCGTCATTGTAATTGCGGTTTCTAACATAACTTGGCTTTCTAAAATGAGACTGAAAAGTAAGAACATCAATGATTCTTTTACAAATTCTACTTTATTCCATTAAAAGGGAATCATTGGTATTTTGGGTAGTGTAATAAGCATGGAAGAGAGCAACAAAATTTCAATTACAACAACGCCAATCATAAGAGATGGAGTGACAATTTTATAACATTGGCAATGGGCCAGCATCTACCAAAGTCTATCGATAGTTAAGCTTGCCTCTGCACCCTTCAGCTCAAAAAGATGCCTAAGTTGCTGGAAGTGTAAGCTGATAAAGGCACGTCAGGAGAAAGAAGGCTTGTGAGACTTGAGAGAATATGGCAACAAGGCATCTCGTTAATATTTAAGGATTTGGAGAAAAATACAGGAAGGACAGAGAAGCGCTGTGATTTACAAGTTCAAACCAATGCCAAATGAGGTGCCAAAAGTGAAATGAAGAATGGGAATTAAATTCTGGATTAAGATAGACAAAAATAGAGAGATTGATTGACCATCATTAACAGTAGTAAGAGGGTACTTACGCTCATGTCTGCAGGAGGTTTGGTTAGTGTCTAATGCTCAAATACAGCCAGTCCACACCATTCAGTGCATTACAATGGTGTCAGCACAATGTTGTATTCGCAAAGCTAACAGCGGAATAGCGTATTGAGATGGCATTTTCTGCGTATCGGCACCTAACCATGTGACCGACCATTTCCTGAATTTAATGCGTTATTTACACAGAAATAATAGTGAGCGCCATTCACCCGGTCATTATTTTGACTGTAAAATCTGGGAAATTACCTTAAGTTTGAGAAGGGAGGAGGGCAATAATTCTATCCATCAAGACTACTTCTGTTTCCCTTCCAGCAACAAGTTGTGGAAGCGTAGTGTTTATTTATTAGTGTCACAAGTCGGCTTACATTAACACTGCAATAAAGTTACTGTGAAATTCCCCGAGTCGCCACACTCCGGCGCCTGTCCGGGTACACTGAGGGGGAATTTAGCATGGCCAATGCACCTAAATAGCATGTTTTTTGGACTTGTGGGAGGAAACCGGAGCATCTGGAGGGAACCCACACAGACACAGGAAGAACGTGCAGACTCCGCACAGACATTGACTTAAGCTGGGAATCAAACCTGTGTCTCTGGCACTGTGAGGCAACAGTGCTAACCACTGTGCCACCATGCCACACCTAGTGGTAAGCAACCTTCAAAGAGAATGTAGTAATCTCAGACTCTGATAGTATAAGTCATGGAGGTCATTGAGAAAATATGCCATGGAATTTTCATTTTGATCTCCTTTGAGTAATGGGGTAACAAGGACTCGCAATAAAAGCTCTCTCCCTGCTGCTATACCAGGACCGTGCCACCCAGGGATAGCCCCCATCCAAGGCCTGACCTGGCAGCTGTCACAACAAAGGAATGGTTTGATACATACCCTGCCGCAACAGGTGAAGGGTAGCAAGGCAATAACATTTGGGCCTCCTGATACCATTTCAGACAAAAGTCAAAGAGCAGGATATTGTCTGAAAAACTATGATGTGAAGCAAAGGTTAAGCATTTCTGAATGGTCTCCTAATAGCAGAGCTATCATTATGGGTGGAACTGAGTATGAGAGATGTCCCTATATTCAATCCCTGGCCTGTTCTCTATTAGCTGATATCACCCAGGCAACAGAAAGAACCATATAGATAGCCCTTGAAGCGCTACTTATGGAGAATAAGGGGTAAATAAACAATGTCCTGGCTATGACTGTGTGGTGAACCATCGTTGGTTCCCACTGGATAGTACTGAGCCAGGGTCTGGCCAGTACTACAAGAATGTACATATGTTACTGTTGGGTTGTGCTACTTGTTGCTGTTGGGGTTAGGGTGGGGTTGTTACACCTTTGTACTGTAGTGTTGTGGTACATCCCAGTCAGGCTCCGCCTCCTGGGAGAGGTATAAAGGTCCCTGCTCTGGCTGGGACCCCTCAGTCTGGGATCGTGTATATAATTATTGGCTGCTTCATTACAGTAAATAAAAGCCTTTATTTCCCGAGCATCTAGCCTCGTGTTTGATAACGCGCATCAATTTTATTTACTGTTGTTAAACTCTCGTCGGGAAAAAAAAAGAGAGTATGGAGCAGATCCTGAAGCCGGAACGCCTTACACTAGATCCACGTGCGGTGGGCGCCTCTAACACCTTCGACCACTGGCTGAAGTGCTTCGAAGACTACCTGGCAGCCTCCGCAGCGGTCACCACAGATGATAACAGACTCCGGGTCCTCCATGCAAGGGTAAGCGACACTGTCTACCTCGCGATCCGTGCAGCCACCGATTACACGAAGGCCCTCAAGCTTCTGAAGAAGCATTATATTAAACCGCCCAATGAAATACATGCTCGTTACCTCTTAGCCACTCGACGACGGCAGTCTGGCGAAACGATGGAGGAATATGCGAACAAGCTCCTACAGCTAGCCAGGGGCTGTAACTGCAAAGCTGTGTCGGCTGAGCAGAGCATGAACGACCTCGCCCGAGATGCGTTTGTGGCGGGAGTCGGATCGTCGTACATTCGACTTAAACTATTGGAGAAAGGTAACCTTGACCTTACCCAGGCAATCGAGTTAGCGGAGATGCTGGAGACGGCCTCCAAAAGCTTAGTATTGTATCCGGAAGACCACGTGGAGACAACTTGGCAGGAGCAGTCGCCAATCCCTCCTCGTCCCTCGGGTTCGAAATGCTGCGTAATGGCGTGCTCACACTCGGGCCAGACGGCGGCAGCAGCTCCGGGCGGCCCGCGGTGTTACTTCTGTGGGGGAGCGAAGCATACTCGGCAACGGTGTCCCGCTAAGGCTGTGTTGTGCTCCGCCTGCGGTAAGAAAGGGCACTATTCGAAAGTGTGCCGATCTAAATCTAGGAACGGCAGTGCGGCCTGCGATTCTTCAGAGCTCGGCTCTTCGTCGTCGAAATCATCGAGGGGTTCATCCACGTGCGAGGCCAGGACGACGCCATTATGGTCGACGGAGTCGGAGGTGTGTGACCACCAGGGGTCGCTGAGTTTGGCGCCATCACACACGTGCGACCTATGGGAGCGGCCATGTTGGTCGGCACCGACCGCGAACGACCAGCAGGGGTCCTCCTCGTCGATTTCAGCTGCCTGCAGTGGCGCTCATGAACCAACGGTGGCATCGATCATCCTGGACCAGGCCAAGCCTCATAGACTTGACAAATCTATGATGAACATCCAGGTAAATGACCACGTGATTTATTGTCTGTTTGACAGCGGGAGCACTGAGAGCTTTATCCACCTAGACGCTGTGAAGCGGTGTGGACTCCGGATTCAACCTACCAAACAGACAATCTCTATGGCATCGAGGTCCCGGTCTGTCACCGTGCTAGGGAGTTGCGTGGGAACTTTGACGGTGCAAGGCACAGTTTACGAGCGTTTCAAGCTTCTAGTGTTGCCATACCTTTGCGCGCCAATACTTCTCGGACTAAACATCATGGTCCACTTGAGGAGTGTAACCCTACAGTATGGTGGGCCACTCCCTTCACTGGCAGTGGGAGAACAGCTGCAGCCTCCAAATTGCCCAACGCGCCCCGCCTGTACCCTCTCGACGCTGAAGATCACCACACCCTCCCTGTTCCAGAATCTTGTGCCAGGCTGCAAGCCCATCGCGACTAAAAGTAGGCGTTACAGCGCTGAGGATCGGATCTTCATTAGATCTGAGGTTCAGCGGCTCCTCAAAGAAAGGATCATACAACCCAGCGTTAGTCCGTGGAGGGCGCAGGTCGTGGTGATCAAGAGCAGGAACAAACCCCGGATGGGGTTTGACTATAGTCAGACCATTAATCGATACACGCAGCTGGATGCGTATCCTCTCCTGCGCAGATCTGATATGGTCAATCAGATTGCGCAGTACCGGGTGTTCTCCACCATAGACCACAAGTCTGCCTACCACCAACTCCCCATTCGCCCAGAGGACCGACAATACACGGCTTTTGAGGCGGATGGTTGCTTGTATCACTTTCTCAGGGTTCCCTTTGGTGTCACCAATGGGATCTCGGTCTTCCAGCGTGCTATGGACCGAATGGTGGACCAGAACAGGCTGCGGGCTACCTTCCCGTACCTGGATAATGTCACCATCTGCAGCCATGACCAGCAGGACCACGACACGAATCTCCTGAATTTCCTACGCACTGCATCTCGCCTGAACCTGACCTACAACAGGGAGAAGTGTGTGTTTCGTACACGCCGTTTAGCCATCCTAGGATACGTGGTGGAAAACGGGGTCATTGGCCCTGATCCAGACCGTATGCGCCCCCTTTCTGAACTTCCCTTGCCCACTAATGCCAAAGCACTGAGAAGATGCTTAGGCTTCTTCTCTTATTATGCGCAGTGGGTTCCCAATTACGCAGACAAAGCCCGTCCGCTCATTAAGTCCACGACTTTTCCCCCCGAACGCCAGAGGCCCGATTGGCCTTCGATAAATTAAAAGCCGACATCGCGAAAGCTACGATGCACGCTGTTGATGAGTCCATCCCCTTTCAGGTGGAGAGCGATGCATCTAATTTCGCCCTGGCCGCCACACTTAATCAGGCGGGCAGGTCCGTCGCATTTTTTTCCCGCACCCTCCAAGGCCCTGCAATTTGGCATTCAGCGGTGGAAAAGGAGGCCCAGGCCATTGTGGAAGCCGTCAGGCACTGGCGCCATTACTTGGCGGGAAAACGGTTCACCCTGATCACGGACCAGCGGTCCGTGGCGTTCATGTTTAATAACACGCAGAGGGGCAAGATCAAGAATGACATGATCTTGCGGTGGAGAATTGAACTCTCCACCTATAACTACGACATCATGTACCGTCCAGGGAAACTCAATGAGCCCTCGGATGCCCTCTCGCGTGGAACATGCGCCAGTATACAGGAGGACCGTTTGCAGGCTCTCCATAATGACCTATGCCATCCTGGGGTCACTCGTTTCTACCACTTTATAAAAGCCCGCAACCTGCCCGACTCGGTGGAGGACGTCAGGTCCGTAACAAGAAGCTGTCGGGTTTGCGCGGAATGCAAACCGCACTTTTACCGACCTGACCGGGCACATTTAGTCAAGGCCACTCGTCCCTTCAAGAGACTGAGTGTCGATTTTAAGGGCCCCCTTCCCTCAACAGATCGGAATGTGTACTTCCTCAATATCATTGACGAGTACTCTAGGTTCCCTTTTGTTGTTCCCTGCTCTGATACATCCGCTGCCACGGTTATCAAGGCATTCCGTGATCTCTTTACCCTGTTCGGGTACCCCGGCTGCATTCACAGCGACAGGGGCTCGTCGTTCATGAGCGATGACTTGAGGCAATTCCTGCTCTCATACGGGATTGCCTCTAGTAGGACCACGAGCTACAACCCCAGGGGTAACGGACAGGTGGAACGTGAGAATGCTACAGTCTGGAAGGTTGTCTTACTGGCGTTGAAGTCAAAAAGTCTTCCAGTCTCCCGTTGGCAAGAGGTGCTCCCTGATGCGCTCCATTCTATTCGCTCCCTCCTGTGTACGGCAACCAATGCTACTCCCCATGAGAGGATGTTTTCATTCCCTCGGAAGTCTTCCTCGGGGACCTCATTACCGTCTTGGTTGACGTACTCAGGACCCGTCCTCCTGCGGCGACATGTAAGGGCCCGCACGTCCGACCTATTGATCGAACAGGTCCATCTCCTCCACGCCAACCCTCAGTATGCCTATGTGGCATACCCTGACGGGCGAGAGGACACGGTCTCGATCCGAGACCTGGCGCCAGCAGGGGACGTAGCAACCCCTGTCGCTCCCATACCCCCTGTTACAAACCCCTTAACTCTTGTTTCTCCCCCGGACACGGCGCGGGCAGCATCGGGACCATTGCTTAACCCTTTTACTCCCGTGTACAGCTTGCCTGAGTCCAGAGGATGGTCGCCACTGCAGGGCGTGTCAGGACCCCATGGACGACCGTCACCTCAGGGTCAACCGGCCTGTGCGTCCATGGAAGAACAGCTGGACATTTATACAATAAATGGCAGAGTCATCAGGAGTATAGAAACACAGAGGGACCTAGGTGTGCAAGTCCACAAATCCTTGAAGGTGGCAACACAGGTGGAGAAGGTGGTGAAGAAGGCATATGGTATGCTTGCCTTTATAGGACGGGGTATAGAGTATAAAAGCTGGAGTCTGATGATGCAGCTGTATAGAACGCTGGTTAGGCCACATTTGGAGTACTGCGTCCAGTTCTGGTTGCCGCACTACCAGAAGGACGTGGAGGCATTGGAGAGAGTGCAGAGAAGGTTTACCAGAATGTTGCCTGGTATGGAGGGTCTTAGCTATGAGGAGAGATTGGGTAGACTGGGGTTGTTCTCCTTGGAAAGACGGAGAATGAGGGGAGATCTAATAGAGGTATACAAGATTATGAAGGGTATAGATAGGGTGAACAGTGGGAAGCTTTTTCCCAGGTCGGAGGTGACGATCACGAGGGGTCACGGGCTCAAGCTGAGAGGGGCGAAGTATAACTCAGACATCAGAGGGACGTTTTTTACACAGAGGGTGGTGGGGGCCTGGAATGCGCTGCCAAGGAGGGTGGTGGAGGCAGGCACGCTGACATCGTTTAAGACTTACCTGGATAGTCACATGAGCAGCCTGGGAATGGAGGGATACAAACGATTGGTCTAGTTGGACCAAGGAGTGGCACAAGCTTGGAGGGCCGAAGGGCCTGTTTCCTGTGCTGTACTGTTCTTTGTTCTTTGTTCTTTGGACGCCGCCTTGGGGAGAACGCCACCGCAAGTGCCTACTCCGGTGTCACCGCCGGTATTGAGGAGGTCACAACGACGGTGCGGTTCCCCTGACCGTCTGAACTTATAGACTGATGACACTTTATTCTGTTTTTTTTGTACCCCGCCGGCCTTTGTTCTCAAAGGAGGGGTGAATGTGGTGAACCATCGTTGGTTCCCACTGGATAGTACTGAGCCAGGGTCTGGCCAGTACTACAAGGATGTACATATGTTACTGTTGGGTTGTGCTACTTGTTGCTGTTGGGGTTAGGGTGGGGTTGTTACACCTTTGTACTGTAGTGTTGTGGTACATCCCAGTCGGGCTCCGCCTCCTGGGAGAGGTATAAAGGTCCCTGCTCTGGCTGGGACCCCTCAGTCTGGGATCGTGTATATAATTATTGGCTGCTTCATTACAGTAAATAAAAGCCTTTATTTCCCGAGCATCTAGCCTTGTGTTTGATAACGCGCATCAGACTGCTATTGCAAAATGCTTATGTCTTTGTATTGGTTGAAGACATCCTCATTTTCTGACATAATGCATCCCAACAGTCATAGAATCCTACAGTGAAGAAGAAGGCCATTCAGCTCATTGAACCTGCACCAACAACTATCCCACCCAAGTCCTACCCCCATAACCCTATGTATTTACCCTGCTAGTCTCCCTGACACAAAGGGGCAATTTAGCAATGTAAATCAATCTAACCTGCATATCTTTGGACTATGGGAGAAAACTGGAACAAACGAAGGAAACCCACGCAGACACGGGGAGAATGTGCAGACTCAGCACAGACAGTGACCCAAGACAGAAATTGAACCTAGGGTCCATGGCACTGTGAGGCAGCAGTGCAAACCACTGTAAGCCGTGCCTGAACTGCGGTTAGGCTGTGCACCTGTTCAAAAGACAGAGAATTTCAGAGTTATTGGTCCGTGTAAGTGCTTGTGTAAGCAGACAGAGCCAATCTCTCCTTTGAAATAGACTGAAGTTGTCAATCAAAAGGTTTGTAAAAGTTAATGGAGCATGAAGTGATTCTAGCAACAAACTGAGCTAATCCCCCTTTGAAATAGCCTAGACCTGTCAATCAAAATACTTTTACAAGGCAATGCGCTATCTGTTTGTTGTCTGAACTGATCCATCCTTTGAAATAGATTGGGGCTGTCAATAAAAAGGGTTTTGAATGTTCATGGGACATGAAATTGAATGCAAACAAAGGACTTCAAAGTGATTCAAAGCAACAAAGAGAAGAGTCTCCAGTTCAACCTGAAAGCTGTTTGAAATTTACATGCAGAGAGATTTCAAACATTTTCAAAGCAACATGGAGAACACTAGCCAAGTTGACCCCCATCATGGGGGAGACTCCAGAGCTGAACCCCTTCCCACCAGCCTGAGTATCCCCATCTCCCTTAATGGACTCATCCCTCTGCACCTTGGTAGTGGATGGGTAGCCCATGGACATCCTGGGAGTAAGTGCGGAGTGGTACTGACCTTCTTGCACCCACTTGGAGTGCATAATGTCTGGTCCCTGCACTTAAGGACCAATAGTGATTTGTGCCGAGGTAACTTCCAGCTGAGTGAAAGGAACATACCCGGAGGCCACTATATTCAACTTTAATCTCACAAATAAGATTAAAATGAATGAAAATGAGTTGTGATCAAGTTTTCGCCCTTTCTGGGCCAGATCGTGATCGCACCAGCTAGAACAAGCCAGGAGACTCGTGGTTGGTTTATTGCCCAGCGCAATTCCCATTTTGGATCTCGCTCCAAGATCACTGGTCCAATGGGATTTCTGCCTGGGGCGAATGAACCCGGAAAATTGGCCACAGTGTGTGTCCTGCATTGCAATTTTGCAATGGTCCCTACATTCTAGAATAATGCTGCAGGATTAGAAGTTAGCAATGTAACACCATTAATCAAGAAAATAAAGTTTGCTTTGATGAAAGCTTCCAAGTGTGCCAATAGAATCACACCTGGAGTGAAACATTACATTAAAATTGGTTTGTACCAGTTCAAAGTTATGTCATTTGCAATGAAAAATGCCCCGGTCACATTTGAAAACAACAAGGCCATTTCAGAGTGTCCAGCTGTGCGGTGCATATAGACAATCTAATGATTTTTAGTCAGACGTAGAAAGAACATTTGGAGCACTTAGCGGAATTGTTTAATTGACATCAGGAGGTGGGCTTAGTGGTAAATTTGGCTAAGAGTGAGTTAGGAAAAGACCTTTCCTAGGCCATACAAATGGACATGGACCCATGGCCCATTGTGAGGACAAAGGTATTGGAGAGTTCCCAATTCCCTCCAATACTAAGATTTCTGGGCCTAAGCATTTTTTTTACTGAAAATTCATGCCAGATTTTAGCAGTGTGGTTGTTCTACTGTTTGACTTGCTGAAAAAGCGCAGAAAATGTCAGTGGATGCCTGAAGGCATTTGACAGCTTGAAAGCTATGTTAACTGCCGTACATGTGTTGACAACACTGAATTATGCAAAACCATTCTAGGTGGCCATTGATGTGATGTGGTTGTTGGTGCTGTACTATTACAAGAAGAGAACAAAAAGATGGAAAGACCTATTGGGTATTTTTGCAGAAAAGCTAGAGTCATCAAAATAAATTTTTGACCATTGAAAAAGAGACTTTGGGCAGGATTTTACGCCCTCACTCGAGCGAGACTGGAATTTCCGCCCGCGGTCAATGAAGATTTCCGCTGTCAGACCCTCACCTGTATCGATTCCATGATGGGCGAGTTCTGGTCATTGAGTTTGGTGTTGGCATTGCAACATTTTAACATTTAAGTTGCCAGCAATTTATCAGAGATGATTGTTCACATAATGGCCGTGATTCTCTCACTGCGCCTGCCACCTTTCTGGCGGGTCCAGCCGGGAGACGCATGTCTGCAGCCTTGAACGGGGATTTGCGCATGCGTTCCCCACGCATGTGCATCTCCCAGAGCCGGCGAGCATTCGCCCACCAGACCACGCTGGAAACTGTCGGGAAGGCAGGTAAGTAATTTAAATCTTTAAAAAATCTATTTTAAATATGTAGATTTGCTAAGTATCAGGACCTTTCAGGTCCTGATTGAACCTCCCACCTCACCAGGAGTACTTCATTCTGGCGGGATTCAAACTAGCTCCCCATGTTCAGGAGCTAGCAGGAGACCCTGCCGGAATGAAGGGGGGGCAATCGGAGCCGCCCAGGGGATCAGGTGGCCAGGGGGTGCTGCCCGCTGGGCATGGGCACCCTGGCAGTGCCAGTCTGTGCCCCCAGCATTGCCCAAGTGGCAAAGTGTCCATGCATAGGGGGCACCTTGGCACTGCGCATTGGGATGGAGCCTAGGGGCGATTGGTGAGGGTAGGGGCCCCGCTGCCACTCTGCATTGGGATCGGTCTGGGATGGAGGGAGGGCAGGGATTGGGGTGGTCTGCCGGGGAGCTGCCTCCGGGGGGGTCTGCCTCTGGGGAGGGTCTGACCCCAGGGGGGGGAGCAGCGGGGAGGGGGTCTGCTGGGGTGAGGGGGGTGGGGGGGAATTGCAACTGCTGGGGAGGTGGGGGCTGGGCATTGGGGCGCGCCGGGTCAGGGCTGGCCCGGGAATTTCTGTGGGTGCGGCGATCGGGTCGTGTGGGGTGGGGGCTGCAGAGTGTCAGCACTGTGAGGGGCCTGGGCTGGCAGTTTGGGGCCACTGCATATGTGCATTGCTCCAGAACTGTCAAACTCTGGCGCGAATAGGCCCTGCCCCCTGGGTTTTTAATGAGACTCATGACTGGGACCTCTTCAGTGCACAGAGTGCGGAGATTCAGGTGAGAAGCTGAGCTGTCAGAACTGTTGCGATCTCGAACTGCCGCCAATTCAGCACTTTTGGGAGAATCACCCCAAATGTGTCTGCAGGAATTTAAAGATAAGAATTCAAGACTATTTCATGGAGTTTATTAGCCCAGCCATTAAATTTGAAAATTATGCATGTGACACGAAGAGAGAACATGATTGTCGATGCTTTATCATGACTTTGATAAAAGAAGGAATGTTCAATGGTGGAAGAGAAGAACTAAACAGGAATATTCTACAGTTATCTTTGTGTGCTTAGATTTTATATATATATAAATTTGAGTACAAATAGTGTGAAACTAGAGGTTTTGAAAAATGAAGCCATCTTTTCATATTGTTTTTAAGAGCGAGGTGTGACAATACTATACCTTTAAGAAATGCATTTTTTTCAGGTTTCTGGTAAGGAGTATATTTAGAATTCAGCTCTGTTTATTTGGTGCCAATTGTCTGGAACAGAAAGCTCACATGCTGAGAATGCAGGCTCATAATTGATCTTAGCTAACAGGGTATTTGTTTTCATCTGAATTAATGCATTTTTGTTTATTTTTGTTTTTTCTTTCCCTGGGATTTCAGAGCAGTGTTTTGATTAGGTTGATTGATAAGGAACAGAATCATGTGTTAATAGGAGAAGCTAAGCATACCGGGAAAAGTCAACAGTTTCTGACTGGTCCTAAAAGAAGTAAGAGGTTTCTCTCTCTCTCAGGAGGCTGCTTTTGAGTGTCAGAAGACAGGTGTCTCTCTGTCTCTGTCTCTCTCTCTCCAGAAGCATTCAAAGGCTCTAGAACAAGTAATACGGCTGTGTTGTTTGCTAACTAATTTTGAATGTGAGTTTCAGCCTATGAGGGGAATATGTTTAAATTGGAACTAATAAAGACAAGTTAGCAACTAAGCATTGTATCTTCATAGAATCCCTATTGTGCAGAAGGAGGCCATTTGGCCTATCAAGCCTGCACTGACAACAATCCCACACAGGCTCTATCCCCATAACTCCACGTATTTACTCTTCTCATTCTCCTGACACAAAGGGGCAATTTAGCATGGCCAATTGACCTAACTTGCACATCTTTGGATTGTGGGAGGAAACCAGAGCACCTGGAGAAAACCCACGGGAAGAATATGCAAACTCCATACAGTTACCCAAGGCTGGAGTCAAATTCAGGTCCTTGGCGCTGTGAGGCAGTAATGCTAACCACTTGTCATGCTTAAGTATTTCAATTGGTAAAAGTTAATCTAATACATTCATGATAGTTAAACTGTATTGTTAAAATAAAGATTGTTTTGATAAAAGCTTCCGAGGATGGTCAGTAGAATCACACCTGGAGTGAAACACCTCGGGGGAATTCTCCCATCCTGCTGCACTGAGTTTTTAGCACAGCGGGGCTGGGAGACTCGAGCGGCGGTCGATTCATGCGTTTATGCTGGGCGTCCGGGTCTTCGCGCATCTCCCAGCCTAAGTTTTTTGGCACCGGCAGATCCACACTGATCCGGACATGAGCATGCGTTTACATACCTTAACATCTAATTAGTGGGTGCGTGACTAGAATCTCTGCCCCTGCTCCCCCTCTCTGGCATGATGTCACGCTGGCCGGGATTGCAACTGCTGTATAAAAATCGAGAGCTGCCATGGCAGCATTGAACAGGGGTAAGGAGGTAGGTTTTGTGGAGCTACAGCCCCAGAGTGCAGGGAAGTTGGAGGCAGGGCCTGGAAAATTTCTGCTTGGTGCGGGGAGGTTCCTAGAGAGCTGGAAATGCTGTCCCCAGGTCCAGGGATGTTATTCTGTGTATTGTCTGTGGGGGGGGTGGTGGGATCCTTTACTGACTACTGGCCAGGCTGCTGTCTGCAGCCACTGGGCTGTTCCATTGTTCTGGCGATGGGGTGTGGTGAGGATCTGGACTGTCTCCTGGGATTTTAGGGAGGGGTTTGGGGGGAAAGTGCACCATGTACTGCTTGAGAACTCATCAGTTAAGGCAGTTGGTGCTCCTAGCAGGAGCACTCAGGTTAACATAGACACTCATACTGCATGTACTCTGCAGTGAATGGGAACTCATCTTGTGATAATATCCTCACAGGCAGAGAGTGTTCATGGCATCACAGCGCTGTGTGTGTGAAGTGGGGGGGAGAGAGGGTGGGGAGGTCGGGAGGCCAGCAATGCCCAGGTCAGTGGGGGATGGGCAGGCCAGCAATTTTTTTGTTGGGGGGTAGGAGGATGAGAGGCCAGTAGTGTCCATGGTGGGGTGGGGGGTAGGTCGGGGCGGCGGGGGGCGGGGGGGGGGGGGGGTGGGGGAGGGGGGGGTGGAGTGAGAGGTCTGTCATCAACAGCAATGTCTGTGCGGTTAATGAGAGGCCAGTAATGTCCGTGGGGATTTGAAGCGCCAGCAATTTCATGGCTGGGAGGACTTGTTTAATGATCTCCCAGAGATGTGCACATGCCCGGGGGCCCACTCAGCGCGCTGATTTCAGCCTCTTCAGTGGGAATAGCCCCTGGATTTTTCACATGATTCACGCTACTGCCCTCTGCAATGCACAGAGTGTGGGAGATTCATTTTGAAAACCGCTGAAAAAAATACATTATGATTTACTCCAATTTTCACATGAATTTGACACTAGAGGAGAATCACCCCCCTTATCTTCACACTAATGTCAAAATAAAATAGTTGGGGTCTCGTCTAACTTCATAATATACCTTGGGGTTTCTGACCTGTCCTTAACAGTTACACAGTCAAAAGGTAAGAAAGTTTGCGTAGATTAATACATTACAGCAAGCATGGACTCATTTACAACTGTTGTAGAATAATATGGCAGAAGCCATGTTTAATATGCAAAGCAAGTGAATTGTCTGTTTAACACCTCACAGAGCTTTAGGTAAAAGTGTAAAATGTTCCCCTCAGAGCTAAAACGTAACCTTTTGTAAAATATTTGCATTGGCAACTGCAAAGGGTTCAGTTAGTGGAACTGTGTGACAACTATCATAGGTTGTTGCAAAAAGCCACCTGATTCAGTAATGTCACTTGGGGAAGGACATTTACTGTACTTACCTTGTCTGGCCTAAATGTGACTCCAGACCCATAGCAATGAAAGTTGACTTCGACAATGACTGAGCAGCCATTCGGTTTCAGGACAATTAGGAATGAATTGGAAATGCTGGCCCTTGCCAGTGATACTCACATCTCATGAAAGAATGAAGGAAAATAAGTCAAACAGCTCATTTCGGGATCCTTTGTAATATTTTCAATGTAGTCAAACATTTCAGTGAAGTAAAGAAGTAAAAAGTATTGTGCGTACAGATTCCCCAAGAATATATTTTCAAACATTTTAATATAATCATTGATATGTAATGTAAAAACACATCTGGACTTCCTCATCTTTGGGATGTTTTCATATGAAATAGAGTGGTTATATTAAGTTAATATTAACACTTAAAATGTGTTAACAACTGTTAGAGCAAACTTCATGGATTTATACCAAAATTTCCAATCTATAATTGGGATGGGCTAGAAATTAGACCATGAAGAAACAATACAATAAAGTTGGATAATATCTGTTCTTTTTTTATGGAACTGTTTACCAAGAATGTGGAAGCATGGAGGAAACTGTCATACTTATGTAGCAGAGTGTTAAACCAATGGATGTGGTCATTATTAGATGCTTCAAGTATTTCATTTGACTTATTATCGTCACATGCATTAGTATACAGTGAAAAGTATTGTTTCTTGTGCACTATACAGACAAAGCATACCCTTCATAGAGGAGGAAAGGAGAGGGTGCAGAATGTAGTGTTACAGTCGTAGCTAGGGTGTAGAGAAAGATCAACTTAGTGCGAGGTAGGTCCATTCAAAAATCTGATGGCAGCAGGGAAGAAGCTGTTCTTGAGTTGGTTAGTATGTGACCTCAGGCTTTTGTATCTTTTTCCCAAAGGAAAAATGTAGAAGAGAGAATGTCCGGGGTCCATGGGATCCTTAATTATACTGGCTGCTTTTCCAAGGCAGTGGGAAGTGTAGACAGAGTTAATGGATGGGATGCTAGTTTGCGTGATGGATTGGACTACATTCACGACCTTTTGTAGTTTCTTGTTGTCTTGGGCAGAGCAGGAGCCATTCCAAGCTGTGATACAACCAGAAAGAATGCTTTCTATGGTGCATCTGTAAAAGTTGGAGAGAGTCATAACTGACATGCCAAATTTCCCAACAACAGAGGGTTTTTCAACTGCAAAAGCAGTTAATTCACCCGAAGCTGAATGGCACTTGCAAGTGAAGTTGATTTAAGTGAGGGAAATTTGAACAGTTTGCCTCAATCTCTCTGTTCAATTTGCCAATTAGGGGTCACTTCTGGCCTCCACCAGTATTTTAGCTGTGTTGGGAGATCACCAGTTAAACTGTGGCAATGTCTCAATGTGTTCCCAGGGGAGGCATTGCAGAAAGGCTTCTCTATGGCACATTGAAGAGCCCCCATAGAGAATACTCCCACCGTTCCACTACTGCTACTGGAGGTTTTACCCCTCTGATCATTGGTGTCTGCTTTTCTGACCCCAGCACATTACACAAAAATCTTTCAAGTGACCCTCAAAATGCAGTACCCTCTACTTTGTACTGCAGCTTCAGCAGGGACTACCTCTGATGAACCTCAATTAGTTGGCGGTCTTGGCTACGGTCTTTTAATTGATCATTTGGGTAATTTCCTGGCAGGTGCCCTGCCACCCGTGTGCAGACCTGTGGCCCAGTTTCAATTCTGGCGATGGCACATCCATAAATTTGAAAAAATTCCAACCTATGACTGAATGACTAAATTGAAGAAATTGAATCTATGAAAGACCTAACTTTGCAAGTTTGGAGAATACTTGGTATACTCTGGTATATTGCCAGTATTGACCGTGACACTATTTCAGAAATCTCTAAATACTAAATCACAGAGTAACTTGTTTTCAAAATGTACCGCCAGGAAAATAAAAGGTGATTGGTAGTTTGATGCACTTCATGACAAAGCAGTAGAACGTGCTTCAATTCCATCTTTCTCCACAGAGTGTGGTCTCAGTTACAGATGTTTTTTGACAGTTCGTTCCATGTAATAATGGTCAAATTAATTGTTATGTAGAGTGACTCACAGTAGCAGAGACAACTATAGCTGAAACGATGCTACCTGCAGGAGAATAAAGATAACCCGTAAGATAATGCTACTGTATAGAAGACACGACATGCTAAAAAAGCAATATAATTCATAGTCTGAGTTTCGCTATTTGTGTCTGAATAGAAGATATATTGTTTATATAAAAGAATCTTTTGAGCTAGGGGCAAATGAAAGGCAGTGAATCAACATTGCAAGAGTACTAGACTATAAAAATAATTCAGATCAATCTTGAGCAGTGCAAATTCTATTTAAGTTAAAATATTCTATTTCCCTCATAATTTCTATTAATTGAAATGTAAGATATCATAGTTAGATCAATTCTACATATACAAATCATTTTGAACAGCATTACTATAGCTTTAGGCTTAGAACTGCGTGAAAAAATTGATACTATTTTATCATATTTGAATTAAAGCTGATAAGACAATGGGTGGAATCTTCCCTTCATGTTGGGTGTCTCAGGCGCTGCCTGAAATAATGACAAATCACACATGCTGACTCTAAGGAAAAAGGCTGCTGTATCTTCTGCTTATCAGGTAGTTAAGAGGACAATGGTGGGCCTTTCTCCAGACTGAGAACCCCAGAAGATGATCTCCCACCCGCCAAGAGCTGCTGGTCTATCAGAAGCCGACAGCTCTTCCACTCAGTAGTAGTAGAAGGAGGGCGTGGCTGTTGCCGGAATAACATGCCCCAAAGCCCCAGGGTCGTTGAGTAACCCAAGGAAAAGGTAAGTGCCATTGGGGGCTGTCTCATGGGGTGAGGGTTGTGAGAAGGTAGGGGTGTCTCATGGGGTGAGGGCTGTGAGGAGGTAGATGTCATGGGGGTCGGCAACAAGGGCAGTGGGGTGGCTGCCAGCGGCCATCCCCCCAGACCCATGTCCCTGCCCTTGATCATGCACAGGTTACTGCAATAATTAGCCCCTCCAGCTGACATGCAGCCTACACTGTTTTACTAATTGTGTAGGTCGTTGTACGTCAGCCTGGATCTGGGAAAATTGTAGTAGGAGGCAAGAATGGCCCTTTTGTGGTTATTAATTGGCCGCTTAAGGGATGCAAGTGGAGGTGAGATGAAAAGTTGGTATGGGCCTTTCCATTCAGAACTTACTTCTGACTAAGGTGGGGAGGTGTTGGGTGTCAGTTCTGATGCTCGCCCACCAGAATTTCAGACCTGCCAGCCTCCTTCCTCACTGCCTGTAGGGGGCAGAAGATTCCGACCAATGGAAATCTCTTTTCTAATTTTTGTTCAGATCTCTAGTGAAATAAGCTTTTCGCCACCTGTGATCCAGTCCCTAACCTTGTTTGATTTGAAAGAAAATACCTATTAGAAGCATGAATAAACATAGTAGCGTACAGACAGATGCTGGTATAAGCAGACATATAATACTTATGTATTGCAATAAAATCATAGCATCCCTACAGTGCAGAAAGAGGCCATTTGGCCCATCGAGTCAACAGCGACTCTCCAGAAGAGCATCGTACCCAGGCTCACACATGCCCCTGTCGGCACTCTATCCCTGTAATTCTGCACATTTCCCATGGCTAATCCAACTAACCTACACATCTTTGGACGCCAAGGGACAATCCAGCTAACCTGCGCATCTTTGGTCTGTGGGAGAAAATCGGAACGTGCAGAGGAAACACATGTAGGCATGTGTTCATGTTACTATGTGCAAACTTCACTCAGACAGTGACCCAAGACTGGAATCGAACCCGGATCCCTGACGTTGTGAGGCAGCAGTACTAACCAGTGTGACATCGTGCCACCTCAAAAAAGTTGCCCAAGTCTACATAAAACTTACCATTTTATCAATTTCTGTGAAAGACTGAAGCTGGTCTAATTATGGAGTACGATTCCGTTTATAAACTCCTTTCACTGAATATTTTGATTAGGCTATTACTCATTTGGATTGGAAGGAAGAACAGTCTATATCTGCAAAAAAAGTGAAGTGAAGCTGGTACTAAGAAGAACTTTAGTAACACAGACATATCGTAGTATATTCAGATCAGATTACATCTAACCAAAGATATACTTGGAACAATTGATTGAGAGGTAGAGATGAATCTTTGTAACTAGACAGGGTGAATTGCAATGTTTCTTCATTGATTGTATCTTAATGGATATATGCCTCCTTTCCATTATTAATTTAACATTTAAGTTGCACATTTTGCCTTTAATTCCACAATCATGGGGTCTGAATTTGCTGAAGAAGACAACAGCATGTAGATGATGCACATTATTAATATATACATCACCCAGCAAGTTGTGATAAAGAGATGTCCCGTGAATCGTGATTCACCACAACTCACTGGGCAATATGCTCCACTCCACCATTAATTTCCCCAAGATTTTCATGAAGTTGCTGCAATTGCATCTTAATTACCAAAGGACTCATGCAAAAACATGACTGAAAATATGGTCATTGTGTATTTTGACTTGAAATTAAGGTGCATAGCACTTTTTACAATTTGGGTCCTAACATCCAAGCATTGATAATCAATCTCCTTAATGATTTTTTTTTAATCATGTGTTTTCAGAATAAACTGCACACAAACTTTTTAACATCGGCTCAATGGCAGTCAAGAGAAAAACTGGTAATAGTGAACCAAATGCCCATTATATACCCTTCCTGAATGAGCTTTCAAATGTACTTAATGGAGAGGATAATCAGGTATGGTGTAATGGGCAGCTTATCTCCTTATTGCCTGTTTACTACCCTGTGTTAAAATTTACAACCTAATCATTCTCTTTTGGAGCAACAGTTTATCAATAAACCAAACCAAAATATATGTCTGTAAATTAAAATCAATATGATTGAAGTTGAGTTTGTTGTTCAAATATCATCATGAATTTTACAATCTAATGCATGATCTTAACTACAAAGTATGAGCAACCTCACTGTGGAAACAGAATTGCCTCAAAGTTTTTCTTAAATAATGAATAATCTTGCAGTGCAATGGGATGCATGCTCTTCTGGCAAATTTAATCACAAGCATACAGACAGCAAGTTACTACAAACCAACCCATTATGATTATGCATTGCATCTAATCAGATTCTAAATGTAATACTTATATGCTGAACACAATATCACTAAAGTGGCATTGATACAGCAAAGAGCACAATGTGCTAGGTTAATTCCGGATAGGCAGGGAATTTCTTATGAGGAACAATTGAGTAGTTTGGGCATATAATTGCTCGAATTTAGAAGAATGAGAGGTGATCTTATTGAAACATAAGGGATTCCAGGAGGGTTGACAGGGTAGAAGCTGAGAAGTAGTTTCAGTTTGTGGGAGGGTCTAGGACCAGAGGGCATAATCTCAGATTAAGGGGGTCACCCATTTACGACATAGTTGAGGAAAGATTTCTTCTCTCAGAGGGTAGTGAATCTGTGGAATTTTTTACCTCCGAGGACTGCAGAGGCTGGGTCATTAATTATATTCAAGTTTGAGATAGACAGATTTAAGTGGAGTTGAGGATTATCACATCAGTCACAATCTCATTGAATGGTGGAGCAGACTAAATGGGCTGAGTGCCTACTTCTGCTTCAACGTCTTTTAATCGTATGGTCGGTCTTATTTGTTCTGCTTCTGGTGATGTTGTTTTGGGGAGAAATATCAGTTTGAATATTGAAAAGTTCCCTGCACCTCCTTTAATAATGCACAGACGTTTATTTAGCTGGAGTACTCAAATTGGCGAAAAGCATCTCAATCTTCTATAGGTTGTCTCCTCCAAAGAGGCAGCACTCAATATTGCCCAATTGTGCCCAGTAGTGCTGATTTAAACTTTGAACACAAATTCTTAAAGCTGGACTCAGATCTACTGCCAGGCTAATCCGTCTGACCTACATATCTGAGGACACTAAGGGCATTTTTACCACGGCCAATCGACCTAACCTGCACATCCTTGGACTGTGGGGGGAATCCAGAGCACCCGGAGGAAACCCATGCAGACGCGAGGAACATGTCCGTCAGCAGGAATGGCAGCTAGGAGGGAGCAGTTGTAAATCAGACATGTGGATGCAAGGGCATGAGACATTGTGCAGGGCAATGGGCAGAATTAGCTGATCATGCTGGGGAATTGACTGATCACAGGGGTTTTAGTCACACAGATGTCAGCTTGGTGAGCTTCAAGAAAGCATTTCAGTCTTGCTCACCAACAACACTGCAAAAGCACTTAGCTTATCAATCCGGCCCTTTACACTCCCCTTCAGCTGCCGGGCTTCTGGAGACCTGTGAATCATGGGTGACAGGAACGAAAGCTATAAGTTAGGCAGGAAGTCTCTTGAAATTAATTTTAAAATACCAACCCACCTCACACAACTCCCTTGCTTCTGTTGAAGCAGGTTGGAGTCAAGGTGGGGTGGGGTGAGGTGGGGTGGGGTGGGGTGGGGTGAGGTGGGGTGAAGTGGGGTGAGGTGGGTCATTTTTAAAAAAACTCTCTCCCCACTCTGAGAGGTTAAAATTCCCACCAGCAACATCTTCCATCAAAAAATAAGATAGATTTGTGCATCAAATGTGATTCACTCAGTTTAAGATTGCCTATCTTTGCGTTTGATAAGATACCCCAAGGTCGGCTTATGATGAAAGTGAGGAGGTGTGGGATAGAGGGAAAGTTGGCCGATTGGATAGGTAACTGGCTGTCTGATCAAAGACAGAGGGTGGTAGTCGATGGAAAATTTTCGGATTGGAGGCAGGTTGCTAGCGGAGTGCCGCAGGCATCAGTGCTTGGTCCTCTGCTCTTTGTGATTTTTATTAATGACTTAGAAGAGGGGGCTGAAGGGTGGATCAGTAAATTTGCTGATGACACCAAGATTGGTGGAGTAGTGGATGAGGTGGAAGGTTGTTGTAGGCTGCAAAGAGACATAGATAGGATGCAAAGCTGGGCTGAAAAATGGCAAATGGAGTTTCACCCTGATAAATGTGAGGTGATTCATTTTGGTAGGACTGATTTAAATGTGGATTACAGGGTCAAAGGTAGGGTTCTGAAGACTGTGGAGGAACAGAGAGATCTTGGGGTTCATATCCACAGATCTCTAAAGGTTGCCACTCAAGTGGATAGAGCTGTGAAGAAGGCCTATAGTGTGTTAGCTTTTATTAACAGGGGGTTGGAGTTTAAGAGCCGTGGGGTTATGCTGCAACTGTACAGTACCTTGGTGAGACCACATTTGGAATATTGTGTGCAGTTCTGGTCACCTCACTATAAGAAGGATGTGGAAGCGCTGGAAAGAGTGCAGAGGAGATTTACCGGGATGCTGCCTGGTTTGGAGGGTAGGTCTTATGAGGAAAGGTTGAGGGAGCGAGAGCTGTTCTCTCTGGAGCGGAGGAGGCTGAGGGGAGACTTAATAGAGGTTTATAAAATGATGAAGGGGATAGATAGAGTGAACGTTCAAAGACTATTTCCTCGGGTGGATGGAGCTATTACAAGGGGGCATAACTATAGGGTTCGTGGTGGGAGATACAGGAAGGATATCAGAGGTAGGTTCTTTACGCAGAGAGTGGTTGGGGTGTGGAATGGACTGCCTGCAGTGATAGTGGAGTCAGACACTTTGGGAACATTTAAGCGGTTATTGGATAGGCACATGGAGCACACCAGGATGATAGGGAGTGGGATAGCTTGATCTTGGTTTCAGATAAAGCTCGGCACAACATCGTGGGCTGAAGGGCCTGTTCTGTGCTGTACTGTTCTATGTTCTATGTTCTATCAAAATTGATATGTGGATCACAGTAAGACCTGAAGGTTGAAGGTAAACCTGCACAATATAGTTTTAAATTATTCTAAATATACTAGATTTTGCAGAACTATTGTTAATTATAATTATTTGTACATTAAGAACAAAGAACAAAGAACAGTACAGCACAGGAAACAGGCCCTTCGGCCCTCCAAGCCTGTGCCGCTCCTTGGTCCAACTAGACCATTTGTTTGTATCCCTCCATTCCCAGACTGCTCATGTGACTATCCAGGTAAGTCTTAAATGATGCCAGCGTGTCTGCCTCCACCACCCTACCTGGCAGTGCATTCCAGGCCCCCACCACTCTCTGTGTAAAAAAACGTCCCTCTGATATCTGAGTTATACCTCGCCCCTCTCACCTTGAGCCCGTGACCCCTCGTGATCATCACCTCCGACCTGTGAAAAAGCTTCCCACTGTTCACCCTATCTATGCCCTTCGTAATTTTGTACACCTCTATTAGGTCTCTCCTCATTCTCCGTCTTTCCAGGGAGAACAACCCCAGTTTACCCAATCTCTCCTCATAGCTAAGACCCTCCATAGCAGGCAACATCCTGGTAAACCCTCTCTGCACTCTCTCTAAAGCCTCCACGTCCTTCTGGTAGTGCGGCAACCAGAACTGGACGCAGTACTCCAAATGTGGTCTAACCAGCGTTCTATACAGCTGCAACATCAGACTCCAGCTTTTATACTCTATACCCCGTCCTATAAAGGCAAGCATACCATATGCCTTCTTCACCACCTTCTCCACCTGTGTTGCCACCTTCAAGGATTTGTGGACTTGCACACCTAGGTCCCTCTGTGTTTCTACACTCTTGATGGCTCTGCCATTTATTGTATAACTCCCCCCTATATTAGTTCTTCCAAAATGCATCACTTCACATTTATCTGGATTAAATTCCATCTGCCATTTCTCCGCCCAATTTTCCTGCCAATCTATATCCTGCTGTATTGTCCGACAATGTTCATCACTATCCGCAAGTCCAGCCATCTTCATGTCATCCGCAAACTTGCTGATAACACCAGTTACACCTTCTTCCAAATCATTTATATATATCACAAATAGCAGAGGCCCCACTACAGAGCCCTGCGGAACACCACTGGTCACAGACCTCCAGCTGGAAAAAGACCCTTCGACTGCTATCCTCTGTCTCCTGTGGCCAAGCCAGTTCTCTACCCATCTAGCCACCTTTCCTTGTATCCCATGAGCCTTAATCTTCTTACCCAACCTGCCATGAGGGACTTTGTCAAATGCCTTACTGAAATCCATATAGACGACAACCACGGCCCTTCCTTCGTCAACTGTTTTTGTCACTTCCTCAAAAAACTCCACCAAATTTGTAAGGCACGACCTCTCTCTTACAAAACCATGCTGTCTGTCACTAATGAGATTGTTCCGTTCTAAATGCACATACATCCTGTCTCTAAGAATCCTCTCCAACAACTTCCCTACCACGGACGTCAAGCTCACTGGCCTATAATTACTTGGGTTATCCCTGCTACCCTTCTTAAATAACGGTACCACATTCACTATCCTCCAATCCTCAGGGACCTCACTTGTGTCCAATGAAGAGACAAAGATTTCCGTCAGAGGCCCAGCAATTACATCTCTTGTCTCCCTGAGCAGTCTAGGATAGATGCCATCAGGCCCTGGGGATTTGTCAGTTTTAATGTTACCTAAAAGACCTAACACTTCCTCCCTTGTAATGGAGATTCTCTCTAACGGGTCAACACCTCCCTCTGAGACACTCCCAGTCAACAAGTCCCTCTTCTTTGTGAATATCGATGCAAAGTATTCATTTCGGATCTCCCCTAATCACTTGGGTTCTAAGCATAATTCCTCTCCTTTGTCCCTGAGACGTCTGACTTTTTCCCTGACAACTCTTTTGTTCCTGACATATGAATAAAATGCCTTCGGATTCTCCTTAATCCTGTCTGCCAATAACATTTTGTGACCTCTTTTTGCCCTTCCAACTCCCCATTTGAGTTCTTTCCTACTCTCTCTGTATTCCTCCAGAGCTCCATCTGTTTTCAGTTGCCTGGACCTAACGTACGCCTCTCTTTTCTTTTTGATCAGATCCTCAATTTCCCTGGTTATCCACAGCCCTCGAATCCTACCTTTCCTATCCTTCCTTTTTACAGGCACATGCCTGTCCTGCAGCCTTATCAACTGTTCCTTAAAAGACTCCCACATGCCAAACGTGGATTTACCCCCGAACAGCCTCTCCCAATCAACGGCCACCAATTCCTGCCTAATCCGGCTATAGTTAGCCTTCCCCCAATTTAGCATTGTATGACAACACTCGTCCTTGTCCATTACTATCCTAAAGTTAACAGAGTTGTGGTCACTATTTGCCACATGTTCCCCTACCGAAACTTTGACGACCTGACCGGGCTCATTTCCCAGAACTGGATCCAGTATAGCCCCCTCTCGAGTTGGGCTATCTACATACTGTTCCAAAGAACCTTCCAGTACATATTTTACAAATTCCTCCCCGTCCAGACCCCCAGCCCTAAGCACTTTCCAGTCCATACCAGGGAAATTGAAGTCTCCCACTACAACAACCCTATTTTTTCTGCACATGTCCAGAATCTCCTGACATATCCATTCCTCCACTTCCCGTGGGCTGTTGGGTGGCCTGTATTATACCCCCAGCATAGTGATTGCACCTTTCCTGTTTCTGAGCTCCACCCACAGCGACTCATTACATGACCCCTCTAAATTGTCCACCCTCTGCACCGCTGTAATATGCTCCCTAACTAATACCGCTACTCCCCCACCTTTCTTAGCCCCTCCTCTGTCTCGCCTAAAGCACTTAGACCCCGGAATATTCAGCTGCCAGTCCTGTCCTTTTAAACATGTCTCCGTCACCGCAACCACATCCAAATTCCGCGTAAGCATTAAGGCCCTAGGTTCGTCTGTCTTACCCGTTACGCTCCTCGCATTGAAGCAGATGCACTCCAGATCTCCAGGCCCACTCAGGTCATCCTGCTCCAGAATGCTCTTCTTCTTAGCTAGCCTTGCCCTGGCCCCCAGCTCGAACCCAGCCTCAGTACTTACTGACCTACTGTTTTGATCCCCACCCCCCTGCCACACTAGTTTAAACCCTGCCGAAACACTCTAGCAAAACTCCCAGCCAGGATATTTGTGTCCTTCCAGTTAAGGTGTAACCCATCCTTTCTGTACAGATGCCATCCTCTCTTGAAGACTTCCCAATGATCTATGAATTTGAAACCCTCCCTCTTGCACCAGTCCTTTAGCCATGTGTTCAATTGTAGAATCTCCCTGTTCCTGGCCTCACGAGCACTAGGCACTGGGAGCAGTCCAGAGATTGCTACCCTAGAGGCCTTATTTTTTAGCCTGGCACCCATCTCCCTGAATTGCTCTCGTTTGACCCCCCTGCTCTTTCTACCTATGTCATTTTCACCAATATGTACAATTACATCTGTTTGATTACCTTCCCTTCTTAATATGCTTCCTACCCTCTCGGAGACATCCAGTACCCCGGCACCAGGGAGGCAGACTACTATCCTGGAGTCTCATTCGCGCCCGCAGAACCACCATTAGAATGGTGAAATCAATTTTTTTAAGGAGGCTTTAGTGATGTTCTTTAGATGAAGTGGTAATTTATGCAAATTAATATATAGTTTGGAAATCACTTTAGTCATGTTACTATGGTGAGACACACTCGAACAGTGGTTGAGGTGCAGAAAATTAGAAATGGCAAAGCTTGTGTTGACAGCATTTATCTCGTATCTCAGACCTAAAATATTTATCGTGTCCTTTCTTTACGGCAGTGTGAAACAACACATAATTTTAAATCCATTAAACATGACATTCCCTGAGTAAATCATTCCTGTTTTTAACACAAGAGACAATATTTCACCTTTAAATCTCTGTCTTTATCCTTGTTGGAATAGACCTGAAAATGCAATTTATGTCCTAGCCTACGGTAGAGGATGTTGATCATTTGGACCAATTAAACATTGATTTGTTGCAGTTCATTCAATGAGCTTTTGTGTGATATGCCAGCGGATCCTCTGCTGTATTCTTTACGTTGGGTCAAGAGATAGCTCAGGGAACTGGGAGCATGTGGAGGAAGGCTCAAATCCAAAAGTATTTTGAAGGGCTTCTGGGTCTCAGAGTACCGAAAGGGCAAAAGGAATGAATGGCTTCTGGAACTCGAGGGAAGTCTGTGAACAGCAGATGAAGATTTTGGAACAGGTATGCCTGGGAGAAAAATCAAGGATCTGGAAGCAATGAGAAGACCTCTGGGAGCATTAAATGTGGTGCTGGGATGAGAAGATAGAGGGAAAACAGTTCAGCGCTTTGGAAAAACTAAGAGATGATCCCAGAATTCAGAAAGTTCCTGCATTAGGTTCATTTACACTATTTCTCCATGGGGAATCAGAAAATCCCAACTTAATTTCATGCTTCTGGGCAGGATCCACTGGCTTCCCCATGGCATGTTTCTCACGGCAGAAGGTGACGTGCCGTTGGCCAGCAGTGGGATCTTCTGGTCCCAGCGCTCTCAATGGAATTTCCCATTGACTCGATCTCAGGCCGCTGGCAAACCAGGGATGCCCCATTGGCGGAATCAGAGGATCCCACTGGTGTGAACAGCTGGAAAGTTCAGGCCTCTGTCTTTATGGGCAAAGTTTTCCATTTTTTTTCTAAGTGCTGGATCAGGCGAGGAAAGTGGTGAGCAGCTTGCCAGCAGCACCGGCTGCTTTCTCCACATATTTTCCAGCAAAAAAGTGCTGGGAGCATTTCTCACCCCGTCACACTGGTGGGGCAGGGCCTGATAGTGCAGGCAATATTAAGTTTCAAGAGATCTTTAAAACATTGAAACACACACACACACACACGCACACACACTGCTTCTTGGCACTCCCCCTGGACCCTAACATTGTCCCTAGCACTCCTCCCTGGCACTCTGACATTGTCTCCAGCACTGACAGTGAGATGCGTAGGTTAGAAGGATTAGTGGGTAAATATGTAGGGATATGGGGGTGGGGCCTGGGTGAGTTTGTGGTCGGTGCAGACTCGATGGGCCGAATGGCCTCTTTCTGTACTGTAGGGTTTTTATGATTTCTATGACAGCTGGCCAGTGACAATACACATCTCTTTAACCTGTGTTTAATGCTCCCTCCACCCACATTGTCCGTACCTTTAAGACCTGGCTGGCTGTAGGGATTCGCATTCTAATCAGTATTCTGTAACTTGATGTTGTGTCTCTGTGCACTGTTTGAGAGCACATTTCCACTCCATCTGACGAAGGAGCAGCGCTCCAAAAGCTTATGGTATTTGCTACCAAATAAACCTGTTGGACTTTAACCTGGTGTTGTGAGACTTCTTACTGTGTTCACCCCAGTCCAACGCCGGCATCTCCACATCAGTCCAAGGGTGCCAGGGAACACTGACAGGGTGCCAGTGAGCAGTGCCAGGGTACTGCCCAGCCATGTCCCTCTCCCCTTTAGAGTAATACTTACCTGTCCCCCTTCAGTAGGTTCCCTTCATCTGGTTCCTGTTAGTAAAAAACAATTGTGAACCTCACTGATGTAACATCACATCAGTGAGGGGGGAATTCCTAACATGGGGTGAACAATGTGGTGGGGAAGCCTGCTGATGGGACGTTAATGTATTAAAATTAGGTTTCCTACTTCCTGGGTGGGGGACCTCATTACATTACTGGCAGGGAAAATCAGAAACTAAGATCTCCCCAGCGAGATTCTTGTTTTCCAGCTTTTGCACCCACCTTGTCATTTGCAATGTGGGTGCAAAATCCCTCCCCATATTCTTGGTGAAACTACCATGCCGCAGTATGCTTTCTGAATTTGCTTCACTTATAACTTAATTCATACAATATTTGCATTTTGCTGAAGGGAAGGGAAATTGCATTTGACAAATTTATTGGAGTTTTTTGAGAATGTAATTAGTAAAAACATAGAAAAGTTACAGTGAAGAAAGAGGTCATTCAGCTCATTGTGTCTGTACCAGGCTAAAAAAGAGGAAAGATAAACTCATTCTAATCCCATTTTTCAACACCCGAGCCATAGCCTTGCAGGTTACTGCACTTCAGATGCAGATCCAAGTATCTTTCAAATGAGTTGAATGTTTCAAACTCAATCACCAACTTAGGCAATGAATTCCAGGTGCCCACCACCCTCTAGGTGAAAACAATTTTCCTCATGTCCCCTCTAATCCTTCTACCAATCATCTTAAATCTATGACTGACTCCTCAGCTAGGGATAATAAGTCTTTTCTGTCTATCCTATCTAGGCCCCTCATAATTTGGTACACTTCAAATAGGTCACCCCTTAGCCCCCTTTTTCCTAAGGAAACAACCCTAGTCTATTTAATCTCTTCTCATAGTTGTAATTTTCAGGCCCCAGCAGTATTCTTATCAATCTCCTCTGCACACTCCCCAGAGCAATTATGTCCTTCCTGTGTAGGGTAGATAAATGGGAATAGTAGATGGAGTATATTTCTTTTTCAAAAGGCATTCAATAAGATGCCACACAACTGTCACATTTGCAAGATAATGATGCATGGTGTTGGGAATATTATAGTAGCATGGATAAAGGATTGATTAAGAGACAGAAAGCAGACAAGAGCAATACATGTGGCATTGTCAAGTTGGCAGTTTGCAACTCAAGGAATACCACAAGAATTAGTGCTATTTACAATTCATATTAATGACTTGGACAAAGAGAGCAAGAGTAATGAACCTAAGTTTGCTGATGATACAAAGCTAGATTGGAATGCAAGCTATGAGGACACAAAGCAGCTTCAAGGAAACATAGGCATGTCATAGAGTCATAGAGGTTTACAGCATGGAAACAGGCCCTTCGGCCCAACTTGTCCCCTTTTTAAAAAAAAAACCCTTAAGCTATTCCCAATTGCCCACATTTGGCCCATATCCCTCTATACCTATCGTACCCATGTAACTATCTAAACGCTTTTTAAAAGATAAAGTTGTACCCGCCTCTACTATTACCTCTGACAGCTTGTTCCAGACACTCGCCACCCTGTGTGTGAAAAAATTGCCCCTCTGGACATTTTTGTATCTCCCCCCTCTCACCTTAAACTTATGCCCTCTAGTTTTAGACTCCCCTACCTTTGGGAAAAGATATTGACTATCTACCTTGTCTATGCCCGTGATTATTTTATAGACCTCCATAAGGTCACCCCTCAGCCTCCTGCGCTCCAGAGAAAAAAGTCTCAATCTATTCAGCCTCTCCTCATAACTCAATCCATCAAGTCCCGGTGGCATCCTAGTAAATCTTTTCTGCACTCTTTCTAGTTTAATAATATCCTTTCGATAATAGGGTGACCAGAATTGCACACAGTATATGTAAATGGGTAACAAGGTGGCAGAAGGGGTATAGGGTGAGGTTATTCACTTTAGCAGTAAGAACAGACAAGCAAACAGGTGTGAAACTTGTAAATATTGATGTTTAGAGAGAGCAGAATGTATTTGAATAAGGAACACAGAAGATCAGTCTGCAGGTACAGTAAAGAATTAGGAGGGCAAATGGTATGTTGCCCTTTATTGCAAGGGGATTGAAGTACACAAATAAGGGTGCCTTGGTACAATTGTACAGCGCTTTGCTGTGAACAGACCTACAGCTTTGATCGCTAAATCTAAGGAAAGTTATATTTTTATTGAATGCGGAACAGCAAAGGTGCACCAAGGACGGAACAATTTGAAGAGAAGGTTGCATTTTTGTGTCGGGATGGGAAAATACAAGTTGGCCTCTTTTATGCTTTCCGAGCATATTCCCACCATACGTTTAAGTCTGAGAGACATGGGTGGGGAGGGCTCTGCTTTTCTGAGCCAAAATTCATTGCTGATGTTGAACTGACAATCCTGGTGGGGGCGGCGTGGGGGTGAAGGAGGTGTGGGTCGGGGCTGCCAGGAGGGTTGGTGCTGCGGTGGGGCGGGGGGGGGGGGGGGGGGGGGAGAGGGAGGACTGACGGGGGAGGGCAGGGATATCGGGGCTGAAGGGGGGGAGGGGGGCGAGACATTGGGTCCGGGAGCCAGCAATCGGGGAGTGGGGGATGTCAGAGGGGCAGTGTTGCGAAGCTGGTGAACGATTGAGCTGGCCAGTGTTCAGGAGGCCGGCAGTGCAGGGCCACTGCACGTGAGCCAACCTCGGCACTGACAGATCAGCGCATGCTGCTGGCCTCTCCATCAGAAATAGGCCCAGCTACTGTTGGATTTTCAGCGTGAATCACTTTGAGGCCCTCTGTAATGAACAGAGTTTGGGAGATTCATTTTGAAAATCCCACTGAAAGAAAACAGCAGGATTTACTCCAATTTTTATGTGAATTCAGCACTTAGAATGGTTTTGGGAGAATCACTCCGCCTCACAGTGCCAGGGACCTGGGTTCAATTCCGGTCTCGGGTTACTGTCTGTGTGGAGTTTGCATGTTCTCCCTGTGGGTTTCCTCCGGGTGCTCCGGTTTCCTCCCACAGTCCAAAGATGTGCGGGTTAGGCTTATCGGCCATGTTAAATTGACCCTAGTGTCAGGGGGATTAGCAGGGTAAATATACGGGGTTACAGAATAGGGCTTGGGTGGGATTGTAGTTGGTGCAGACTCGATGGACTGAATGGCCTTCTTCTGCACTGTAGGGATTCTATGATTCTATTCTATATGGTTTATTTCTACTCCTATTTCACAGATTGTTAATGCACAGAAGAATGCCTTTTGGCCCATTGTGTCTGTGCTGGCTTTCTGAATGAGCTAATCCCCTAGTGGCACTCCCCTGCCTTCTCCCCATGATGCCACATATTAATCTTTTTTCAGATAATAATCCAATTCCTCCTGATGGCTGTAGTCTTGGGGAATGCATTCCAGATTCTAGCCACTCACTGCATGGGAAAAATTTTCCTCATATCGCCATTGTTTATTTTGTTAATTACCTTAAACCCTCTCATTCTCAATCTTTCCACAAGTGGGAACAAATTCTCCTATCTACTCTGTCCAGACTACAATTGATTTTGAATAACTCTATCAAAATTTCTTCTCAACCTTCTCTTCTCCAAAGAATTTATCTACGTAACTGGAGTTCTTCATCCCTGGAAACAGCTTTATGAATCTTTTCTGCCGTTTCGCTAATGCTGTCACATTGGCCAGAATTCTACCACCTCTCCCACCATGGAATCAGAGCGGGCGAGGGTCCGACAACAGGAATCTCTGTTGACCTCACACAGGAATTTCTGGTCTCGACCGAGCAAGGCCATAAAATCCCACCCATCATTCCTAAATTACGGTCCCCAGCATTGGATACAATATTCTATTTGAGGTTAAACTAGTTCTCTACAAAGGTTTAGCATAACTTCCTTGCATTAGCACTCTATGACCCTATTAAAGCTTAAGATGCTGTATGCTTTCTTCACCACTCTCTCATCTTGTGCTGTCACCTTCAATGATATATATACACATAAACCCAAGTTCCTCTCCTCATCCACCCCCTTTGGAATTGCACCCTTTATTTTATATTTTCTCTGCCTTCTTCCAACCAAAATGAATCACTTCATACTTCTCTGCATTAAATTTCAACAGCAAAAGTCTGCCTCTTCCACCAACCTGCCTATGTCCTTTTGAAGTTCTACACTATCCTCCTCATAGTTCACATTACTTCCAAGTTTTGTATCGACCACAAATTTTTAAATTGTCCTCTGTACGCCAAGGTCTAAGTTATTAATATATATCAGGAAGAACAGAAATCCATACATCAACCCCTGGGGACTTCACTATAAACTTTCCTCCAGTCTGAAAAACATCCATTAACCATTAACTCAGCCAACTTTGTATCCATGTTGCTTTTGTCTTGTGCTGTGTCTTGGAAGTCCATGTCCAACAGACCAACAGTATTACCCTCATCAACCCTCTGTGTCATATCTTCAAAAAATGCCTTGTATTCTTAGGTTCTTAAATGAACAGAAATAAGCAAATATGATCACAACCTGTCCAAAACGTAACCATTTATGCATCTTCCAAGGATTTTGTATGCATCTTCAACTCAAAAATGCGTCAGAAGAGAACTATTTCTTTCAATAATTAATGGGAAATGTTTTGCAGCGATTAACATGGAGAGCATCCTGTCAGAAGGAACAATCATTCAAACCCATTCTCCAGCTGGATATAAGTCAACTGAGTTCATTCTTTTCAATAAAAGTTCACAATAATAATCAATATTTATTTTGTTTCCTGTCAAGAAATAAACCAGAGATGCTGCTGCTAATCTCAGGAGTGCGAACTGTGAGACTTGCCTGAAATAAATCTTTGAGAATTAAATCTGATGTTTGCTCCATGATGGGTCATTTAGTTTTCCTGGTGAGGAACAGGAAGGAGTTGGATAAGACAAAGGCAGCAGCCACACGGAAGAGTCAAAGGCATAATCCACCTCAGTTTCTGTGGCACACCATCTTGATTTATGAGCTGCCACAATGAAATGCATCCCATTGAGACAGCTCAAAATTTATTTTTTTTAAATGTTACTTTGATAGCTACTATTTGATCTCCTTCCATCATTCTGTTAGGGCAGTGCATCCGAGATCATTGCTGCATAAAAAAAGACTCTTCATCAACCCTCTTACCAATTCGCTTACTTTTTTGTCCTGGGTGCCAACCTTATGGCCACTGGGAACAGTTTTTCCCTATTTATACCATCAAAACACCTAATGATTTTCAACACCTTTGTTAAACTGCCCTTTTACCTTCTCTCCTTCAAGGCACACAATCTCAGTTTCTATGGTCAGTTTAGATAATTTCAGTCTCTCATTCCCAACCATATTCTTTGCATTATCGTCAGGACTTTGGCCACATTTAAACATCTCCCTCATCCTTTACCCCCTGCCCCCTTATCATTCTTTTTGTGTCCTGGAACAACTTCCAGGACATGCAAGCCTCTTCAACTGCACCACAGAGATGTCAGAGTCCAGACAGGGATTGGCCTCTTGGTTTAGAGATGTCTCCCTGCAGTTCCTCCATAAGGCAATGGTGCTCTTTCCCACAGGTGACAACAGAACGCCTTCCTGCCTGACCAAGGTTGCCAGGACAGAGATCAGAGGAGATGAGAAACTGTGCTATCCACCACAAATCTGGGGTCCAGCATTAGAAGTGGGTTAATGGCCTGTCCAATCTGCCAGAGGAAACGACACAGTTGCATTTTACCAAAGGATCTTTCATGGCATCATCAAGCAATATATCTTTGCAAGTAAAACAGAAAATGCTGGATAAATTCAGCAGGTCTGGCAACATTTGTGGGAGAAACAGAGTTAATGTTTCGAGTGTAAGTGACCCTTTTAAAAAAACTACAGCACCTTCAACAATATCAGTTACACCCACAGGGGATGCACCATTTCCTGCACCTTCCACAATATCCACCAGTCCAGTAAAACCTGTCGTGGCCACAGAGGACTCATGTTTAGAATTTGGAGAGTATATTGCAGACACACCCTAGAAGCTGAGGGAGACTGTGACAGCGAGATCCCTGATACTTGGAGGACTGCTGGTGACTGGGCACTTTCTGAGACTAATGCTGACGAGGTGCCTCTGGTTGTGACCTCAAGTAGCCTACTGGAGTTGCAGCATCAGGTACGGAACAGTTGGCGGAGATGCCAGAGGTCAAATGCAGCTTTGTGTAGGTGTAGGAGGGCTCCATGAATGTCATGTGTTCTGTCGTGTCTCAGGCATGTGAGCATATGGCTTCCTTCATCGAAGTTTGGAAACTGCCATGGAGAACCGGGTCCAACATACAACCCATGCATGCTCTGTCCTGTATTCAATCACTCTAAACATGGACTCACTGCAGCAGTGGCTAAGTGAGAGTGGGACAAGGCACCTCACCTCTATCCAGATAACCCTTCTTCTCAAGGAGACAGGGAGAAACCATTGTGCACAGACATGGAGGAGAAGCTTGTGCCAGCTGCCCCAGGGACTTCCTCTGAGGCCATCTTCAGGGTAAGAGGCCTTTTCTCAACCCCTCTGCCATTCTCATCTGTGGAGCGATTGATGAAGTAATTTGCACAATGAAAGAAGGCATTGGCCAACTCCTTTGTGCACCTGTCTGCAGCAACCTTTGACCTGCTAAACATGTCACCCGGAGAGCCCTGTAAATAATCGATGGCGTAGAAATCAAGCATCGTAGTCATCTTGAGAGTCACTGGAATGGAATTCCTGGCAAGTGGCTGCAGATCATACCACAGGGTCCCACATAATCTCCGTTACTACTTCCCAGGACAGTCTGTCTTCTCTGGCATTGCCTTTGCAACATCTTCAGATAGTTAGTTCTCATCCAGAAGATGTGGTGATATGTCAGTGCCCATCTATAATGGTGCCTTCCGTGGATGCCTTCACCCTGACCATCCTCTCGCCCTAGTACTACCCTGCTGCTGGCCTTGCCGTCTCTGGTGTTGTTCAGCAGCTTTGTTACATCCTTCCCTCCTGCTCCTGAGATTGTAAGAAGATTGGGTGTATCAGTCCAATTGTAGATCTACCAAATTAACTGTGAGAAGAAGGCAGGCAATAAGGTGAACACCTCTGTGCACATGGCTTTCATCCACACAGCTGCAGAGCAATGAGATGTTCAAGTCATCTGTGGCCCCCATCCTCAACTCCTCCTGACCCTCCAGTGGCTTTCTTCATCTTGGACCTGGACTCCTGCCACTTGGAAGTAAATTTGGAAAAATGGCCAACAGAACCAGAATTACCCTTCCATGCACCCACCCTTTGCCACCCTCTGTCACCTTCAAGTTTAAACCTATCATTCTTGACCCTCTAAACATCACTGAGTGCTTTCCCTCTGTGGCCCTCAAGCCTCCCACCATCACCCTTTACCCTGGGGCAGTTACATGCCATCTCTCCCGCTTAACGCAACCCCTTCAGCGTACACACTAATCCTCTGAACCAAGACACTATCATCCTTGATGTGTCCTTACAATCACTTGACTCACCCTCTGAGGCCTTCTACTAACTATCCCTTGACTGGACCCAACCTCATGCTGCATCGATATCTTCCCTATATTTGTGGACCTTCCCCATGATGGAGAGTTTCACTTTGACACTCAGCACTCAACACTGGACACTACAGGAGCCTTCCTTTAGGTATCTCACTTTTCATTTCCTGATTGCTTCCCCATAGACCACACCCAAGATGCCTTGCTCTTCCTGTTGTAGTTGTCCATGTCCCAACCTCACCCCACACCCCCATCTTCCTTTCAGCCCTCTTGCTCCTCTTCATGACCTCATTCTACTTTCCCTTCCTCAAAAACCTCTGGTTCCTTTAGATCCCTCTGACCCTACTGCCCCCCCCCCCCCCCCCCCACCACAAACTTCACCTCACCCCCGATTCATCCTTTCCTGTTCTGACCCCCCATCCAAGCTGGCTGCCACCTGTTGCTCTCTTCTGAGCACAGACCTCCACAAAAACAACCAATCAGCTCAGATCCAAATGGACATTCTTGACGAATGCACTCCACCTTTAAACAATAGTAAAACTGCTACCACAATTTTCCTGTGTGCCACTGACTTAATCTTGAAGGTCAGGCTTAATTTGAAAAGGTTTTAACATAATGAGTATTTGTGAGGTACAAATGGATTAAAAATAAGAGCCGTTACCAACCCCGCTGCTGCAACACTGCTGTCTTAATCTCTACATCTGAACTCCTCATTGGGGAACCATGAATTTGACTTGCACCTAATTAAGTCCCCCTGCTCACCCCATTCCCTTCTCTTACAGAGCCCATTAAATACCACCCCATACCTCTATTTATATTCAAGTTGCTTTTGTAACAGCCTTCTGTTAAAGGCCCTCACCTTCAAGGATTTGTGTACATAAATCCCCAAGTCACTCTGTTCCTCTATTCCTTTACAATTTGTGATAATAACTTGAGGTAGGAACCAGTTTGCTGTAAACAAATGGAGGGCGGGATTTTCCGGCCTTGCTCGCCCCAAAATCGGAAAATCCCGCCCGAGGTCAACGGACCTTTCCATGGTCCGCCCATCGCCCGCTCTGATCTCCGTGGCAGGTGGGATAGCAAAATTCCGGCTGTAAAGCCGATTGGGAGCAGAAATTGAAATGTCTACAAGCTCATCGCTATCTTACTAGCCAGAGCACAGCACTGGCACTGCCCACTGGATGATTGGCAGGAAGGAGGGGCAACCACTCCTATTATGACATATTGTATTTTTTTGTCTATATTGCCACTCCTGGTTCTTTCTCCCTGAATACATCATTTTAGAACGCAGTGTATTAGACACTGCTTTGATGGTGTTGCTTTGCTCAAAGAACAGGAAAGGTGTAAGGTTGCAGATGGATGCCAGTGGACAACATGAGCTTCAAATGGGTGGATTTCAGAAGAGTGACTCTGGTAATAGTGTCTCTCAGGGGAGTTTATACTGGGACCATTCAAACTAAGATCTCATATACCTGCTTCACCCTTACACAGGTTGGGAGATCAATTGAAAGGCGCTTCAATTGAATCACTGATCTCCTCGGGCCTGTTCTCCTTCATTCTACTCCCAGGGCACTGTGGGGAGAGTAGACCTCCATCACTTATTACTCTTCACTGCAGATAGAATTCATAAATTTTCTGGATGCTTCTTAAAAAAAGGTGCTTGCCAATTATTTGTTTGCAAGAATTTTGCTGATTAAGTGTATTGCTGAACTATTTGATTGCTGTGTGCTAATTAACCTGTAAATAAATTTGATTAAGTAGTTGTAAACAATAGAAAGTTGTCTGATGGAGACAGGGGAATGTGATGGGCATCTAAATCAATGTTCAATTAGCAGTAATCTATAACTAAGGGTTGATTAAGTCCACAGATCCTTGAAGGTGACGTCACAGGTGGAGAAGGTAGTGAATAAGGCATATGGCATGCTTGCCTTTATAGGACGGGACATAGAGTATAAAAGTTGGGGTCTGATGTTGCAGTTGTATAGAACATTGGTTCGGCCGCAGTTGGAATACTGCGCCCAGTTCTGGTCGCCACACTACCAGAAGGATGTGGAGGCTTTAGAGAGAGTGCAGAGGAGGTTTACCAGGATGTTGCCTGGTATGGAAGGGCTTAGTTATGAGGAAAGATTGGGTAAACTGGGGTTGTTCTCACTGGAAAGAAGGAGGATGAGGGGTGACCTAATAGAGGTGTATAAGATTATGAAAGGCATAGATAGGGTGAACGGTGGGAAGATTTTTCCCAGATCGGTGGTGATGTTCACGAGGGGTCATAGGTTCAAGGTGAGGGGGGGAAGGTTTAACACGGATATCAGAAGAACGTATTTTAAACAGAGGGTGGTGGGGGCCTGGAATGCGCTGCCAGGCAAGGTGGTGGAGGCGGACACACTGGGAACGTTTAAGACTTATCTAGATAGCCACATGAACGGAGTGGGAATGGAGGGATACAAAAGAATGGTCTAGTTTGGACCAGGGAGCGGCGCGGGCTTGGAGGGCCGAAGGGCCTGTTCCTGTGCTGTATTGTTCTTTGTTTGTTCTTTGATTGTTTAACATGCTGATCCATACATGACACACATGGGGCCCTAATTTACCATTTTGAGCCTAAGTGCCGAATCTGGGCATCAAATAGATCCGCACCTGGAATCCTCTTTCCAGCGTGCCCATACGTGTTTTGCCGGCTCCGGTCCGATTTGCGCTGTGGGTGGGGCTTAGCGCTGGCGGACCGATTGGAGCTCTGAACTGCGCATGCGCAGTTCGAAAGAAATCTGACAGAGCGTGCCCGAGCGTGACAAAAAAAGCAGAAAGCGGAGAGAGTGGCTCTCTGACGTTCACCCTCTGGTCGGCGGGGGGCGGGGGGGGGGGGGGGGGGGGGGCGGGGGGCGAGGTGGTGGTGGGTGGGGGGATGTGACTGATCATCCCCTCGGGGGCGGGGGGAGGAGAGGGGGTGTGGCGTCTCATCTTCTGGTCGGGGGGGGATAGGCTGCCAGTCTGCGGCCGATCCCTCCTGCCGGAGTGGACATGCGGCCGTGCCATCCCACAAAACCTTCAGGATGAAGCGATTCCTCGCTAAGAAGATGAAGCAGAACCGGCCGATTCCACAGTGGATCCGCATGAAAACTGGCTACAAGATCAGTACAAGTCCAAGGGGAGACACTGGAGAAGGACCAAGCTGGGCCTGTAAAGGGATACACCATCACTGGTACACTACCAGCCACAGATTACTCGTCCCTGCAGGGGCAAGAGAGCGGGAGAGATGGCTGTGGCTGGTAGTGTACCAGTGATGGTGTATCCCTTTACACTGTGGAATCGGCCACTGTGGAATCGGCCGGTTCTGCTTCATCTTCTTAGCGAGGAATCGCTTCATCCTGAAGGTTTTGTGGGATGGCATGGCCACACGTCCACTCCGGCAGGAGGCATCGGCTGCAGACTGGCAGCCGACCCCCCTCCCCCCCCCCCCACCCGACCAGAGGATGAGACATCACACCCCCTCTCCTCCTCCCACCCCGACCAGAGGATGACCTGGGTCAGAGAGCCGTTGCAGTCTCTGACCCCACTCTTCGGAGGCTGCAGCGGCGACTTCAGACTTTTATTTTGCAGGTCGGTAACAGCGCGGACGCGGATCGGGCCTGAAGACGGGAAAGTGGGATATGGCGGTTGAGTTGGACGCACGGTTCATTAAGTCAATTTAAATGCATGCAAACGCATTTAAATCATTGGGCCGCCCGATTCGGGCGCGAGCCGGACCCGTGCCCGAATCGGGTGTTGGTAAAAGCACGATCTGCTCGCATTCGGATGCAGATCGCGTTAAAGGCCCGACGCCCAACTTTACCGCGATTTCAGGCCCGAAAACGGGTGTGAAGTTTTGGTAAAATCAGGCCCATGGGCACAGTTTAATTCATAGAAGAATTATGGGAAGTACTTTCAGTGTTGGGTGTAAAAGCACAAAGTGGAATATTCAGTTTCAACAACTACACATACATCTATCAAGTGCATCTCTTTTGTTATAAATTGTGCACAAGTCATGGTTTAATACTTTTGAAGTTGGGATTTTTATCACAAATGCTAAAACCATAATCTACCTGTACAAGGTACAACATATAAACTCAGCCATCTCCATTATAATGTATGTTACAACTATCTCTGTGGAGACTGGATGTACTGGATTACCATATTGTCCTTTTACATCTGATGCCAAATCCAGTACAAACTGATGAGATGAAATTCCTCCCTCAATGTTTGCTGTAAGAGTCCTGTGTGAAATAAATTTGGACAACTCCCAGTTCTTAATGGGCACAAATCCATAGTAGAAACCTAATTCAACATTACTTGGCAATAAATAGCAGTATAATTTAGAGAAGCCACAGGGTGGTTAATCTGTGAAATAGAAATGTCATACTAGTGCAGCTGGGACTGGCCCTTGAGGCTGGAAGTAAGGTTCATTGTTGGATTCAGCATAACGCGAATGATGTCCTGCATATCACCAATGCTTACAAAAGGTAAAAAAAATGTTTGTTTCATTAGCACTGATAACCCTCACTTTAGTGAAGTCAAGATTCCTTTGCCCAAAAGAATATTTATTCCTGTCTTTTCAATAATGAGAAAGCAGAATTCAGTGTTCGATTTTGTGTAAATGTCAAAATTCACTTGAGGCATCTTTCCAGCGGTACAAATTAATAATGCTTCTTACATTAAGAATATGCTATATGTCTGCTCATATTAATGAAATATCGACACATCACGAATTTGATACTTACATTAAGTTCCAATATTAAAAAGAGCAATTGCAAAATTTCAATAACCTAGTTTCAGCAGTTTGTAAAAATGCCCATGCTTGCAATTCTGTTTACCAAAAGTCAGATGTTAAATAGCCCTAACAAATGTAATCACTTTGCCATTTATTTCATGAATTGATTCAGAAACATTTCTGCTACAACTCTTCTGTTCTGCATTGTCTAATTGGTATTAATAATTATCAAATCACTTTGCTTCAAGAAGAAAATTGTCCCATTTGAATCAAAGACTTGTCATGGCAGAACTAAGATTTCTTAAATCATTAATCATACTGAACATAAATTGCATCTGTACCACAGGATCTCATTCAGCAACATTTACGTAATTATCAAGTAAACAGCGGTTAAACAATGTCACTAAAAATTATCTTTGAGCTTTTCTAAAATTGAAGCTTAGGGCAGCCTGGTGTTTGTTTCCTTATTCTTTAATGGGATCTGTGTGTCACTGGTAAGGCTAGCGTTTAATGCCCATCCCTAATTGCCTTTGAACTGAATGGCTTGCAGTTTCGGGGACATTAAAAGTCAACCACATTGCTGTGGATCTGGAGAAGTCACATGTCGGCTACTCCAGGTCAAGAAGGCAGGTTTCCTTCCCCAGTGAGTCAGAAAGGATTTTACAACAATGATTTCATCGTCAGCATCAGGCAGATTTTCAATGAATTCAAATCCCCTCACCTGCCATTTGAACCCTGGTCCCTGGAGGATTACCCTGAGTCTCTCGATTATAAGTCCAGTGACAATGCCACTATGCCACCATCTCCCTTTTAAAGAGTAACTGATACTAATTGAGAGTGGCCTGAATTCTCTGACCGTTCATACCCCACCGCCACTGTCAGCGAGAACGGAGAATCTGGCATTCAGCCAAATTTTCATTCACGGCAGTGGGACCGAAAAATCCCAGCTGCAGGCGAGGATGGAGAATCCGGCCTAATGTCTTTGAACTCTAGAAACCCTCCATAAGAGCACGGTAGCTATTCTGCCAATTTCATACTTGTTTATGAGCGCTTTTGATGCAATAAGTCCATTGTGTTTCCTGCTTGATCATAATTTTAATGCCAGAGTAACAAACGTTGATCATCTCCAACCCCCCAAAAATGTACAAAATGATCCAAATATAAGCCATGCTGACAAGCAGCATAAGTGATTTTAATGTAATGAGCATGAACATCCCCATCATTTGTATCAGACTTACAGTGCTACAATGGCACAGGAAATTCTTTGTCATGAGGAAATTGGAATGGAAGCTGCTTCTGCCTTTTGAGCACTTTGAATACATTTTTTCATGTCTTCCCGCTTAAGCTGTCTTGCAATCGGTCAACCAAGTTATACCTGCCGAATGGAGAGCAAACAGGATTGCAGCTTCTAGTTTCTGAGCTTTACGTTTTACTCTGGTTAAGGTTGACTGAGATTGTTGAGCTCCAGCAGCTGCCTGGATCACCTCAAGCCGATGTGAGAAGCTTGTGCGTTTGAAGACAATTGTTTAACAGTGGCCTCTGCAGCTTGAAGTAGATTTCCAAACTCTTTTTCTCCCCATCGATTCCCAGCTAGGGTCACTGTCTGTGTGGAGTTTGCACATTCTCCCCGTGTCTGTGTGGGTTTCCTCCGGGTGCTCTCGTTTCCTCCCACAGTCCAAAGGTGTGTGAGTGAGGTGGATTGGCCATGTTAAATTGCCCCTTAGTGACAGGCAGACTAGCTAGGGTAAATGCATGGGGTTATGGGGATAGGGACTGGGTGGGATTGTGGTCAGTGTAGACTCGATGGGCTGAATGGCCTCCTTCTGCACTGTAGGATTCTGTGATTCCCTATAAGGGTCAGCACTTCATTCTGACTACCTTTCACAAGATCACCACATAGGTAAATATTCTGAGCTCCTCCCTAGCTTTTTCTATCCCAACACATTTGGCCGGGACACCTCAAGCACTGGTTGACTTTTTTTATGGGCATTCCACTCTAGGCTGGTATTCTATAGGCCGGTACTGTGGAGATGGAGAAGGAAAGATGGAACAACACAGGATGAAATCAAGCTAAAAAAGTATATTTAAATATACATCGAAATAAATATCGTAGTATTTTAAATAACAAAAGAAACATCAGGATGAGAAAAAGTCTATTAAGGGGTGCACAAGGTGAGCTCACACAATAAATTGTCTAGAATATTAAATTATTAACCTATATCAGTGTTTACCAAAGGGAATAACATGGTGAAAATGGCAGTAGCGGAAGTGTTTGGAAAAAAGTATGAACATATTTATTTAGAAATCGGGACATGACTGATATCATGCCAGGTCCAGATTGATTGCACTCACATTTACGAAATTAATTAAGGATAGGAGAGGCACTATGACCTGAATTTTCATGCAGCAAAAATCCAGGAGTGCTGCTCCGAAATCCAGTCTCTACTATTTTCAATGGAGGGCAATGGGGCGGGATATAAATCACCCATCCATTGTTCCCAGAGGCAGCTGCCAATATAAATCAGTAAGTGCCTCCCTCCTGTGGGACTTAGGTGAACTAAGTGCTTGAAACTTACAGTGTGCAGGTTAAAACTGGGAGGAGCACGTCTCACTCCTGTGGATTCATTTGGATACAGTAAGAAGTCTCACAACACCAGGTTAAAGTCCAACAGGTTTATTTGGTAGCAAATACCATAAGCTTTCGGAGCACTGCTCCTTCGTCAGATGGAGTGGAAATGTGCTCTCAAACAGTGCACAGACACAGAAATCAAGTTACAGAATACTAATTAGAATGCAAATCTCTACAGCCAGCCAGGTCTTAAAGGTACAGACAATGTGGGTGGAGGGAGCATTCAACACAGGTTAAAGAGATGTGTATTGTCTCCAGACAGAATAGCTGGTGAGATTCTGCAAGACCAGGGGGAAAGCTGTGGGGGTTACTGATAATGTGACATAAATCCAACATCCCGGTTTAGGCCATCCTCATGTGTGCGGAACTTGGCTATCAGTTTCTGCTCAGCGACTCTGCGCTGTCGTGTTTCGTGAAGGCCACCTTGGAGAACGCTTACCTGAAGATCCAAGGCTGAATGCCCGTGACTGCTGAAGTGCTCCCCCACAGGAAGAGAACAGTCTTGCCTGGTGATTGTCGAGCGGTGTTCATTCATCCATTGTCGTAGCGTCTGCAAGGTTTCCCCAATGTACCATGCCTCGGGACATCCTTTCCTGCAGCGTATCAGGTAGACAATGTTGGCCGAGTTGCAAGAGTAGGTACCGTGTACCTGGTAGATGGTGTTCTCACATGAGATGATGGCATCCGTGTCGATGATCCGGCACGTCTTGCAGAGGTTGCTGTGGCAGGGTTGTGTGGTGTCGTGGTCACTGTTCTCCTGAAGGCTGGGTAGTTTGCTGCGGACAATGGTCTGTTTGAGATTGCGTGGTAGTTTGAAGGCAAGAAGTGGGGGTGTGGGGATGGCCTTGGCGAGATGTTCGTCTTCATCAATGACATGTTGAAGGCTCCGGAGGAGATGCCGTAGCTTCTCCGCTCTGGGAAGTACTGGACGACGAAGGGTACTCTGTCCACCGTGTCCCGTGTTTGTCTTCTGAGGAGGTCGGTGCGGTTTTTCGCTGTGGCGCGTCGGAACTGTTGATCGATGAGTCTGCTTCATCCTGGACCACAATATCTTCACCTTCAACAACCAGTTCTTCATCCAGACACATGGAACAGCCATGGGGACAAAATTCACACCTCAATATGCCAACATCTTCATGCACAGGTTCGAACAAGACTTCTTCACCGCACAGGACCTTCAACCGATGCTATACACTAGATACATCGATGACATTTTCTTCCTTTGGAGTCATGGTGAACAATCACTGAAACAACTCTATGATGACATCAACAAGTTCCATCCCACCATCAGACTCACCATGGACTACTCTCCGGAATTGGTTGCATTCTTGGACACACGCATCTCCATTAAGGACGGTCACCTCAGCACCTCACTGTGCCGCAAGCCCACGGATAACCTCATGATGCTCCACTTCTCCAGCTTCCACCTGAAACACGTTAAAGAAGCCATCCCCTATGGACAAGCCCTCCGAGTACACAGGATCTGCTCGGATGAGGAGGATCGCAACAGACACCTCCAGACGCTGAAAGATGCCCTCATAAGAACAGGACATGGCGCTCGACTCATCGATCAACAGTTCCGACACGCCACAGCGAAAAACCGCACCGACCTCCTCAGAAGACAAACACGGGACACGGTGGACAGAGTACCCTTCGTCATCCAGTACTTCCCCGGAGCAGAGAAGCTACGGCATCTCCTCCGGAGCCTTCAACATGTCATTGATGAAGACGAACATCTCGCCAAGGCCATCCCCACACCCCCACTTCTTGCCTTCAAACAACCACGCAACCTCAAACAGACCATTGTCCGCAGCAAACTACCCAGCCTTCAGGAGAACAGTGACCACGACACCACACAACCCTGCCACAGCAACCTCTGCAAGACGTGCCGGATCATCGACATGGATGCCATCATCTCACGTGAGAACACCATCTACCAGGTACACGGTACCTACTCTTGCAACTCGGCCAACGTTGTCTACCTGATACGCTGCAGGAAAGGATGTCCCGAGGCATGGTACATTGGGGAAACCATGCAGACACTACGTCAACGGATGAATGAACACCGCTCGACAATCACCAGGCAAGACTGTTCTCTTCCTGTGGGGGAGCACTTTAGCAGTCAAGGGCATTCAGCCTTGGATCTTCAGGTAAGCGTCCTCCAAGGCGGCCATCACGACACACGACAGCGCAGAGTCGCTGAGCAGAAACTGATAGCCAAGTTCCGCACACATGAGGACGGCCTAAACCAGGATGTTGGATTTACGTCACATTATCAGTAAACCCCACAGCTTGCCCCCTGGTCTTGCAGAATCTCACTAGCTGTTCTGTCTGGAGACAATACACATCTCTTTAACCTGTGTTGAATGCTCCCTCCACCCACATTGTCTGTACCTTTAAGACCTGGCTGGCTGTAGAGATTTGCATTCTAATTAGTGTTCTGTAACTTGATTTCTGTGTCTGTGCACTGTTTGAGAGCACATTTCCACTCCATCTGACGAAGGAGCAGTGCTCCGAAAGCTTATGGTATTTGCTACCAAATAAACCTGTTGGACTTTAACCTGGTGTTGTGAGATTTCTTACTGTGTTTACCCCAGTCCAACGCTGGCATCTCCACCTCATTTGGATAGCCAGGATGCTATCTTGGAGTGGGAAGGCATGGCTTTGGATATAGTCCTGGGACACACTTAGGAGTGGTAAGAAACCTGATAGAGATATAGAAAGCTATATGGTTCACCATGCCAAAATGTGAGTGGGAGTTCATGCTCAGATTGAAGAACCCCGGTTCAAGAGGATTTAAACAAGCCTGGAAGGTTTGCCTAGCTTTACCCAGAGGGAAGAATCTAGAAATCACTCCGTACTATGAGCGTCAGTTCAGGAGTATAAATTACCCAAGAAAGAAAGGAACCAGGTTCTTGGGAGCTAAGAATGACTAAGAACTCATTCTGAGAGAACAAATTATCGGTTAGGGTACAGAGGAAATTTTAACCACAGAGCGAGTTTTATGGATATTTTCAACGTTAAATGGGTGATTTTTTTTCTGTGGCTTTGAATATTAGTTGTCTACTGATATAATGTTTAGTCTGGTGCAGATACATGGTACAGTAATAGTCTTAAAACTTGACATTTTTGTTACATAATTATTTTAATTTGGTCACTGTGAATTCAATTTTTTTATTTAAAGTTATCAGTCTATACAGGAATCGCAACATGTTCACACCTGTCTTGAAAAATAAATGCCTAAATGGGGTAGAGTAGGAGAATATTTGGGGTACATATATATATAAATCACTAAAAATAGTGATGCAGATTAATAACACCATATAAATAAAACAAACAAAGCACTGAAATTCATTTCTAGAGAAATGGAATCAAAAAGCAGAGAGGATTTGGTAATGTTGAGTTGTATGAACAACATTTGAAGTACTGTGAACATTTCTGGCCCTTATGTTACCAAAAGCATAAAGAAGGACTGGAGAAGTGTCCGAAATATGTATTAGGAAATGTTATGCCTTCAGGGAAGATTGAACAAGCTAGACCTCCTTTCACTAGAAAACATTATACTGCAAGATGACAAGATATTATGAAAAGTTTTGATAGAGCAGGCATAGAATAAAAAAGTTTCTACTTCTGATGGAAAGCCAAATCTATGGATCACAAATACGTCACAGCCACAAATAAATCCAATTGGGAATTTAGGAGAAACTTTGTTACCCAGAGCGTGGTGAGAATGTGCAACTCATGACCACAGGGACTGGTTGAGATGAATAACATAGATGCACGTAAGGAAAAAATAGATAAACAAATGGTTCCTGGGATTAGGAACTTCATGAAAATAGATAGGAAAAGTTGGAACTGTTTTCCTTGGTGAAAAGAATATTTGATGGGGGAATACAAAATCATAAGGTTCAGGACAGAGATGATAAGGAGAGATAGTTCCCACCCATGAGAGGACCAAGAATGAAAGGGCACAAATTTAAGATAATCAACAAATGAAGCAAAAGTGATATGAAAGAAAACGTTTTCACACAGCGAGTGGGTAAGGTCTGGAATGCACTGCCTGAGAGTTGTTGGAGGCAGGTTGAATCAAAGCATTCAAAATGGAATTTGACTCTTATTTGAAAAATAACAATGTACAGGGTCAGGGGGAGAAGGTGGGAGAATGCCACTGAGTTGCTCATTCGGATAGCCAGTACAGGCTTAATAGGCTGAATGGCCTCTTTCTGCACTATTAAACGTGTATGCTTCTGTGTATCCATGAAATGAGGGAGAAAATGCCATGGTAATAGAGTTAGCTGAAGAGTGTTGGGAGGAGGCATGTGTGGATGTTAACACTCTTAAGGACTGGTTGGGTCAAATGGAATGTATTTTTGCTGTAAATTTGGTGTATTTCTATGTCTCACTAAAGAGAATCGAGAGCCATTCAAGTAGTATGTATCTTTGTGAATATAACTCTCCCTGCCAAAGAATACATAGACGGCACATGGAACTTAAAGCCAACATCTTATTCACTTTGAACAAAAGCAACTATCATCTGATTAACATTGTTTATGAAAACAAACAACAGCCTGCATTTATATAGCACCTTTATAAAGAAAGAGAACAATCCAGGGTACTTTGCAAAAGCATAATTAGACAGCAATTGATGCAGAGTCAAGATCAGCCTCTGTTTTGGTAGGAACTAGAAACTATGCCAACATAGTTAAAGCGGTTAAATGGTCTTAAAAGGTGGGAGGGAAGTGAAGTGGTAGCAAGGTTCAGGGGGACAATTTCCATGATGGCACAGCCTAGGTGGCTGAAGGGAAAATTGTTACTGTTGGGTAAGGGGAGCTGGGGTTGCAAAAAGGTGAGAGTTGGAGGAATGTACGGTTTGTTGGGAGATGGGCTGCAAAATACCACAAAGGCTAAGAGGATCAAGGTTGACTGTGAACAAGCCTACTCACTATAGAAAATGGTTGAAAAGGAAAATCTGAGCATACCAGCCCAAAGGAAAGGACAAATAAATCGCATTAACTTTTTTGTCACTGAGTTTAATTCTCATTAGCTTTGTTTGTTTGCATTTTAGTAAGAGACATTCCAACTGTATCATACTGATATGAATATTGTTAAGACGGTCATTGTGCTTAGATCTTTTTGGAAATAAATTAGTTTTCATGAAAATGCATGGATTTTACTATTTCTATAATTATTGGTAATGATGGCATGAAATATGAACAAAATCTGCCACAATTTGTGACTAAAAAGTTTAGGTAAATAAAATAGATCAATTAGTATTCCGAATCTGCAGTCACTAACCCAAAGACTGATGTAATAGCAAGGCTGCCTTGGCCAGTTCTAACTGAGGTAACATAACTGAAGATGAGCCACACCACATTATGTTAACGGAATAATAACTAACACTAAGACTGCTGTCATTTTATAGCATAGCAGTATGTCATACAGTTCTTTCTTGATATTACAGTGGATTATTTCATTTATATCTAACCATGCAATGTTCAGAGCAGCTTTCTTTCACGTTGATAAGACATGGCTAGGAAACAACACCTAGGCCAGGATTTTCCGCTCCTGTTGACTTCGGCTGGGATTGGCGACAGGAGCGGAAAATAGAAGTGCAAAGTCGCGTTTTATACTGACAAATGGCACAATTGCCACCTCCCTGACTCAGGAACCTCCTCTGAATACATTAGCATGCCATTACAAGACTTGTTTGCTGGAATGAACCCCCATCAAAAAATCCATCCACGTCGGTGTGATGGCAGAGAACGGTGTGAAGCCCAACTGGTCTCCAAAGATGTGTGCCTGGTGAGCAAACTTACCTGGGGAGCTCAGGTGAGTACAGCACTCACTGGGAAGACAATCATATTTGGGTACTGCCTTAGAAGTACCCTGGCACTGCCCTCATGCTGGGCTGCCAATTCATGCCAGGGTAACACCCAGGCAGTGCTGGGGTGATGCGAGGAGGTTGCCCTGGGGAAGGTAGGGGGGTGGGGGCAGTGGTTCAAGTGTGAACTGGTTGGTTGCTGTGCCCTGGGATGGCCTTTTAAAATGGTGCCCCAAATCCTCCAGGTTCTAGGTTGCTGGGAGTTGGGGTGGAGGTACAGGCTAATCAGAGGCCACCAGCCAGCTGTATGTCATGGGATCCATCCCTTGAAGTGTTTTTTTCTGAGGCCCACTATATGACTGACAAAGCCGTCATTGCTGTTGGCAGCTTCAATGTTGCTTTTCCCACTTGACATCAGCCTTTGCTATCTGGGAACATCCCGGCCCTAATGTTGCAGTTAGAAGCTATCACGTGGTACAGAGATTCAAGCAAAACTGTATTAAACGCCTTTGTAAGTCAAGGATGATTTTATGAATCTTCACTCTCAATAATCAGCATCACTAACCTAAAATACATAACAGGTGGAAAACTAATGGAAATGCATGCTTCTCTTTCCAATAAGCACCCCTGACATATAAGCTCTGCTCTGAGAAAGCTAAGGTTAAAAAAGAGTATTAAATATTGAAACTCCAGTGTGGACTAATGGCAACTATTGAGGTCAAAGTTCAGTCATGATCATATTGAATGGTGAAACAGACTTGAAGGGCCAAATGGACTTCTCCTGTTCCAATTTTTTATTCCAATACTCTGTTCCAATATTCTAACAATAGGATTACATAGTATATACAGCACAGACATAGGTCATTAGGCCCAACCAGTCCTTGTTGATGCTTATGCTACACTTGAGCCAAAGAGAGCTCATTCCTCATTGCGGAACCCCAGTGTGAGGTCCAGCACTCACAGCACACTATGGAACATGATGGCCTATTGTGATGAACCATCGTTGGTTCACCACTGGGGGTTGTTACTATGTTACTGTTGGGCTAGGGTGTTGTTACTGTGGGGGTTGTACAATGTTGTTGGGTTAGGGTGTTTACCTGTTATAAGAGTCATCATGGCACATTCCAGTGGGGTCCCGCCTCCGGTGGCGAGGTATAAGATCCCCTGCTCCGGCAGGACCCCTTCAGTCTGAACTGGTGTATTCGTGTTAGTAGTTCCATTGTTACTCTATTAAAGCCTTCAATACCGAAGCCTTGGTTCCATGTGCTTATTGTCGCGCATCAATTTAATAGAGTAAACAGAAAACTCACAGCTGTACAACAAGAAAAGAAAAAAAAAAACAGAGAGTATGGAACAGATTCGAAAACCGGATCGTCTGACACTGGACCCACGTGCGGTCGGTGCAGCTAACACATTCGACCATTGGTGGAAGTGCTTTGAGGACTACCTGGCAGCCTCGGTAGCTATCACTACAGACAGTGATAAACTCCAGGTCCTCCACGCAAGGGTAAGCGACACGATTTACCTAGCCGTTCGTGCAGCTCCCACTTACCTGGGTGCCGTCGAGCTCCTAAAAAAAAGATACACTATGCCACCCAACGAGATACATGCTCGTTACCTCCTCGCTACACGACGTCGGCAGTCGGGCGAAACCATGGAGGACTATGCCAATGAGCTCCTGCAGCTTGCCAGGGGTTGCGATTGTAAGGACGTATCAGCCGAACAGTATATGTACGACCTCGCCCGAGACACGTTCGTAGCAGGGGTAGGGTCCTCGTACATCAGGCTTAAATTGCTGGAAAAGGGGAAACTCAGCTTGACCCAAGCAATGGAGATGGCCGTGATGCTGGAAGCGGCGTCGAAGAGCTTGGCGCTGTACCCCGAGGACCACGTGCAGTCAACGTGGTTGGAGCAAGCTCAGCTCCCTCCTCGCTCCGCTAACCCGCGCTCCCAGATCGATTCGACGACGGCGGCAGCTCCAGGTGGCCAGCGATGCTATTTTTGTGGTGGGGCCAAGCATCCACGGCAACAGTGTCCGGCAAGAACGGCAATCTGCAGCCAGTGCGGTAAAAAAGGCCACTACGGCAAAGTCTGCAGGTCCAAGCCTAAAAACGGCAGTGCAGCTTGGTCTAAGTCTAAAAACGGCAGTGCAGCTTGTAACCCTCCAGAACGGAGACAATCTCCTTCGGCATCGCAGTACCCACGAGGTCCGACCACGTGCGAATCCAGGACGGCGCCATTGTGGCTGACGGAGGAGGAAGACCACCAGGAGTCGCTGCGCTTGGCGCCCTCGCCCACGTGCGATTCATGGGGGCGGCCATCATGGTCCACGACGACTAGGAGCGACCAGCAGGGGCCCTCAGCATCCACATTGGCAGCGTGCAGTGGCACCCAGGGGCCAACGGTGGCGTCGATCTCCCTGGATCAGACCAGGCACTACAGACTCGAACATTCTATGATGGATGTAAAGGTTAGTGGTAGAACTGTGAATTGTCTGTTTGACAGTGGGAGCACCGAAAGTTTCATACACCCTGAAACTGCTAAAAGGTGTGGACTCCGGGTTCTCCCTGCCAAGCAGACAATTTCCATGGCATCACGGTCCCGGTCTGTACCGATCCAAGGACGATGTATGGTAACTCTTGAGGTACAGGGCACAATTTACGAGCAATACAGGCTCCTTGTGTTACCTCACCTTTGCGTGCCAATTCTCCTCGGACTAAACTTTATGGCCCACATGAAGAGTGTGATCCTACAGTACGGTGGGCCACTCCCTTCACTGGCAGTAGGGAATCAGCCGCAGCCTCCAAATTGCCCAAAGCGCCCCGCATGCAATCTATCCACCCTGAAAATTAGTACACGATCCCTTTTTAAAAATCTGGTTCCTGGCTGCAAGCCCATCGCTACTAAAAGTAGGCGTTACAGCGCTGAGGACCGGATCTTTATTAGATCTGAGGTTCAGCGGCTCCTCAAGGAAGGGATCATACAGGCCAGTGCTAGTCCGTGGAGAGCGCAGGTCGTGGTAGTCAAAAGCGGGAACAAACCTCGGATGGTCATCGACTACAGTCAGACCATTAATCGTTATACGCAGCTGGATGCGTATCCTCTCCCGCGCATTTCTGATATGGTCAATCAGATTGCGCAGTACCGAGTGTTCTCTACCATAGACCTTAAGTCCGCCTACCATCAACTCCCCATCCGCCCAGAGGACCGACAATATACGGCTTTTGAGGCGGATGGTCGTCTATACCAATTCCTCAGGGTTCCATTTGGTGTCACCAATGGGGTCTCGGTCTTCCAGCGTGCTATGGACCGAATGGTGGACCAGAACGGGTTGCGGGCTACCTTCCCGTACCTGGATAACGTCACCATCTGCGGCCATGACCAGCAGGACCACGACACGAATCTCCAACACTTTCTGCGCACTGCATCTCGCCTGAATCTGACCTATAACAGGGAGAAGTGCGTATTCCGTACGCGTAAGTTAGCCATCCTCGGATACGTGGTGGAAAACGGGGTCATTGGCCCTGATCCAGACCGTATGCGCCCACTCACTGAACTTCCCTTGCCCGCTAGCACGAAAGCACTGAGGAGATGCCTCGGGTTCTTTTCGTATTATGCACAGTGGGTCCCCAACTACGCGGACAAAGCTCGTCCGCTCATTAAGTCCACGACCTTCCCACTTACGCCGGAGGCCCAATTGGCCTTCAAGGCTTTGAAAAGCGACATCTCGAAAGCCACGATGCACGCGGTGGATGAATCCATCCCTTTCCAGGTAGAGAGTGATGCATCTGATTTCACCCTAGCCGCCACACTAAACCAGGCAGGCAGGCCCGTCGCGTTCTTCTCCCGCACCCTTCAAGGCCCCGAAATTCGGCACTCAGCGGTGGAGAAGGAGGCTCAGGCCATTGTGGAGGCAGTCAGACACTGGCGCCATTACCTGGCAGGGAAGCGGTTCACCCTGATCACGGATCAACGATCCGTGGCGTTTATGTTCAGCAACACGCAGAGGGGCAAGATCAAGAACGATAAGATCTTGCGGTGGAGAATTGAGCTCTCCACCTATAATTACGATATTATGTATCGTCCAGGGAAGCTCAATGAGCCCTCGGATGCCCTCTCGCGCGGAACATGCGCCATCATGCAGGAGGACCGCTTGAAGGCTCTCCACAATGATCTGTGTCATCCTGGAATCACCAGACTCTACCACTTCATCAAAGCCCGCAACCTGCCTTACTCGGTGGAGGATGTCAGGTCAGTGACTAGAAGCTGTCGGATTTGCGCAGAATGCAAACCACACTTTTATCGACCAGATCGGGCACAATTGGTCAAGGCCACTCGCCCTTTTGAGAGGCTGAGTGTGGATTTTAAGGGCCCCCTTCCCTCAACGGACCGGAATGTCTATTTCCTCAACATAATAGACGAGTATTCCCGGTTCCCGTTTGTTGTCACCTGTGCTGACACGTCGACTGCCACCGTCATCAAGGCTTTCAGTGAACTTTTTACCCTGTTCGGGTACCCCTGCGACATTCATAGCGACAGGGGCTCGTCGTTCATGAGCAACGACTTGAGGCAATTCCTGCTCTCATTCGGGATTGCCTCTAGTAGAACCACGAGCTACAACCCTAGGGGTAACGGACAGGTGGAAAGGGAGAATGCTACAGTCTGGAAGGCTGTCCTACTGGCACTGAAATCCAGGGGCCTTCCAGTCTCCCGTTGGCAGGAGGTCCTTCCAAATGCGCTCCATTCTATCCGCTCCCTCCTGTGTACGGCAACCAATGCTACTCCCCACGAGAGGATGTTCTCATTCCCTCGGAAGTCGTCCTCGGGAACCTCATTGCCAGCCTGGTTGACGTACCCAGGACCCGTCCTTCTGCGGCGACATGTGAGGGCTCGCAAGTCCGACCCCTTGGTCGAACCGGTCCAACTCCTCCACGCCAACCCTCAGTATGCCTATGTGGCATATCCTGACGGGCGAGAGGACACTGTCTCCATTAGAGACCTGGCGCCCGCAGGGGACGTAGCAACTCCTGTCGCTCCTATTCCCCCAGTCACGAATCCACTACTCCTCATTGCTTCCCCAGACGTGGCGCGGTCAGCACCGGGACCAGTGCATAACACTTTTACTCCCATGTACAGCTTGCCTGAGACTCGGAGATCGGCGCCACCATCATCACCACCACCACCACCACCAAACGTTCCAGGATCCCCTGCACCATCGCCTCACCAGGGCCGGCCGGCCCGGGAGTCCCTGAGGGGACAGCCAGACGTTGCTTTGGAAAGAACGCCACCACAAGCACCTGCTCCGGTTTCGCAACCGGTGTTGAGGAGATCGCAGCGTCAGTGTGGTCCTCCAGACCGTCTGGACTTGTGAATTCTGTGAATTGTCTGTTTATATGACCTGTTTTTTTTCTTGCACCCCGCCACCTTTTGTTCTTAAAGGAGGGGTGAATGTGGTGAACCATCGTTGGTTCACCACTGGGGGTTGTTACTATGTTACTGTTGGGCTAGGGTGTTGTTACTGTGGGGGTTGTACAATGTTGTTGGGTTAGGGTGTTTACCTGTTATAAGAGTTATCATGGCACATTCCAGTGGGGTCCCGCCTCCGGTGGCGAGGTATAAGATCCCCTGCTCCGGCAGGACCCCTTCAGTCTGAACTGGTGTATTCGTGTTAGTAGTTCCATTGTTACTCTATTAAAGCCTTCAATACTGAAGCCTTGGTTCCATGTGCTTATTGTCGCGCATCAAAATGGTGCCCCAAATCCTCCAGGTTCTAGGTTGCTGGGAGTTGGGGTGGAGGTACAGGCTAATCAGAGGCCACCAGCCAGCTGTATGTCATGGGATCCATCCCTTGAAGTGTTTTTTTCTGAGGCCCACTATATGACTGACAAAGCCGTCATTGCTGTTGGCAGCTTCAATGTTGCTTTTCCCACTTGACATCAGCCTTTGCTATCTGGGAACATCCCGGCCCTAATGTTGCAGTTAGAAGCTATCACGTGGTACAGAGATTCAAGCAAAACTGTATTAAACGCCTTTGTAAGTCAAGGATGATTTTATGAATCTTCACTCTCAATAATCAGCATCACTAACCTAAAGTACATAACAGGTGGAAAACTAATGGAAATGCATGCTTCTCTTTCCAATAAGCACCCCTGACATATAAGCTCTGCTCTGAGAAAGCTAAGGTTAAAAAAGAGTATTAAATATTGAAACTCCAGTGTGGACTAATGGCAACTATTGAGGTCAAAGTTCAGTCATGATCATATTGAATGGTGAAACAGACTTGAAGGGCCAAATGGACTTCTCCTGTTCCAATTTTTTATTCCAATACTCTGTTCCAATATTCTAACAATCGGATTACATAGTATATACAGCACAGACATAGGTCATTAGGCCCAACCAGTCCTTGTTGATGCTTATGCTACACTTGAGCCAAAGAGAGCTCATTCCTCATTGGGGAACCGCAGTGTGGGGTCCAGCACTCACAGCAGATTATGGAACATGATGGCCTATTTTTTGGTACATGCCAAAGCAGATGCTGTGAACTCACAATTTTCCAACCTGCCTTCCCTGTGAATGTCAACAGGAGTGCTAATGGGGCAGTTAGGGAAATATTGCAATAGCACGTAATGCAGGACCACTGCAATTTATTGTTTCTTCCAGTAATGTTTTTCAAGTAAACCAAAATTGTGTGGCATCATGTTGTATATGCTTTCTAACTTTTGTTGCAGTGACTTATACTAAGGAATGGAACATCACAAACAGTGAAATATTAGATTATAAATTTCTCAGAATCCTATTTCGAAAGAAGTACTTGAGGCTCAGTTGCTTGATGTCTATTTATCAATTTAAGGAATGACATATGAAAACACTTTTGTAGTAAAGTGAATTATGGTCAAACAGAAAGGCAGTGGTATTACATCAGAAAACTGTCTTTTTTTCTCCTTCGCCTCAGAGTCTTTCATTGTGCATTTATATAAATGGGGCAAGGAAAGTGCCATTTTCAGTTTTGCAAGGGCACATGGGCCAGTGTTCCCCTCCCTGATCATACACAAATTTGGTGGAAAACGGTGCAAAATGGCAGGAAGTGTAGTAATGAGGACCTCTACCTTTCCAAGGCAGATCTTTGTCTCACCCAGATTTGAGTTCAAAGTCTGCATGGCAGTCCTTGAGCTTCCACCAAAACTGCAAAGGTCATGAATGTGGCCTGGTTGGAGATTTAAATGTGTTACAATTCTGGCTGAGCATTTACACCTTTATGAATCCAAACATCCATTTTTTAAAAATGTATTTCCCTTATTTCCTCCACATGACAATCCAGACTATTTTGCATTATATAATTACTGCATATAGAAGTTAAAATAGAACTCCATATGAAGAGAACAAAAACAAAATACTGCAAATGCTGTGTGATGCGCGACAATTAAGCACGTGGAACCAAGGCTTCGATATTGAAGGCTTTTATTGTGTAACAATGGAACTACTAACACGAATATACCAGTTCAGACTGAAGGGGTCCTGCCGGAGCAGAGGGTCTTATACCTCGCCACCGGAGGTGGGACCCCACTGGAATGTGCCATGATAACACTTATAACAGGTAAACACCCTAACCCAACAACATTGTACAACCCCCACAGTAACAACACCCTAGCCCAACAGTGACATAATAACAACCCCCAGTGGTGAACCAACGATGGTTCACCACATTCACCCCTCCTTTAAGAACAAAAGGTGGCGGGGTGCAAGAAAAAAAACAGGTCATATAAACAGAATTCACAAGTCCAGACGGTCTGGAGGACCGCACCGACGCTGTGATCTCCTCAACACCGGTTGCGAAACCGGAGCAGGTGCTTGCGGTGGCATTCTTTCCAAAACAACGTCTGGCTGTCCCCTCAGGGACTCCCGGGCCGGCTGGCCCTGGTGAGGCGATGGTGCAGGGGATCCTGGAACCTTTGGTGGTGGTGGTGGTGGTGATGATGGTGGCGCCGATCTCCGAGTCTCAGGCAAGCTGTACATGGGAGTAAAAGTGTGATGCACTGGTCCCAGTGCTGACCGCGCCACGTCTGGGGAAGCAATGAGGAGTAGTGGATTCGTGACTGGGGGAATAGGAGCGACAGGAGTTGCTACGTCCCCTGCGGGCGCCAGGTCTCTAATGGAGACAGTGTCCTCTCGCCCGTCAGGATATGCCACATAGGCATACTGAGCGTTGGCGTGGAGGAGTTGGACCGGTTCGACCAAGGGGTCGGACCTGCGAGCCCTCACATGTCGCCGCAGAAGGACGGGTCCTGGGTACGTCAACCAGGCTGGCAATGAGGTTCCCGAGGACGACTTCCGAGGGAATGAGAACATCCTCTCGTGGGGAGTAGCATTGGTTGCCGTACACAGGAGGGAGCGGATAGAATGGAGCGCATTTGGAAGGACCTCCTGCCAACGGGAGACTGGAAGGCCCCTGGATTTCAGTGCCAGTAGGACAGCCTTCCAGACTGTAGCATTCTCCCTTTCCACCTGTCCGTTACCCCTAGGGTTGTAGCTCGTGGTTCTACTAGAGGCAATCCCGAATGAGAGCAGGAATTGCCTCAAGTCGTTGCTCATGAACGACGAGCCCCTGTCGCTATGAATGTAGCAGGGGTACCCGAACAGGGTAAAAAGCTCACTGAATGCCTTGATGACGGTGGCAGTCGACGTGTCCGCACAGGGGACAACAAACGGGAACCGGGAATACTCGTCTATTATGTTGAGGAAATAGACATTCCGGTCCGTTGAGGGAAGGGGGCCCTTAAAATCCACACTCAGCCTCTCAAAAGGGCGAGTGGCCTTGACCAATTGTGCCCGGTCTGGTCGATAAAAGTGTGGTTTGCATTCTGCGCAAATCCGACAGCTTCTCGTCACTGACCTGACATCCTCCACCGAGTAGGGCAGGTTGCGGGCTTTGACGAAGTGGTAGAGTCTGGTGACTCCAGGATGACACAGATCATTGTGGAGAGCCTTCAAGCGGTCCTCCTGCATGATGGCGCATGTTCCGCGCGAGAGGGCATCCGAGGGCTCATTGAGCTTCCCTGGACGATACATAATATCGTAATTATAGGTGGAGAGCTCAATTCTCCACCGCAAGATCTTATCGTTCTTGATCTTGCCCCTCTGCGTGTTGCTGAACATAAACGCCACGGATCGTTGATCCGTGATCAGGGTGAACCGCTTCCCTGCCAGGTAATGGCGCCAGTGTCTGACTGCCTCCACAATGGCCTGAGCCTCCTTCTCCACCGCTGAGTGCCGAATTTCGGGGCCTTGAAGGGTGCGGGAAAAGAACGCGACGGGCCTGCCTGCCTGGTTTAGTGTGGCGGCTAGGGTGAAATCAGATGCATCACTCTCCACCTGGAAAGGGATGGATTCATCCACCGCGTGCATCGTGGCTTTCGAGATGTCGCTTTTCAAAGCCTTGAAGGCCAATTGGGCCTCCGGCGTAAGTGGGAAGGTCGTGGACTTAATGAGCGGACGAGCTTTGTCCGCGTAGTTGGGGACCCACTGCGCATAGTACGAAAAGAACCCGAGGCATCTCCTCAGTGCTTTCGTGGTAGCGGGCAAGGGAAGTTCAGTGAGTGGGCGCATACGGTCTGGATCAGGGCCAATGACCCCGTTTTCCACCACGTATCCGAGGATGGCTAACCTGCGCGTACGGAATACGCACTTCTCCCTGTTATAGGTCAGATTCAGGCGAGATGCAGTGCGCAGAAAGTGTTGGAGATTCGTGTCGTGGTCCTGCTGGTCATGGCCGCAGATGGTGACGTTATCCAGGTACGGGAAGGTAGCCCGCAACCCGTTCTGGTCCACCATTCGGTCCATAGCACGCTGGAAGACCGAGACCCCATTGGTGACACCAAATGGAACCCTGAGGAATTGGTATAGATGACCATCCGCCTCAAAAGCCGTATATTGTCGGTCCTCTGGGCGGATGGGGAGTTGATGGTAGGCGGACTTAAGGTCTATGGTAGAGAACACTCGGTACTGCGCAATCTGATTGACCATATCAGAAATGCGCGGGAGAGGATACGCATCCAGCTGCGTATAACGATTAATGGTCTGACTGTAGTCGATGACCATCCGAGGTTTGTTCCCGCTTTTGACTACCACGACCTGCGCTCTCCACGGACTAGCACTGGCCTGTATGATCCCTTCCTTGAGGAGCCGCTGAACCTCAGATCTAATAAAGATCCGGTCCTCAGCGCTGTAACGCCTACTTTTAGTCGCGATGGGCTTGCAGCCAGGTACCAGATTTTTAAAAAGGGATGGTGTAGTGATTTTCAGGGTGGATAGATTGCATGCGGGGCGCTTTGGGCAATTTGGAGGCTGCGGCTGATTCCCTACTGCCAGTGAAGGGAGTGGCCCACCGTACTGTAGGATCACCCTCTTCATGTGGACCATAAAATTTAGTCCGAGGAGAATTGGCGCACAAAGGTAAGGTAACACAAGGAGCCTGTATTGCTCGTAAATTGTGCCCTGTACCTCAAGAGTTACCATACATCGTCCTTGGATCGGTACAGACCGGGACCGTGATGCCATGGAAATTGTCTGCTTGGCAGGGAGAACCCGGAGTCCACACCTTTTAGCAGTTTCAGGGTGTATGAAACTTTCGGTGCTCCCACTGTCAAACAGACAATTCACAGTTCGACCACTAACCTTTATATCCATCATGGAATTCTCAAGCCTGTAGTGCCTGGTCTGATCCAGGGAGATCGACGCCACCGTTGGCCCCTGGGCGTCACTGCATGCTGCCGATGTGGATGCTGAGGACCCCTGCTGGTCGCTCCTAGTCGTCGTGGACCATGATGGCCGCCCCCATGAATCGCACGTGGGCGAGGGCGCCAAACGCAGTGACTCCTGGTGGTCTTCCTCCTCCTCCGTCAGCCACGATGGCGCCGTCCCGGGTTCGCATGTGGTCGGACCTCGTGGGTACTGCGACGCCGAAGGAGATTGTCTCCGTTCTGGAGGGTTACAAGCTGCACTGCTGTTTTTAGACTTGGACCTGCAGACTTTGCCGTAGTGGCCTTTTTTACCGCACTGGCTGCAGATTGCCGTTCTTGCCAGACACTGTTGCCGTGGATGCTTGGCCCCACCACAAAAATAGCATCGCTGGCCACCTGGAGCTGCCGCCGTCGTCGGATCGATCTGGGAGCGCGGGTTAGCGGGGCGTGGAGGGAGCTGAGCTTGCTCCAGCCACGTTGACTGCACGTGGTCCTCGGGGTACAGCGCCAAGCTCTTCGACGCCGCTTCCAGCATCCCAGCCATCTCCATTGCTTGGGTCAAGTCGAGTTTCCCCTTTTCCAGCAATTTAAGCCTGATGTACGAGGACCCTACCCCTGCTACGAACGCGTCTCGGGCGAGGTCGTACATATATTGTTCGGCTGTTACGTCTTTACAATCGCAACCCCTGGCAAGCTGCAGGAGCTCATTGGCGTAGTCCTCCATGGTTTCGCCCGACTGCCGACGTCGTGTAGCGAGGAGGTAACGAGCGTGTATCTCGTTGGGTGGCTTCGTGTATCATTTTTTTAGGAGCTCGACGGCACCCTGGTAAGTGGGAGCTGCACGAATGGCGAGATAAATCGTGTCGCTTACCCTTGCGTGGAGGACCTGGAGTTTATCACTGTCTGTAGTGATAGCTACAGAGGCTGCCAGGTAGTCCTCGAAACACTTCCACCAGTGGTCGAATGTGTTAGCGGCACCGACCGCACGTGGGTCCAGTGTCAGACGATCCGGTTTTAAGATCTGTTCCATACTCTTTTTTTTTGTACAGTTGTGAGTTTTCTGTTACACAATAAAATTGATGCGCGACAATTAAGCACGTGGAACCAAGGCTTCGATATTGAAGGCTTTTATTGTGTAACAATGGAACTACTAACACGAATATACCAGTTCAGACTGAAGGGGTCCTGCCGGAGCAGAGGGTCTTATACCTCGCCACCGGAGGCGGGACCCCACTGGAATGTGCCATGATAACACTTATAACAGGTAAACACCCTAACCCAACAACATTGTACAACCCCCACAGTAACAACACCCTAGCCCAACAGTGACATAATAACAACCCCCAGTGGTGAACCAACGATGGTTCACCACACTGTGAATCAGAAAATCCTGGAAATACTCAGCGACACTCCGAAAGCTTGTGCTAACAAAATGCTACCAAATAAACCCGTTGGACTTTAACCTGGTGTCGTGAGGCTTTTTACTGAGCTAACCCCAATCCAACGCCGACATCTCCACATCATGAAGACTCAGCAAGTCAGGTCATATCTGTGGAGAGAAACAGAGTCACGATGAAAGATCGGTGACTTGAAACATTGGGATGTATTTTCAATTTTGAGGCAAGTAGTGTAATTCGGGAAAGTTCTCTACTTGACAAATCCACCTCTATATAAAGAGTACCATCGCAGGCAATTTTGTTCCAGGGATATTGGCGAGGGATCAGATTGGGCTCACTGCAACACAGGCAGATCAGAGTCTGTCACAGGAGTGAACAAGCGTAAAGGCCCACCTCAATTTTCTACCCACCTGGGAACTGCACCAATAGAAAGAACTTACCAGACATTTGTTTCACCAAGTGAGATTATTGTGAATGCTTGGCTGGGCTCCAAAACACATTCACAAATTAGCCCAACGCAGGTTCTATTTTCATAGGTGGAAGTCGAATGTTTGGTTTGATTGATTGGCATTTTTGTAATGTATAAATTACTCTTGGTTTGGTTTTGTTTTGTCAATGTTATGTGTTTATTTGTACAAGATTGAGAGGTGTAAAGTGAAGAAAAGCACCTGTTGTTGGTGCTATGAATGGCTGTGTCTGACTGACAATTTTATAGGGTTGTAAAAACAACAGCTTTTTCAAAACACGTTTCTGAATTTGCCTCAGCAACAATGGACTAACGGTTGTCATTTTCTGGCTCATGGGTTTTATATTTGGTTCTATATTTGGTGCATGTTGAGAAGGCAGGCATAAAGGGGGCAGAGAAGGGGTGTGCTGGGCATTGAGGGGACATGGTACACATAGAAGTGTCATGGATCGAGGAGCGGCTGGCATGGAAAAACCTCTTGAACATACCTTGCAAAAGGTTCCTGAATTCTTACAGTGCTTCATGACTCCTCTGAAGGTCTGTAAATCACAGGTCAACCAGAAGCTGACTAAATTCCGTGGAAATTGTGGGATATATGTGAATCCAAGTCTGCAATGGAACCAGCCAGGTCAGGAGCACATACTGCAGGGTCACCACCCACAGCCTCAGTCCATGCTGGTGAAAATTGACAGAAGCTGGAATTGGGGTTCAAATCCTGGAAACCACTTGCCGTTAACTTAATTTCTCATGGATGCTGTCTGTCCATATAAAGAGAATTTGACTCATCTTTGTCAATAAATGTTAATTTTAACAAGTTTTTTTTTCTGTAGACCACTACAACTCTCCAATTTTGTTACCTTACTGATAACTTCACTAGTGCTAAATATAACTGTTATTCCAGTAAATGAAGCTTTAATTATACTTTATCTTTGATTCTGTACACTTTTATACCAGCCAATACTGTACTTGCTATTATGTAACTAACATTCTCTGAAATATATATAAATCAGTATGTTCTGGAATGTCTTCTAATTAGGTGCACTAAAGTGATTAAACTGGCTATTGCTTTCAGGTCAACTCAGAATCAATGGCCCAGTAGTATTTAAATTGACTGAAATGCCCTTGCTTAACTGGCAGAGACTAAAGGTTACAGTTAACGCATTGTAAAGAGACATCAGCAGCAGTATAACTTCGCGAGAGTCTGGTTAACTCTGTTCTTTCAGAAGTTCCATCATCTGCTGTCCTTGTCCTGTGTGGCTGAGGTAGTGGGTTTGGGAAATGCTAACAAAGAAACCTTGGCAAATGGCTGTAATGAATCTTTTTTGAGTGGTACACACTGCAGCCATTACACACCAGTGTCGGAGAGAGTGGATGTTTAATCAAGTTGGTTCGGAATCTATCAAGTGGATTGCTTTGTCCTGATAGTGTTACAATTTTGAGTGTTGTTGAAGCTAGATCCATCCAGGCAAGTAGCGAGTACGTCACCACACTCCTCACTTGTGTTCTGCAGATGATAGAAAGATTTTGGGGAATTAGGAAGGGACCACAGAATACCCAGCCACTGAACAATTCTAGTAACCATGGTATTATACCTGGCCTGTTCACACAGTTTCTGGTTAACATTGAATGAACAGTGGAGGACTTGCCAGTGGTAGCGCCATTGAATGTTAAGGACAATGCTTATGCTCTCTCTTGTTAGAGATGCGAATTGTTTGACACTTATCAACCAAGCTGAGGACAGAGGTGAGGAGACATTTCTTCATCCAAAGAATGTGAGCCTGTGGAATTCATTATCACAGGAAGTAGTTGATGCCAAAACATTGAATGTATTCAAGAGGCACACTTGGGGCGAATGGGATTAAAGGTTATGGGGAAAAAGCAGGATAAGGCTATTGAGTTGGATGATCAGCCATGATCATAGTGAATGGCGGAGCAGGCTCAAAGGGCCAAATGGCCTCTTCCTGCTCCTATCTTCTATGTTCTATGTTTCTATGTTCCAAGCTCAAATGATGCCCAGGTTTTGGTGCATGTAAGCATGCTGCTTTTTTGCCTGAAAAATTGCAAATGGAGCTGAATGCTGTGCAAACATCACAGAACAGTTGCTGTTCTGGCCTTATGATGGCGAGATGATCATTGTTAAAGCAGTTTAAGATAGTTGGGCCTCCGACTTAGGAGAGTTGGGGCTGAGGAACTTCTACAGTGATAGCCTCGTGTCGAGTCAGCTGTCCTCCAAAAACCCAAAACAACATCCTCTGTGCTAGGTATGACACCAGTCACTGGAGAATTTCCACCCATTAACATCAGTTTTACCATACTCAGTTAAATGCTGCCTTTATAACAAGGGCAACCACTCTTACTCCACCTCTAGAATACAGTACCCCCATGGATATATGTATGAATATTGAGATGAGTTGCCAAGTGATCCAGGTAAAACCTAAACATTGCTGATGGATGTTACAATCCCCATTGGGAAGCTGCAAACCAAAATAACCAAATTTATTGAATGACCCTCAAATGAAGAGAATTATTGAACAGCATTTCACTTTTTGAAACTTCCAATTTAACGTACAACAAGCAAACATAAATGAAAGATCAATTAACGGGCAAATGATCTTTCAAATGTAAAAAAATGGTACATTTCACTTTAAATAGTTAATGCAACAAAGATATATTTTACATTACCACAAGCACCCACATTATTTCCTGCGCAGATATGCGCCACATGTAGTTGCAAAATTCTCTAACACAGCCTCGGGCACATAGGATCTTTCACTTTCCCATTCAATCCATTCAGTCCTCACATGTCTGTAAACTTTCTCTCACTTGGGACACACCTGTCCTGATGCTGTACCTTCAGTTCCTTTTCAACCAAATGCCAACAAAACCTGATTTACAATCTTGTCCTCTGTTACAAACTCTTAGTTCTTTTGCACGCCTGAGCTACTTATGCAACAAGGATTCAGCCCTTTACATCAGATCTGTACATCACGACCCCAACAGATTCTGGAATTCTACTTTTCTTTGTAACTCCAAACAACTTATCTTCTCATGGAGAACTTTGCTGATTTCTTTTTACACAAACGCTGTGTTTCTCTTCCTATGTCTGTCTGCTTTTTCTGTTTCTGCATCTGTAAATTAATTGCCTTCTGTCTCCATCTCTCCTTTGTGTGCACCAACCATGTTCCTTAACTTATTTCCTGTTGGCATTTCGTCCAAGTCAAGGGTAGCCAGGTCACATGGATCAGTATTTCTTATTATCCAAGAAAATTACAACAGATCGTTTTTTCAATTGATGCAAACTCTTACATTTTAAAAAATAATTACAGAGGCCCCAAGCATTTTAAGGTAATTAGAAATCTTCCCGACTGTTGCTGTTGGGTCAAATGTTGTCACAGTGACTCATGCTATGAAGTATTAAACAGTATATTTGTTGATCACTAAATCAATTATTGAAGAGCAGGTTTCTGTGACTATTTTGAACTCTTCTCACCATAACTAATGGATAGATATAACTAGAGTCTGAACTTCATTAGTTACAAATGCACTAGTTAATTAAATGTCTCTGATTGAATGAATGCAAAGGATTCCAGAAATTATTTTTGACATATTTACAGCAATAACTGCCAACTCTTAGATTTGATACGATCCTCACGTGTACAAGTGCTTCTCATGGTGAGGGTAAATGGAAGAGCTAACTTCCACTCAATTAGCCAAGTGCGCAAGGTATTTGGTGCAGCAGTGACATTTTGCTATTGCATCTGAAAGACATATTTTCAACTCCATTTCTTTTCAAGGGAATTGTCATTATTTGTTCTTAGATGTTTGAAGTTGTCAAGAGAGACCTGCAGACGATGCGCTGGAATTTTGCTCCAAGGTTGTGTATCAGAAATTGGGAAAAAATGGCTCATATAGTGTGGTTTTCACTCTGGCATGGGAGGGATATGGGGGATGGAGTTGGAGCCACCATCAACAGTCACAGGGGCTGCCAAGTTCCAAAGTGGGCTGTTAAAAAAGCTCAATTTTGTCCTCTGGAACATCATTCCAGTTATTTTGTTAAATATTAGACCTTTTCATCACTCGTTCCACACACCCCATCACTCTTCTACCCAGGTCCAATCCATACAAAGTCATTCCTCAACACCCACCCCATTGTTCCTCATATTCTGAATGTTAAATTAATGCCAACACATGTCCCTCCATTATTATAATTCCTTATAGCCCACATGCCAATTCATGCCAACCCATGGACCCACCCATAACCCTGTATCCCAACACCCACCATGATAATCGCCTCATATCCATTAAAATAAAAGCAAAATACTGTAGGTGCTGGAAATCTGAAACAAAAATAATAAATGCTGGAAAAGCTCAGCAGATCTGGTCACATCTGTGGAGAAAGAAATAGAGTTAACATTTTGAGTCCAACATGACTCTCCTTAGGAACAGATCTGAAGGAGAGTTATATTGGACTTAAAACATTAACTGTTTCTTTCTCCATGGATTGCTTTTTCTAGAATTTCCTGATCTTGTTTCACTCCATATCCACAATGGGCAGACCTTAGGATCCATATTGAGATGAAATAAAATAAAAATATTTGTATCTATTACATCTTTCACTATAATAAAAAAGATACTCATGAATACACATTCAGAGCTTTAAAAGTCCCTCAGGCATTAAATCCCTTAGCAAAACAAATTGATTTATGCTTATAATCTCATGACATGGACAGATTTAATAACATTTTTGATCAATCAAACTGCGAATTTACAAACAGCAACATTGGAAAGCAGCCAACCATAAAATGGCAAATTGATAGATCGTGAGGTAATGTCAACAAATAGCTATTGCTACTGTTGGGATGGATATTATTCAACTTTCGCTGAATGAGTGAATCTTGAAAGATGGTGGACAGGACCCTAGACTGGAATTCCCAGCCCAGTTTCTGAGAGATCCCTTTTTTCAGATGTGGGAAAGGTGAGGATTGTGACTTAAATGTGAGGGAAATCTGAACTCAGCATTTGAATTAATTGCTGAGGACAAACACACCCCATTTCCCCTGCAGCAGGAACCTTATTCCACATTGTGAGAGTCACACAATTATGGAAGTGATTATAAATGCTCATAAAGTTTGGATAGTAAATGTAGAACAGTTATTTAAATCCTAAACCCCTTCAAATTACAAAAAGCAACCTGCCTGTGTCAGTGATAATTGAAAAAATGAGTGTCTGGAACAAGCTGCCAGAGGTAGTAGTAGAGGCGGGTACAATTTTGTCTTTTAAAAAGCATTTAGACAGTTACATGGGTACGATGGGTATAGAGGGATATGGGCCAAATGCGGGCATTTGGGATTAGCTTAGGGTTTTTTTTTAAAATGGACAAGTTGGGCCGAAGGGCCCGTTTCCATGCTGTAAAGCTCCATGACGCTATGAAACAGATAGGTTTATTTTTCAAATTTATAAGGGACTGGAGATTTAAACACCTTCACAGATTGCATTTTTTCAATTATCACTGACACAGGCAGGTTGCTTTTTGTAATTTGAAGGGGTTTAACTGTTCTACATTTACTATCCAAACTTCATGAGCATTCATAATCACTTCCATAAATGTGTGACTCTCACAATGTGGAATAAGGTTCCTGCTGCAGTGGAAATGGGGTGTGTTTGTCCTCAGCAATTAATTCAAATGCTGAGTTCTGATTTCCCTCACATTTAAGTCACAACCCTCACCTTTCCCATATCCGAAAAAAGGGATCTCTCAGAAACTGGGCTGGGAATTCCAGTCTAGGGTCCTGTCCACCATCTTTCAAGATCCATAGAGTCTTCTCAATTTTACAAAAATACGGGCCACAAACTGAGTCCGTTTTGAGACTAGGCAATCAAAAGATGCTTGCCATCTTTTTATATGGAGAAATAGTTCCTCAAAAGACAGCTAGCCTAGCTGCATGGACAGAGGTGACAGAGGGGTTAAAAACATTTTTCTTAGGTCGGTACCCCCCTATTCTAAAACTGTTCAGCTCAGTGTTTTCAGTTTTACTTCTTTTGAGTTATAAGGAGAGGCTGGATGGACTGGGACTTTTTTCTCTGGAGCGTAGAAGGCTGAGGGGCAATCTTATAGAGTTCTGTAAAATAATGAAGGGCATTGATCAGCTCGATAGTCAATTTATTTTCCCAAAGGTAGGGGAGTCTAAAACTAGAGGGCATAGGTTTAAGGTGAGAGAGGAGAGATACAAAAGGGTCCAGAGGGGCAATCTTTTCACTGAGGGTGGTGAGTGTCTGGAACAAGCTGCCAGAGGCAGTAGTAAAGGCGGGTACAATTTTGTCTTTTATAAAATGTTTAGACAGTTACATGGGTAAGATGGCTATAGAGGGATATGGGTCAAACGCGGGCAATTGGGACTAGCTTAGTTGTTTAAAAAAAAGGGGTGGCATGGACAAGTTAGGCTGAAGGGCCTATTTCCATGCTGCAAACCTCTATGACTCTTTTCAGTGGTATGGCAGAGACAATGCTTTTATTTTAACCTGTTACATATTCACAAGGGACATACATTGATTGCTGGGGTATCCTGAGGCCTATTATAAACAATCACAATGTAGGGCAGAATTAGGCCTGACACACTTTGCAAGTTTCAAGCAACACATTCTATGATGAAGAAAACTTTCTCAACATACGTGTAACTCATTCTCACTTGTATTTTGAGAAGCACATGGTTCATAGCACAGACAGTACTGCACCAATCTCTATAATGGTAAAAAAATAAGAAGCCTCCAGTTGCACAAGTGAAGGGAGAGGTGGGTGGCTGGCAATTATATTTCCTACCTCAAGCCCTTAAGTAACCCGGCAAAAATAATGGTGAAAGTTCTGTGAGGTGATTTGATGGAGGTGTTCAAAATCATGAGGCGTATGGACAGAATGGATAGGGAGGAACTACTCCCATTGGCAGAAGAGTTGCCAGCCTGAGGGCACCGCTTCAAGAGACCCAGCGGAGACATGAGGGAAAAATGTTTTATGCAGCGAACGGTTAGAAACTGGAATACACTCCTTGAGAGTTTGGTGATGACAGATTCAAGTGAATCCTTTGGAAGAGAGTAGGATGATTAAAGAGAAAGAAATTATAAGGCTATTGACTAAAGACAGAGAAGTGGCTCTAGCTGAGTGGTTGTTGCAGAGAGCTGGGCACAATCGGCTGAATGGCCTCCTTTAGAGCTGTCACCATTCTATGACTCTAAATTCTATAAATACAGACAAGTATCTATTTTGCCATGTACATTTCTCCAATGAATGTCTCACACCTTCACTTCTCATAACATTTCATTGCAGAGAAAGTAAAGAAGTACCCAAGGCAGAGGTAGATCTAAAAATTACCGAAGGTCTTTTGAGTTGATGAAGGTACATACACTTCAAAATGCTGATTTCTAACATTTCATTTCCCAGTATTTCAGAGCTTACTATCAGCCTGTCTTGAGAACATAATGTATCTTGGCAGCGTTCTCAATATTTCAACATGAAAATCAAAATAATTGTAGGGAAATCAACTCAACTTTAAAGGGTCAAATCAATTGTAGATAAAACATGTTAATTTGTGAACTATCCCATCCAAAAAGGCATTCTGTGTTACTGAAGACAAAAGTGTTGCCCCTGTCCCAGTCCATATTCATTTCAATCCTGAGCATTTGGGAGGTTGTCAGCGTGAAGATATGCTGATTTCGTTCTAAATAAATAATCAGGAGGAATAAAGATGAGTCAATAGCAATGCAAAAACTCAAACCTGTTTCCTGATGATGCCATAGAAACATATGTTACCCTTTTGTCCATTTCATGGATTCTTCAAAGGGAAAACACTAGTTTCCAGTAGGACTGGATGCTTCCCTATCTGAAAGGGCATTCCTTGGCTATTTGGGAGCACTCTCACAGCCTGAAGGTCATGTGTTCAAATCATAACTCCAGCTAAATGAGTTGCAAATTAGCTGCCACATTTTCTACATTGTAACAGGGGCTATATTTTAAAAGTACATCCAGCGTTTGTGAAATATGTTGTTATCTGAATACAAGTTGTTCTTTATTTCACAAAACATTAATCCTTTTAAAAGCTGTGGCTGATCGAAGATTTGCAACTGATCTAACGGGCTGACTACCACCAATCCCCAGCAGAAAGAAAAGCTGTATTTTCTGCTTAAAAACAGGCAGTGAAGGCGCATCTGTTGAAAAATCTCTTTTTTTTGGCACATTCAGGCATGCTGCTAATAGGAAGCATTGCGGGTACCAGAGCTCAGCATGTATTGGCTTGTGAAACATTTTACAAAGAGAGTGCTGCAGATAGTGGTAAATGTTAACTTCTCACTTTGTACGACTGGAAAGCAGCACTTTGCAGGGCCTGAGGATGTGCAGCTAAAACTCAGCAGCCGTCACTCCACATGCAGCAAGCAGAGCGGATCGAGAATATCCACTATGGGAAATTTTGATTTGAGGATAGCTTTTCTGACTTATCACCTGTGGTTATACCTGCCCTGCTGCCAGAAAAGACCAGGAAATTGCCGGCAGAATCAGAAAATCTATCCTTTGGAGACAAAGTTAAAATAGCAGAGCGCACAGGCCTAGTGAAATACACAGCATGGGTGAGAATAGGGCAGGAGAAGCAGTGCAACAGAAGTTAGATTACTTCAGTAGCTGAGTTATGGACTTGTTGCTCTTCAACACCTGCATTCAATCAAAACCTGTTTCCTGCATGCCAAAAATTCATTTTCAACTTTAAAGACACATGAAACCCTTGCACAATATCACAATCAGTATGAAAGATTTAAAGTGATGTGTCACTTTTTGACCACTTGACAGAACAGAGATTCACCCTGAAAGAAAAGTGAACAAATTTGTACACTTATATATATAACGGCGGGGGGGGGGGGGGCGAGGATTTTATGGCATCACTTGTCCCAAAACCGTAAGATCCTGCCCAAGGTAACGGGCCTTTGCATGGTCCGTCCCTCGCCCGCTCCAATTCCCGTGGTGGGTGGGACGGCTAAATTCTGGCCACTGTCTTTCACGATCAGAGGGTGTCCCACAGAACTCTACAGGCAACTAATGTACAGGCTATAAAAATATACTTTCACAGATTTCATTAGTGAAAACAAGGTATTAATTAATAAGAACTGTGCAGTTTCATGGCTGTAGCTCGCTCCCCCAAAAATACCTCTTTGCCCAGGACTCAACCACCTGGAGGTGATACTTACTCTGAATCCTCATTGGTCACCCAAGCTATGTTGTGTTTCCCTTAAAAGGACAATAACCACATTGCTCCTTCTTTAATTTGTTTACACAGTCTTCAATAACTAATTCACTCTGTCCGAAATACAAACTAAAATTTATGTACATGAATTGGACAATTATAAATTGAGTCTTTGAGAGGGTTTTCTGTTCCTCGTAGAGTGGCGTAATTCTGCAGTCTGAGATACTGCCACAGGGTTGACCTTAACGGGAACTGTAATCATGGGCACCTCTTCTGGCTGAGGTAATTCATCACCATTTGCTTCTTGGAGACATCAGATATGTCGATAATAGGTCGAGCAGGTACTTCGGTGCCAACAGATTTGAAAACCTTTGACAGCAACACTGACTGCTGGAGTGTCTCTATACTCCTCAAGTGATCCACTTGTTTATGAACGATCCATCCCTCCACATCCACTTCGTATAAAAGGGGTCCGGTCTTTGAGACCAGGCATCCAACTTGATCAAACACTGAGGTTTCTCATGTATATGGCTTCATTTATCATCAGGTTCATGCTGAACTATGTGAATCATGGCTTGCTTTAGATTACTTTGGCTGCTTTCTACCCTCCCTGGGAAATTTGGAAACATGAGGCCCAGTCTCGGTCTGAAGTGACGTTCCATTAGCAGCTCTGCTGGTGGAACGCTCATTTTTGCATGTGGAGTGGTAGGACAGCTAAGGAGAATTTGAGGGAATCTGATTGCCAAAATTTATCCTAACAGTATCTTTAGGCCAGACTTGAAAGTTTGGTTGGCTGTCTTGGCTAGTCTGTGTGATGCTGGGTGGTAAGGTGCAGTTCGAATGTGTTTTATACCATTGAGAGCAGAGAAGTTTTGAAACTCATGAACTTGTGAATATGGTTCCATTGTCTGATACCATGACTTCAGATAATCCATGAGTTGAAACACATTGGCATAATCCTTCGATCATGATATTCGATGTAGGTAACTTCACCTCAAAACTGTCCATCCATTTAGAGTGGGCATCAATCACGAGCAAAAATCATTGTGCCCAGGAAGGGATGCGTACCCATGGCTGGCCAGGCCATTCCCAAGGGTGCAGTGGGGCTGTAGCAGGCAATCTTTATTGCAGTTGGCACAGTTGACAGTGCTTGTCTAGCTTCTCGATAGTCACATCAATACCAGACCACAACACATAACTCCTGGCAAGCATCTTCATCTTTGAGGTGTCAGGATCTCTAAGACGAATAGAGATTCATGTTATAGACCCTGAGTAATTCAGTTAGGAGCAACTCTCTGCCTGGTACAATACTCTTTCTCCCCAGAGTATGATGCCATCCTGACAACTCAATTCATTCTTGTGGGTAAAGAATGGTTTCACTTCCTCGAAAACTGCCTCATTTACCCATCCTACATGTGTTATGTCCCTCAGTTTGGATTGAAATGGATCTCAATTGGTTCCTGATCTGCTTCACCAGGACTGGCAATGTGTCTAATATATTTAATGCCATGTTGGTTTCTTGAGGTAGTGGAGTAAATGTGATACTTTCTTGCGAGGGTAGATGGCTAAGACATCTGCATTCTTTGTGTGTATTTCAGGTGTATTTCATTGTTCCCAGGAGCAGGCTCATTTGTTCCCAGGAGCAGGCTGAGGGTAAGAGAGTGGGTTTTCTGACTGTAATTAATTATTTATTTTTTCAGTTAATTTTGGGTTTAAAATCGGAGGTTTTTTTCAAAACCGGAAGTCGGGCCAGGAGAGGTCAGGGGAAGTTTTTGGAGGGTTTAAAAGTGCACCAAAGTATACAGCGGGCAGCATCGTAGCAGGCAGCAGAGTGAGTGGGAAGTTGAGTGAGCTGTCAGGGCTTTGGCTCACAGGGCTTGGACGAGCAGGGGTGAGTTTTTGTTTCCTTACACTCTTATTAACTTTTCACTGTCTTACTTGACATAAAGTGTCCAGTATGAGTGTGAAACCAGTGTGCTGTTCCCAGTGTAGGATGTGGGAGGTCCTGGAGGCATCTGGCCTCCCGGACATCCACATCTGTGAGGGGTGTGTCGAGCTGCGGTTCCTGAGGGACCGTGTTAGGGAGCTGGAACTGCAGCTCGAGGATCTTAGGCTGATGAGGGAGAATGAGGAGGTGATAGACAAGAGCTATCATCAGGTGGTCACACCAGGGCCACGGGAGGAGACCAAGTGGGTGACGGCCAGGAAGGGTAAGGCTAGGGTGGTTGAGAGCACCCCAGTGGATTTGCCCCTGCACAACAAGTACTCCTGCTTGAGTACTGCTGGGGGGGACAGCCCGCCTGGGGGAAGCAGCAGTGGCCGTGTCTCCGCAGTGGAGTCCAGCCCTGTAACTCAGAGGGCTAAGGAAAAGAGGAGGAAGGCGGTATTAATCGGGGACTCGATGGTGAAGGGGACAGACAGGCGTTTCTGCGGAGGTAGGCGGGATTCTCGCATGGTGGTCTGCCTCCCTGGGGCCGGGATCCAGGATGTCGCTAGTCGCGTCCCGGAAATCCTGAGGTGGGAGGGAGAGGAGCCTGAGGTAGCGGTACATATTGGTACCGCTGATGTGGGTAGGAAGGGAGAAGGGGTCATGAAAAAGGAGTACAGGGAATTAGGGAGACAGCTGAGAAAGAGGAAAGCAAAGGTAGTAATCTCAGGATTACTGCCTGTGCCACGGGAAGGTGAGGGCAGGAATGGAGTGAGGTGGAGGATGAATGTGTGGCTGAGGGACTGGTGCAGGGGGCAGGGATTCAGGTTCCTGGACCATTGGGACCTCTTTAGGGGCAGGGGTGATCTGTATACAAAAAATGGGTGGAACTTGAATCACACGGGGACCAATATCCTGGCCGGTAGGTTGGCTAAGGCTACTGGGGAGAATTTAAACTAGATAGGTTGGGGGGAGGGGAGCTAGAAGAGTTGACCAGGATCAAGGAACTAATTGATGGGGGGGAGGATGCAGGGGTAAGGGGAATTACAAAATTAATGGTAGAGGAGAGGGTGCAAGTGAATGAAGGCGGTAATTTAGATAAGGGAGTAGAGGGAGAGGGTGTTCGCGACTCATCAAAGTGGGTCCAGATAAAAGCTGGAATAAGGACACTTTGCCTGAATGCACGAAGCATTCGGAACAAGGTAAATGAGTTGATGGTGCAAATCAGCACGAGTGGGTACGATCTAGTGGCCATTACAGAAACGTGGCTGAAAGGTGACCAGGACTGGGAGATGAATATCCAGGGGTATCAGGCGTTTAGGAAGAATAGACAGGAAGGAAAAGGTGGTGGGGTCGCGCTATTAATAAGAGATAATATCAGGGTAGTACTGAGGGATGACATAGGCTCTGAGGAACAAAACGTGGAATCATTATGGGTAGAGATGAGGAATAGTAGAGGGAGAAAGACACTAGTAGATGTGGTATATAGGCCCCCAAATAATAATGTTGAGGTAGGGAGGGCTATAAACAAGCAGATAAGGGATGCGTGTAAAAACGGAACGGCAATAATCATGGGGGACTTCAACATGCACATTGACTGGCAGACTCAAGTCGGTAAGGGTGGAATGGAGGAAGAGTTCTTAGAATGCTGTCGGGATAGTTTCCTTGAACAGCATGTTACGGAACCGACGAGGGAACGAGCTATTTTGGATCTGGTATTGTGTAACGAGGTAGGTAGAATTAAGGATCTTATTGTGAAGGACCCTCTTGGGTCTAGTGACCACAATATGGTCGAATTTCTGATTCAGATGGAAGAGGAGAAAGTTAGGTCCCAAACCAGTGTCCTCTGTTTGAACAGAGGGAAATATGATAGGATGAGGGATGAATTGGCTAAGGTAGAGTGGGAGAGCAGGCTGGCAGGTAGGATAGCTGAGGAACAGTGGAGGATTTTTAAGGAGATCCTTTTCAGTTCTCAGCAAAAATATATTCCAGCAAAAAACAAGGATTGTAAGAAAAGGGAGAACCAGCCATGGATAACGAAGGAAATAAAGGAGAGTATTAAAATAAAAACAGCTGCGTACAGAGTGGCCAAAAATAGTGGAGAAACAAGTGATTGGGAAAAATTTAAGAAACAACAAAGAGAGACTAAGAAAGCGATAAAGAAAGGAAGGATAGACTATGAAGCTAGGCTAGCAATTAATATAAAAAATGATAGTAAAAGTTTTTATAAATATATAAAAAGGAATAGAGTGGCTAGAGTGAATGTTGGACCCTTGGAGGACGAGAGGGGGGAGTTAATAGTGGGAAATGAGGATATGGCTGAGTCTTTAAATAAGTTTTTTGTGTCGGTCTTCACGGTGGAGGACACAAATAGTTTGCCAAATATTAACGATAGAGGGTTGGCAGCAGGAGAAATACTTAATACAATTAATGTTACCAGAGAGGCAGTGCTGGGTAGACTAATGGGACTGAAGGTGGACAAGTCCCCGGGTCCGGATGGAATGCATCCCAGGGTATTGAAAGAAATGTCAGAGGTAATAGTGGATGCGTTAGTGATTATTTATCAAAACTCGTTGCATTCTGGGGTAGTGCCGGTTGATTGGAAAACGGCTAATGTTACGCCGCTGTTTAAAAAAGGAAGGAGACAAAAGGCGGGTAACTATAGGCCGGTCAGCTTAACGTCTGTAGTAGGGAAAATGCTGGAATCCATTATTAAAGAGGAGATAGCAGGGCATCTGGATAGAAATGGTTCGATCAATCAGACGCAGCATGGATTCATGAGGGGAAAGTCGTGCTTGACTAACATGTTGGATTTTTATGAAGATGTGACTAGGGCGGTTGATGGAGGAGAACCGGTGGATGCGGTGTTTTTGGATTTCCAAAAGGCGTTTGATAAGGTGCCCCATTAAAGGCTGCTGAAGAAGATTAGGGCACAAGGAGTAGGGGGTAGTGTGTTAAAGTGGATTGGGGACTGGCTATCCGACAGGAAGCAAAGAGTCGGAATAAATGGGTGTTTTTCCGGTTGGAGGAAGGTAACTAGTGGCGTGCCGCAGGGATCGGTACTCGGGCCGCAACTGTTTACCATTTATATAGATGATCTGGAGGAGGGGACGGAGTGTAGGGTAACGAAGTTTGCAGACGACACAAAGATAAGTGGAAAAGTGAATCGTGTGGAGGACGGAGAAGATCTGCAGAGAGATTTGGACAGGCTGAGTGAGTGGGCGAGGATATGGCAAATGGAGTATAACGTTGAGAAATGCGAGGTTATACACATTGGAGGAAATAATAACAAATGGGATTACTATCTCAATGGAAACAAATTAAAACATGCTACCGTGCAAAGGGACCTGGGGGTCCTTGTGCATGAGACGCAAAAGCCCAGTCTGCAGGTACAACAGGTGATCAAGAAGGCAAATGGGATGTTGGCTTATATTGCGAAGGGGATAGAATATAAAAGCAGGGATGTCTTGATGCACCTGTACAGGGCATTGGTGAGGCCGCAGCTGGAATACTGTGTGCAGTATTGGTCCCCTTATATGAGGAAGGATATATTGGCATTGGAGGGAGTGCAGAGAAGGTTCACCAGGTTGATACCGGAGATGAGGGGTTTGGATTATGAGGAGAGGCTGAGGAGATTGGGTTTGTACTCGTTGGAGTTTAGAAGGATGAGGGGGGATCTTATGGAGACTTATAAGATAATGCGGGGGCTGGATAGGGTGGAGGCAGAGAGATTCTTTCCACTTAGTAAGGAAGTTAAAACTAGAGGACACAGCCTCAAAATAAAGGGGGGTCGGTTTAAGACAGAGTTGAGGAGGAACTTCTTCTCCCAGAGGGTGGTGAATCTCTGGAATTCTCTGCCCACTGAGGTGGTGGAGGCTACCTCGCTGAATATGTTTAAAGCGCGGATGGATGGATTCCTGATCGGTAAGGGAATTAAGGGTTATGGGGATCAGGCGGGTAAGTGGTACTGATCCACGTCAGATCAGCCATGATCTTATTGAATGGCGGGGCAGGCTCGAGGGGCTAGATGGCCTACTCCTGCTCCTATTTCTTATGTTCTTATGTTCTTATGTTAGTACATGAAAGTATATTCATAGACGGAGAGAATTAACGGCCATCATTGATTTCTTGTGAGGTAATCAGTGGTAATCAGTGAGGTAATCAGATGCCCTTGTCCTCGTTGAAGAGACCCAAGAGTGGTACGTACTGATGGAATTGCCTGACGCCAAAGGCTACTGATAGTCCTTCCTTCTTGATTTGTGAGTAGCCTTCTTTTGTCTCTGACACATACCGTATCGGCCTTTCAGAGCCGTCGTCCTTCTCATGGGACAACACCACACCAATACCATATGGGGAGGTGTCACAGATCACTATCTGTTCTTTAGATGGATCAAAGTTTACTAACAGGTTTGAGGAATGCAGCAATATTTTTATTCTGTTGAAAGCTTCCTTCTGGGCAGCATTGCAAAACCAACAATGGTCTTTCTTTAGCAGAATATGCAAGGCGACAAATAATGTTGATAATTTAGGTAAAAAACATCCATTGTAGTTTATCATCCCAAAAATGATTTGAGTTTAATTGTGCATGCAGGGGCTGATGACTCCTTTATTGCTTTGACTTTGTAGCCATTGTCCATCTGCACAGTATCCCAGTTAGGTCACCTCAGTAGCTTTAAAGGTGCACTTCTCTTTCTTGAGGTGAACTCCAGCCTCCTGAAAACTCTTGAACACCTCTTCGAAGTTTGTTAGATGTTGGCCTCTGTCAATCCAGTTATAAGGCCAACATCAAGGTATATTGCAAACCATGGGAGCCATGTATCAGACTCTCCATTGTCCATTGGTACATTGCACATGCTGAAGACATGCCAAAAGGCAGGTGCATGTACTGGAATACGCCTTTGTGTGTTTATCATGACATAACCTCGGGAGGCATCATCTAATTTAATTGCTGGTAGGCGTGACTCATATCCAGCTTTGTGTAAGATTGATCTCCTGCCAGCTTTGCATGCAGGTCTTCAATTCACAGGATTGGATATTTATCCAGTTTGACAGCCTGATTCATTATTAGCTTATAATCACTGCAAATGCGGATGGTTTTGTCCGGTTTCAATACAGGGGCTATTGATGCTGCCCATTCCGAGAACTGAACTAGCTGGGTAAGGCCCAGTTCTTTCAGCCTGTTTAACTCTCTCTTGAAAGGGTGATCACTTATTTTTAAACAATTACCCCTCGTTCGAGATTCTGTGACAAGAGGAAACATCCTCTCCACACCCATCCTGTCAATTTGTCTCAGGACCTGAAAGGTTTTGATCAAGTCACCTGTCACTCTTCTAAACTCCAGTGGATATAAGGCTAACCTCTAAAACTTTCCTCATAACACAACCCACCCATTCCTGGTATTGGTCTGGTAAACACAGTAAGAAGTCTCATAACACCAGGTTAAAGTCCAACAGGTTTATTTGGTAGCAAACGCCACTAGCTTTCGGAGTGCTTGCTGCCTGTTTTTCAGGTGAGTGGGAGTTCTGTTCACAAACAGGGCATATAAAGACACAAACTCAATTTACAAAATAATGATTGGAATGCGAGTCTTTACAGGTAATCAAATCTTAAAGGTACAGACAATGTGAGAGGAGAGAGCGTTAAGCACAGGTTAAAGAGATGTGTATTGTCTCCAGACAGGACAGTTAGTGAGATTTTGCAAGTCCAGGCAAGTCGTGGGGGTTACAGATAGTGTGACATGAACCCAAGATCCAGGTTGAGGCCGTCCTCATGTGTGTGAACACAATGAGACAGCCAATGAACCAGAATAGTCGACAGAGAGATCCGCAGTGCAGCAACCGAAGAGGAAAGAGTCGAATTGGACTCCTCCGGAAGGCCGCTGCACTCGACTTGACATGTATGCCCAAGCCACCAGGAGGTGCGTCAACACCAGATTCATCAGCCGCACTCACAGGACAGCCCCGAACATCACCCAAGCACAACGCAACGCCATCCGCGCTCTCAAGACCAACCGCAACATTGTCATCAAACCAGCAGACAAAGGCCATACTGAACAGAACGGATTACTGCAAAGAAGTGTACCGATAACTGAACAACGGGGAATACGACAGACAGTTACCCGCAGATCCGACCAAAGAACACACCTGTCAATTCAACACTCTGATCAAGACCTTTGATCCGGACCTTCAGAGCACCCTCCATGCTCTCATCCCATGCGTTGGAGATCTCTACTGCCTCCTGAAGATACACAAGGCAAACTTGTGCCTCAACCAGGATATTGGGTTCATGTCACACTATCTGTAATCCCCACAGCTTGCCTGGACTTGCAGAGTCTCACTGGCTGTCCAGTCTGGAGACAATACACATCTCTTTAACCTGTCTTAATGCTCTCTCCACTCACATTGTTTGTACCTTTAAGACTTGATTTGCCATCTTTCAAAACTAATGGAAACTTCCTCAAACCTCAGGGGCGATCTTACCATTGCGACCCATCGGCTGTTGGGCGGGTGAGCCAGTAAGATTGCACAAGTGCTAAGAAATCTGGTTCACACTTGATTTCTTGCCTCTGCCAATCTTACTGGCATCGGATAGCTGGCGCATTCAACCTTCAAAAATTGGCGTGGAGCTGAATAAATTATGGTAACCCTAATTTAAATATCTTTAACATATAATTAGCGAGCCCGGGACTGAAGTCATTGTGCCCGCTAGCCTCACTCCACCCCGCCCCTCCTCTCTCCAGCAAGGTTTACAACAGCTCCATCCCCACTGGAGTGAAGGGGGTGCCCCCTGGGCATTGCCAGCTCGGCATTGCCAGCCTGGTACCCCAGCACTGCTCAAGGGGCAAAGTGGCAATGCTCGGGGGCAACTTAGCACTGCCCACGGGCATCAGGCAGTGCCAAGGGTCAGGGCCTAATGAAGAGCATGGCCTAATGGGGTGGGGCCTCTGGGGGCAATCGGTAGGGGTGAGGTGTCCCGCTGCCACTCTGCAGGAGGATCGCAAGCAGAGGGAAGGAGGCCATGATTGGGGCTGGGCATCAGGTTGCAGGGGGGTCATCCTGCCAGTGAGAGGGGGTTGGGACTGCAGGGGGTGGTTGGGGCTGCCGGTGGGCGGGGGAATCGGGAGACCGGGGCTGCCAGTGTGTGCGAGGGAGGGGGAGATCGAGGCAGGCCAGGAGCAGGGGGGCATTGAGGCTGGCCTGGAAATGTTCGGGGGGCCAGTGATTGGTCAGTTGAGGGGGTGGGAGGGCCAGCAATGCGAGGGTCGCGGGGCTGGCCAGTGATTGGGAAGCTGGCAGCGTGTCCAGTGCACTGATCTCAGCGCTGACAGATCGGCGCATGTGCAGTGACCCACTCAGCGCTATGATGCTGGCGTCTCCAGTGGGAATAGACCTCGCCCCCTGAGTTTTCGCTTAAATGACGCTATTGCACTCTGCAGTGCACAGAGTGTGTGAGATCCATTTTGAAACTCCCACTCAAAAAGACAATGGAATTTACTCCCGTATTTACACAAATTCAACACTTAGAATTTTTTTTGGGAGAATCCCATCCCTTATCTTTGTAATTTCTCATCTCCATCCAAACTTCTTGTACATCCTGGTTTCATGAACTTGGGTCATTTCTAATGTGCTAATACCACCATTAATTAACAGAGCCATCCCTCCACCTTTTACTGGTTACCTATCCTTCTTAAATCTCACATATCCTTTAATAGTCAGGTGCCAATCTATGTCATCTTGTAGCCTTGTCTCTGCCATGGCTGTCTGATCGTACTTACTGTTTTATATTTGTGCTATCAGTTCATCTGATTTGTTTTGAATGCTATGTGTGTTTACATATAGAGCGTTTAGTTTTGTCCTTCTATTATTATTGTAGCATCTAGCCTTATTTGTTGATTTACTCTTAGATTTGTAGCCTCTCTCTCTCCTTATCATGGTCTGTTCATTATTTCCCATATTAATACCTTTTCTCTCATGACTTGTCTCTATTCTTTGTTTTTCCACATCTTTCCACCTTGCCCCCACTACTTAGTTTAAAACTCTCTCTACTTCCTTACTTATGTGACTCTCTTGAACATCAAAATGATAATCCAGAAATTATTACCTTTGAGGTTCTACTTCTTAATTTGGTGCCTAGCTCCTTATGCTGACGATGCAGAACTTCCTTCCATATGCTGTCTACACCATTGGTACATGCATGGATCCTGATCACTGGATCATTCCCCTCCCACTGCAAGTTGCTCTCCAACCCTGAGCAGATGTCCTGAACCAGGCAGGTAACATAACCATCTGGACTCTCACTCATTGCTACAGAAAACCGTGTCAATCCCCCCTCACTATGCTGTCCGCTACTACCACCACATTTTTATTTTCTCCCCCACTTAAAAAGCTTCCTGTACCTCAGTGCAATGATCAATTAACTTATCCAGCTTGCAGCCCCACTCTCATCCAAGCAAGCTGGAAGAATCTGCTGGACAATTACAGAGGCTGACACTCCTGCCCTCTGGGTCCCCTTATCTACTTCAGCTGCAATCACACCCTCCTGCCCTTGACCACTTTTCAATCCAGATAACTCTTTCCACAGGGGTGTGGTCAGGTAAGCGTCCTGGTAACTCTTGCCCTCCCTGATGTGTCACAGTGTCTGCAACTCAGCCTCCAGCTCAATGTCTCTGAGCCAAAACTTCTTAAGTCACAGACACTTACTGTAGACATGCTGGTCTTAGATAACATTGGTATTCATGTGTTCTCACATAGTGCAGCCAGGACACATTACTTGTCCTGCTATACTTATAAGCTTTAATTAATTACTTAATTATTTTATTTAGTTATTTGTTTTCTTTTAGATATTTATTAATCTTGTCACAAATTCCAGTGCTGAGGAAAATAGACTTCGACCACTTCATAGAATCCCTATGGTGTAAAAGGAGGCCATTCAGCCCCTTGAGTCTGCATCAACTTTCCAACAGAGCATCTTCCCCAGGCCCTATCCGTGTAACCCCATGTATTTACCCCACTAATCTACCTAACCTGCACACCTTTGGAGTGTTGGAGGAAACCGGAGCACCCGGAGGAAACCCATACAGACATGGGGAGAACGTGCAGACTCCACACAGTCAACCAAGGCCATAATTGTACCAGGGTCCCTGGCACTGTGAGGCAGCAATGCCAACCAATGTGCCACTCTGTCACCCATTTACCAAATACTCACCAGATACTCACCAACAGCTCGCTTCTTCTCCTGTAGTAGAGCAGAAACCAATTCATACAGGGTGAACAAGTTAGAAAAAGCACAGGAGTACCTCCCTCCCCTCCTCACTGAACTCCCTTGGCTCACCAAATGTCCCCACTGCATTGAGGTCGTACTCTAGAGATTGTGAGTTTGTATAAACAGTGACAGGGGTGAACTTTAACCTCATTTCATCTTTGGGTGGGAAATAAAGAGTTAGAGAATTAATTTTTGGGTCAAAAATTCTCACAATCTCCCTGGCTGCCACATTAGAAGCTGGTGACCTTACACAGGCACCTCGGGATCGAAACGCAAATTTAAAAACTGGGATTCAAAATTGAGGAACAGTTGGAGCAACTTTGGATGCACACGTGACCAATTGTTTCAGATCTTTAGCAGCCTCCTGGATCCATAAAAAGTTTAATAAATTCTGCAATGAATGAACAGGATTTCTCTTCCAGACTCCAAAAAAATAGTTCAGGTCATTGCTGTCCTGGGCTGGCTCCCCTACACTTCATCTCTTCAGCAGCCCCCCCCCCCCCCAAGGGCTTAACTGCTGCCAGTTCAGGGTCAATGACCCAACCTCAAATTCATTTTGTGCCATCGTTTGAACTATGCCACCCATTTTGTGATGGTTGCAGGTTAAATTTCTCCTGTCCATTTCTCTTTATTCAACGTTCTGCGTCTCAGCAATTCTGGATTAAACAAACATTACAATCAGTCCTGTGGAAATGATGCAGATGAGGACTGCTAGGAGTTGCAATTCTGTACTTCAGAGAAGGGTAAAGTTAGGGGAGAGCTGATTGAGATTTGTAAATTGATTAAGGGAATAGGTTATGCTCTTGTTGACAACTTGCTCCAATTGAATAGGTTTGAGAGGTCAAGAGGTCATAATACTAAGGCCAGATCTGGGTTAGGTATCATGTGGTGTTGCCTTTTTCCAGAGAGTATTGGAACAAGCTGCAGTCAACTCATTGAATTCTGTGAAGTGTGATCTGAATCAGATTCCGATTCGACATAATCAGAAGGTAGGGATTTCAGGACTGGAGTGATTTCCTGGGCTGGCCTCGATTGCCTCGATGGATCAGGGAAGAATTTCTAAGGTTTTTTGGTTCTCCCTCACTGATCTGTGGAATTTTTGTCTCTCCGAGGAAATCAGATGGGGCGGAATTTTCCTGTAAATTTTCCTGTAAACTTTCCCATACCGCCCAGTACGCCGAATGCCACAAATCATTTTTCCTCTCCTCCGTCCAAAGGTCAGTTGGCTTTGGACAGGATTTTTCAGTCTGGAGCGAGCACCAGTGGAACATTCCACCCACAGTTTCAGGTATGGGGTGGGAAGTATATTTGTTGTGATAGGAAAAGTATCACCATTATATAGGACAGGCTGGATGGTTCAGAATACCTGCCCATCATGATTCATATGATCATAAGGTATTTCATTTGGTTTTATTGTTATAAATGGAAAACCTATTCATCGTAAAACTAGCTGGCATCACTTATATAACCTCCGAGTCTACTACTCAGCCATTTCTGCAATGCTCAGCAAATGTTGATGCAACAAATCATTTCCCCTCTCCTCCAGTAGACTCCCTTTAAGAAACACCTTTATTACATTGATCTTACTTGATGTTCCCTTCTGGTAGAAGGTCTTAGAGGTGTCAGTAACCATGCCTAATGGGTGCCCAGCCAAATTTCAACCCTTGTCTGGCACATATCCACTGATAACTTGGCAGAGAGGGTGTAGAAACACCTCCCCATGTGTTGCAAACAAAACAATCAAAGAGAAGGGCGGTAGATAAACAGCATGGGAATGGACTGATTGATAGTTCTTTCAAAGAATCGGACAAACATAATGGGCTGAATAATCTCCTACTGTATAATCCTGCAGTTTGAGTTATGCAATTCATTACCAATGGAGACATTTAGGGAAGGGTCTAACTTTGGTATTTTAACTTTGTAAACTGGTGTTGGAGGATAGATTATGGATGATGCTTCTGCAAAGTTATCATTGAAAGTGGCAGGACAGGTGGAGAAAGCAGTGAATAAAGCACAGAGTATTCTGGGCCTTATTAAGAGGGGCATAGATTACAAGAGCAAGGAGGTTATGCTAGATTTAAACAGGAAACTAGTCAGACCTCAGCTGGAATATTATGTACAGTTCTGGGTGCCACACTATAGGAAGGATGTGAACGCATTGGAAAGAGTGCAGAACAGGTTTACAAGGATAGTTCCAGGGATAATAAACTTCAGCTATGAGGGTAGATTGATGAGGTTGGGTCTGTTCTCCTTGGAGTGAAGAAGTCTAAGTGGAGTTTTGATAGAAATGTTCAAAATCATAAGTGGGCTAGAGAGCTGAATTTCATGCTTTATTACATAAGCTAAGGTGGCTCTCTCTCTAACTCATGCTTCATTATGTTTTGGAGATAATTAATCAACTAATATAAAAGCCCAGATATTACAAAGCTGGGAAACCTGAAATTGAAAACAAAAGATGGTGGAAATACTCAGCAGGTCTGATAACATTGATCAATTAATTTTGTGTACCGAATGTGAGAAGCTTTGTCTTTATGTACAATCACTATCTCAACTTTACAATTCTATGAAAAGCAATATGATACACCGAATACATTGAGGGAAGAGCTAAAAGGATTGTGTATGTACTCCATGTTAGATCTGAAATAAGTTTAACTCTGGATGAAATAAACCCACACAACCATTACATCGTGACCTTCTCCAGTCACGCCAGTTTCAAACAGCAGAACAAATCATACTTTCAGATTTTATTTGTGGCAGCAAACCTCCGCCTAGCTGTCTGGATTTAGGTAAGTGAATTATAAGCTGAAAGAAGAGACTTGGCACTCCATACCATAGAAATAAAAACCTTTGTGGAATTTTCAGTAGCTTATCCTGTGATTGTGAGGCATTGTAATGTGTTTCTGTATAGGTTGAATACGCATCTGAATAACTATTGTATATACTTTCAGAAATTCCACATATTGCAGTTTGATTTTCATAGAACAAAGAAAAACTACAGCACAAACAGGCCCTTCGGCCCACAAGTTGTGCCGAACACATCCCTACCTTCTAGACCTACCTATAACCCTCCATCCTATTAAGCTCCATGTACTCATCCAGGAGTCTCTTAAAAGACCCTATTGAGTTCACCTCCACCACCACTGACGGCAGCCGATTCCACTCGCCCACCACCCTCTGTGTGCAAAACTTACCCCTAACATCACCCCTGTACCTACCCCCCAGCACCTTAAACCTGTGTCCTCTCGTAGCAGACATTTCCACCCTGGGAAAAAGCCTCTGAGAGTCCACCGGATCTATGCCTCTCAACATCTTATATACCTCTATTAGGTCTCCTCTCATCCTTCGTCTCTCCAAGGAGAAAAGACCGAGCTCCCTCAGCCTATCCTCATAAGGCATGCCACTCAATCCAGGCAACATCCTTGTAAATCTCCTCTGCGCCCTTTCAATTTTTTCCACATCCTTCCTATAGTGAGGCGACCAGAGCTGAGCACAGTACTCCAAGTGGGGTCTGACGAGGGTCTTATATAGCTGCATCATTATCCCCGGACTCCTAAACTCAATCCCTCGATTGATAAAGGCCAGCACACCATACGCCTTCTTAAACACCTCCTGCGGGGCCGATTTCAAAGTCCTATGGACCCGGACCCCAAGGTCCTTCTGATCCTCTACATAACTAAGAGTCTTTCCCTTTATATTGTACTCCTTCATCCCATTTGACCTACCAAAATGGACCACGATGCATTTATCTGGGTTGAAGTCCATCTGCCACTTGTCCGCCCAGTCTTGCATCCTACCTATGTCCCTCTGTAACTTCTGACATCCCTCCAGACTATCCACAACCCCACCAACCTTCGTGTCGTCGGCAAACTTACCAACCCATCCCTCCGCTTCCTCATCCAGGTCATTTATGAAAATGACAAACAGCAAGGGTCCCAGAACAGATCCCTGGGGCACACCACTGGTGACTGACCTCCATTTAGAAAAAGACCCATCTATACCCACTCTCTGCCTCCTTTGGGCAAGCCAGTTCTGGATCCACCGGGCAGCAGCCCCTTGGATCCCACGCCCTCTCACTTTTTCCACTGGTTGGTACAGTGGTTAATACTGCTGCTTCACAGCTCCAAGGATCTGGGTTCAATTCTGGCCTTGGGTGGAGTTTGCACATTCTCACTGTGTCCGTCTAAGTTCCTTCTGGGTGCTCTGATTTCCTCCCACACTCCAACGATGTGTGGGTTAGGTGGATTGGCCATGCTAAATGCGTGGGGTTACGGGGGTAGAATGCTAAGATGCTTTTTCACAGAATCGATGCAGATGAGATGGGCCGAATGGCCTCCTGTTAAACTATCGAGATTCTATGGTTTTATACTTCTGACCGTTAACCTATTGTGCAAGAACTAAGTGCAGATTAAAGAGAATTTCTCAAGTTAACAGGCATCATAAGGTAAATAAAATTACTTTACAGAATTAAAGCTGAAAGCCATTCTGCAAGAACGAAGGGAGAAAACTGTTCAGGTGCCAGACCAGAAATGCCAAAATATATTTTGAAGCCAGACTAGGCCCCGACAATTTTTCCATTTTGCCATAAATGTGAGGAGAGTGCTTCAGCTCAGGAATAATTCCATTGACAAATTAGGGATCTTTCATTTTTATGAAAACAAGTTTTATTCATTACACAGTTTAAATATATCTCCAACAAAATGAAATGGTTTAACTCTTAAACATTGAACAATGTTTAAGCATGAAAAGAAACAAATCCTTAACTTCTAACTTACTGCCATTCAGTTCCAATTAAGCAGCATTTCTCACATAGACACAAACCCCACTTTAAAACTAGTTAGCAATTTCAGGGATACTTGATTTGACTTGGGTAACTGCCATGGAGCTTTCAGAAAGATCTTTTCAGACAGAGAGAGCCTAAAGGCTTCTGCCTTTAACCAGCTGCAGTCAGCAACTGCATTTTTAAAATGAAAATTAAACTGATTTTCTGCAACAAGCTTAGCTCCTCCCATTTCTAATATCACATGTCCCTGGATACCCAACTCACCTTACTTCACTTAACCAAAAAAAACCATACCATTGAGCCTTTTGTTAAGTAAACATTTAGAAGGCTAAAATAAGTAATTATCCTACTCTATCAGCATCTGCTGCATTCCCATCAGACAAACCAACTCCCTTGTAGAAAAACATTGAATCTTAAAGCAATCCTACCTGGAACATAAAATATATTAATAGCACACATTCCCCCTTAAAAATAACGAACCAACAATATGAAAGATGGCTTCATTTTTCAAAACCTATAGTTTCCACACTATTAGTACTCTATAAGATACACATCTTATTACATCTATGCTTGCAAAATAAATAATAGTATAGTCCAGTTCACTCTTTCTTCTCCAACATTGAATATATCCTCCCTCTTTCATCAAAGTCATGATAAAGCATCTGCAATCATGTTCTTTCTTCCTGCTAATTCTCAACACTGCTGTTGTTCAGCTGCTTCCTCTTTCTTTTTGGAGGCCTCTATCTGCTGCTTTCCTGCCAGACAAACTGACTGTAACAAAATACCGAATCTTCCTGCCAAACATAAAATAGATTAACAGAACACTACTGTCACAAAAGTTACACAATTTAACTAAATGATGACCATATCTGCAGCTTAACCTGTGCTTGGTCAAACCATTGCCCTCTTTGCATCAGCCTCCACTGGCATTTCACCATTCCTGAGACAGCGGCACATGCTGAAAGAGTGAACCAGGGAAGGAACAGTGAGAGAGCAGAGTTTAAACAGTGAGTGTGAGAAGGAGCAGTGAGAGGGGATGGTGAAAGTGCAGTGAGAAGGAGCAGTGAGAGAGCGAGAGAGTTTATCACAGAATCGTTAAAGTACAGAAGGAGGCCATTTGGCCCCATCATGTCTACACCTCTCCAAAGAAGCATTATGGTTCTGTGCCATTCCCGTGCATTTTCCCCCTACCCTTGCATATTGTTTTCATTCAATTAATCACCTACTGGTGGGAGGTCTTATGGCACAGTGGGGAGTGTCCCTATCCCTGAGTTAGAAGCTCTGGGTTCGAGTCCCATCCCCAACTTGATGGCCAAGGAAGGTACATTGATAATACTATCAGACAATTTGAGTTTCAACCTGCAAATCCTTCCATCACACCAATGGCTGGCGGTAAGAGCAGGAGAGACTCCTGGTCAGTCACAATCGATATAGAGTGGCGCCCTCAAACTATAAGCTCCTGACAACAGCCTAGTGACCTTTCCAGGAATTATTAGCTATGGAAATGGACAAAGGTCTGCCGTAATGCATCACTAGATTCTGGAAAAGAATTGGAATCAGCTAATGCCCTCTTGAATGCCTGAATTGAACTTGCGTCCACCACACTTCCAGACAGCGCATTCCAGACTCGAACCACTCACTCTGTCAAAGAGCTTTCTCTCACATCACATTTGCTTCATTTGAAAATCCCACTAAATCAGTGGCATCTCGTTCTTGATCCTTTCATGAGTGGGAGCAGTTTCTCCTTATTTATTCTGTCCAGCCCATTTATGATTTTGAACATTTCTATCAAAACTCCACTTAGGCTTCTTCACTCCAAGGAGAACAGACCCAACCTCATCAATCTACCCTCATAGCTGAAACTTATTATCCCTGGAACTATCCTTGTAAACCTGTTCTAGAAATCATAGAAATCATAGAAACCCTACAGCACAGAAAGAGGCCATTCGGCCCATCGAGTCTGCACTGACCACAATCCCACCCAGGCCCTACCCCCATATCCCTACATATTTACTCACTAATCTAATGAGTGAGTTCTGCACTCTTTCCAATGCGTTCACATCCTTCCTATAGTGTGGCACCCAGAACTGTACATAATATTCCAGCTGAGGTCTGACTAGTTTCCTGTATAAATCTAGCATAACCTCCTTGCTCTTGTAATCTATGCCCCTCTTAATAAAGCCCAGAATACTCTGTGCTTTATTCACTGCTCTCTCCACCTGTCCTGCCACTTTCAATGATCTATGCACATATACACTCAGGGCCCTCTGAGGAATGAGGGATGGGGGGAGAAGGGTTAGTAAAAGTAATGATGGAAGGGAAAGTGCATACAAATTTGTAATGGTTGATAAGGTCAGAGTATGGAAGAATGGTAAAAAAGACAGAATTTGTATTTGAGTGCTGAATGCAGCATTCATAACAAAATGGATTACAGAATCACAGAAAATTTATGACACAGAGAGAGGACATTTCGTCCATCATATCAGTGCCAGCTGAAAATCAAGCCAGCCATTCTTAATTACATTTTCCACCATTCAGTCCATTGCCCTGCAGGTTACGGCATTTCTGGTGCATATCTAGACACCTTTTGAATGAGTTGAGCTTTTCTGCCTCTATTACCTTTTCCGGTACTGAGTTCCAGACCTCTACAACTCTCTGGGTAAAAAGTATGTTCTGATCTCCCCTCTAATACTTCCACAAATCACTTTAAAGATACAAGAGTCGAGAACAGTTTGTTCCCTGCTGCCATCAGACTTTTGAATGGTCCTATCACATAAGCTGATCTTTCTCTTCATCCTACCTGTAACTGCAACATTATATCCTTCACTCTATCCTTTCCTTCTCACCCATGTACTCTATGAATGGTATGTTTTTACTGTATAGTATGCAAGAAACAATACTTTTCACTGTATCCCAATACATGTGACAATAATACATTAAATCAAATTAAATTGCTTCCGGTGGATTGATAGCACAACTGGAAATAAGTAAGCATGATTTGATAGCCATTACAGAGACATTGTTGCAAGGTGACCAAAGATGGGACCTGATTATTCAAGGGTATTTGACATTTTGGAAGGAAGGAAAAAGTGGTGCTGTCGCTCTTTTATTAAAGTATAAGATTGGTACAGTAGTGAGAGATATCATTGATTCAGAAGGGAAGATGTAAAATCAGTTTGCATGGAGATAAGAAATAGCAAAGAAAAGTAGATTATAGGCATCATGTTAGTCCTACACTCTAGGATAGAGTATACCAGGAAAAATAATGGAACTTGAAAGAAATATACTGCAATAATCATGCATGATTTTATAAAGATTGAATGACTGGAAGTTAAGTTAATAGCTTGTATTTGGGACAATTTCTAGAGCAATACCTTCAGCAAGCAGGCTCTTTTAGACCTGGTAATTGTATTAAGGGACAGGATTAATTATCTCATAATGAAGGAGCCCCTAGGCAATGTTGATTATAACATGATAGAATTTCACATTCAGTCTGAGAGCGAGAAATGTTGGTCTAAGACTAGTGTCTTAAGCTTAAACAATTACAAGGACATCAAGAGAGAGTTGGCTGAAGTGGACTAGTAAAATTATTTAAAATGAAGGATAGTGGAGATGCCATGGCAGATAATTAAGGAGATATTTCTTAAAAGGTTACAATACAAAGTAAGAGCTCATGGTTTTGGAGTAATGGATTTCCTTGGATAGAGGATTGGTTAGCTAACTGGAAGGAGAGAATTGGAAAATGTGGGTCATTAAGGAAAGCTGGCAAGACCAGCTATCCATAAGTTATATGTTGTATATCACTGACTATTGATCACACGACTGGTTCACTGATACTGAAATCTATTTATCCCAAAACTTAGATGAGAACTAGGGCAATCTGGAGAATAACGTTGACATGACAACAGCTGCAGAAAAAGGCTGTGCCACCTTTGCATTTTAAGAACCAAAAGGTTTAAATGTCATTTAAAATTCCTCCCAGCCTGATTCCAACGTTCTGAATTCACCTATAAAGAAATTGGATCTTCCGATACCACAGCAACCTGTGCCTGACTTCACAACATGCTGAACATTCTTCTCTTCAAAGTATTCCAGATATCCGACCACAGCCATCTGAACTTAACTGAACTACAGCTCAACAGTGGGAAAAGATTCATTCTGCACGGGACTCCCAAAGGTACATGAAGTACTATTATTTTAGTTTAAAGTTGTAGAATCGTCTCTAATTATATCTTTCATGAGTGACCGAATGAGCATGGATTTTTCAGAAAGTGTGTGTTTGAAAAAATAATCATCTTTGCTTGTACCATGAAAATCTGCTGGTGATATTTTAAATTGACCACATGATAATTGTAGGTTTAAAAACACAGAGATTTATCTTTTAAAAATAAACCACACTGATTATGTTTGAGGATATCATAATGGGGCTATCACTTTATGTCTTTGACACTGCAAATGAGAGGTGATCATATTGAAACATGTAAGGTTTGGAAGGGACTTTATAGGATGGATTCTGGGAAGATGTTTACCTTTGTAGAAGAGTCTCAAACTGAGGGCGGGGGGCACAGTTTAAAGAATAAGGTGTCTCCCAGTTAAGGTGGAGATTAGGAGGAATTGAGTTTTAACTTTAAAGCTTATTTATTAGTGACACAAGTAGACTGACATTAACATTGCAATGAAGTAACTGTGAAAATCCCCTAGTCTCCACACTCTGGCATTCAGGTACACTGAGGGAGAATTTAGCATGGCCAATGCACCTAACCAACACATCTTTCGGACCTGTGAGAGAAAACCAGAGCACCTGGAGGAAACCCACGCAGACATGGGGAGAACGTGCAGACTCCGCACAGTCAGTGATCAAAGCCAGGAATTGAACCTGGGTCTCTGGTGTTGTTAAGCAGCAATGCTAACCGCTGTGCTACCTTAAAAGCATTTGGGAATGTTTCTGCCTGGGCAGAATCGATTTCCTCTCAGAAGCTTATTAGACTTTGGAGGTTGAGTCAATGAATATATTCAAAGCTGGCTTAGACAAGGGAGACAAGGATTACAGAGTAGTGAGCAGGAAAAGTGAAGGTAAAGCTAAAATCAGATCAGCCATGATCTTATTGAATGGTGGAGCAGGCCTGAGGGCCAAGTGGCCTACAGCTGCTTCTATTTCTTATGATGCTGTGATTTTATGAACAATATCTCACTCAAATCCCTGTCTTCAGCACACCAGTATTTTCTGAAAAACTTATTGTGAGGTTGGTAGCGACTTAAATTGATGTGAGTCATACATTCCGCTGTGGTGAAGATTCAAATTATAATGAGGTTGATTTTGACGACCTCTCTACTTTTCTTTGAAATGAAAATTATGATTAACTCAAACAATGGTAAAGCACATTGTTGTCGCAAAAATAGTATATGTCCTTGGGGTAAATTCTGGCGCAAACCTTGTGATGCACGATTAATTCACTCGGGAGGCTGGATCGTACCCGGGAAATAAAGGCTTTTATTAGTAATAAGAATGGAGCATACTGCTTAACAATACAATCCCAGACTAAAGGGTCACTAGGCAGTGCAGTGACCTTTATACTCCTACAGGTAGGCAGAGCCAACCAGAGTGTACCACAGAACAATACCAACAGGTAGAACACCCCAACCTTAACCCCAACAGTAACAACAGTAACATATGTACAAGTACCCATAGTGGTAACCATCTATGGTTCAGTACCCATAGTGGTAACCATCTATGGTTCACCACACCTTGCAGGGCACGAATATGGCGGGATTTGTAAAATATCAGTCTTAGAACCATTTCAAATTCAAACTCCCATTGGGCAATTGTCCTACAAAGGGAACCATTTGATACTGCAATTTAAATCACAAATTTCGGATGTCTCTGACTGCTTTACAGTGATAGTTCCCAGAAAAAAGTTAGAATTAAAAGTTAGAACTCCCAACCACCCCAGACCCTCAACGAGAGCCCCCAACTATCCCCAGTCCCCCTCCTATGCACATCCCCCCCCCCCATTGACTATCTCCCCACACATTTACTACCTACCATGGGATACCTGACCGTTACCCCACCCCAACTCCACACAAGAGGACTCCCTGACTACTCTTTCTGCTTCCCCTGGCTGTCCTCCCCACAACACAATTACGCCTCTACCTCCCTGATTTAAATCATTAACTTTGGATGGCTCTGGAAGGGTTAGTTACTCAGAAAATGTTAAAAGAAATAGAACCTGTTGTAATTTATGCGTATATCTTTTAAGCACCCAGACTGATCCCCGCACAGGACTCCCTCCTTCCTCACTCCTGACCCCCCAGGGGAGGGTCTCCACCCTCCCCACACCCCTGATGCCTGACAAATGAAGCCCCTTCAGTATTCTTCACCTCACAAGCCCCCATGGGATTCCAACCACCACACTCCCCCTAACACCCCAGGGCCCGACTCTCAACAAAAGCCTGACAAGACCCATCCAACCCAGCTTCCCCACCATTCCCCAGACCCGAAACCCCATCGTCCAACCCAGTTGGCACCCCTTGCCCAACATGACCAATGACATGTCCCCCTCCCAAACCCGAATGCCTGACCTGGCTGGAACGTCCCGACCTGAACCCTGCCCCCTTGGACCTGAACCACACCAATCCCATCCCCAGTGTCTGAAAATGTATGACGCTGCAGCCCATTTTCCAGTGTTCAACCTCTTTCAACATCTGACACCTCATTCCCCTACAATAACTTGAGGGAGGAGCAGATTTGTTGCAGATAAATTTAACTTGTATTGAGAACACAGATTGCAATGCATACATGCTTGTCGCATCTTTCTACTGGAAGCCACACCCCAGCGCTGCCCCATAGTTGATTGACAGGAGGGAGGGACAACCAATCCTGTTACTACATTTCCTCCCCCTTAAATTCCATATATGTTTACTACAACAACATGTCTGAAACTAACAAAACATTTGTAACATCTCTTGGCTTTAACTTCTCTTGTACACAAAAAAAGGAACATTCTATCTCCTCCTCCACCATTGGGGACGGGGGGGGTGGGGGCTGGAAAATCCCGCCATAATATCTGAGGTGCTTTGCAGGATTGGTCACAGTGACACAGCTGTACTGAGGAAGGTCGCAGAACAGGAATAATGGGTTGTGAGCTGCACAAGAATGTTGGCGAGATGTTCAGCTTCACTCAGTCAGTGCAGTGATGGGGACATCATCTAAGTACATGACCACACATGGAAGTCCCTACTGGAGGCTCTTCATTGTCCACTGAAAAATGGCACATGCAGATGAAACTCCAAAAGGCAGGCAGGTGTACTGATAGAGGCCTCTGTGACCCCACATCCCTCTCTCACCACAATGCCCAACTCGCCCACCTCTCCACCTCCTACCGTCCAAAGTTACAATCACCCGATGTCCAACTGTACTGATGCCCAACCCCCTGACCTCCTTGATGTCCGACCCGTTCCCCCGACCCCCAACCTGATATCCAACCCTCCTGATGTCTGAGCTCCCTGTCCGACCCCACCACCATCCGCTGATGTTCCACCCCCCCCAACCACGTTCCCTGACCTTTGATCCCCCACCCCTCCCAAATCCTATCCACTTACCTTCGGCACTTATCTACTCCCTGGCCTGTCATTTTCAATTGTACTTTTTAAACTTACCTTCCTTCAGGCAGCGAGTGCAATAAAAAGGGGCCGTGCTCTACTTCACTCTGATTCTCTTAGACATTGATGCTGGGCCGCGGGGACATAGTGCACTGCCTGGATATCGCCCAGCCTGAGCCAGAAATTCAGGCAAGACAGGTACTGGAGAAAGTTGGCACAGATAAGAGGGTACAGAGCAGCAATTTAACGCTGATTGCCATTCCAAAGACATTATGACCCCCATATTAATCCTGGTGGTGATTGACCCCATCTACTATTTATTTATTGGATGCATACTCACCCACAAAAACCTTTTTTGTCTGTTGTAGGCTTTTTTTTGTTCATTCATGCGATGTGGGCATCGCTGGCTAGACTAGCATTTATTGTCCATCCCTAATTGCCCTTGTCAAGTGTAGTCCAGAAACCAGCACACGTAAACATACTCTTTTTGTTCAGTCCGTAGTATTTCACACTTGCTGAAGCTGTGACAGTATTCATCCTAAGTATATAATTTGTAATCTGTAAGTGACAACTACATTCGTGAAAGAAGCATTTAATAATTTAACATCAGATATTACCAGATTGTGGGGTTCTTGTGGCACAGTGGGTAGCATCCCTGCCTCTGAGTCAGAAGCTCTGGGTTCAAGTTCCACTCAAAGACTTGATAGCCAAGGAAGGTGTGCAATTAACATGGCCAAACAGATTGAGTGCTAACTTGTAATTCATTCCAACATGCGCCAATGGCAGTCGTTAAGAGCGGGAGAGATTCCTAGTCAGACATGTGATGGAAAGAAATTGAAGAAATTGAAGCTTTCCATAGCTCTAGGCTATAATGCACGTACAAAAGTGTATGTTGCCACAGCAACTCAGAGCTCTTGCGAGGGCTGATTGGCTCCGTTGGCTGGATGGCAGGAGTGGATCAGGGTGGCGCCAACAGAAGGATCACAACTGGGGTGGAAGCAGGGCCTGCTTCTTTGCCTGCCTGACCTGTGGTGGAAATGCTGGAACTGTGGGTCAGTCCTGCCTTGAAGATAATCACAGTCGTTGGCCTGTTACGTGTTCATACTAACATATCAGAGCTCGAAGATAATCCACTGAGGGAAGTGGTGTGGGATAGGTAGTGCACTGAACGGGCACTAAATTAATGTTCCATTTTTAGTGCACCAACAGTAAATTTGACCCTTCTGAAGAAGACTGAAGGAGAATTTAAAATGGCAATCTTAAAACGTGACTACAGAGTATTATGCATCAAAATTTGCCAAACTGTATTTCACATAATCCAAACTGACTCTTTGCGGGAATGTTCTTCAAAATGTGAACATAGAATTCATCAGCTTTATTGCACTATATGCTCATTCTTGATGAAACCAAACAAGAGAAAAATAGGCCAACATTGGAAATGATTTGCTGCTGTTATGGCCTCTGAAATTACCCTTGAAGCCCAGGTTCTACTGATGGACTGCCAGAGTCAGGTAGTGGGAATATTTAAGATGCAAATCATGACCCGGTTACCATCTTGGGAGTGAGCAGGTCAGAACTGGTACCATAGAGTTCCTGATCAGTTTCCCTGACCATAGACCCAAAGAAAAGTAAATATCTCATTACAAATGGGTGGGGGGAGGGAGGGAAGGTATAATCCTGGAGAATAGCAAGGATTTTCAGGCCCATCACCTACCTGCAGTCTCTGGTATTTTACCAACAATGGGATGGGGTAAGTATCTGATGAACTATCCACCCTTGGGCTAATTGAGACCCGGGTCAATTAATAGTCACTCAAGGGACTCCTCCTACTGCTGCTGGTATTTTACCAGTGGTGGGTGGTGCCCAGGCCAAGTGGCCTTTTGTGGATTTAGGTAGCGGGCACTGGTACTTCCCATTCAGGCCCTCTGCGAGTGTCATATATCCATTGGCCCTAGTTGGCTCTTGCAATCATGAGGTCTGGCTGACATTACTAGGTCTGGAGGAGTTTAAAAGGGACCATGGCATGCTCCTCAAAAAAAAGCCCAAAACACCCCCAGCATTGGCCTTTAGTGAGGCTCTGTCAAGCAAGTTGCATAAGCGTATGTGTTTGGAGTTGGTAATAAACCTGTTTTATTCTGACGTGTACCAAGATTAATCTATTTTAGTCCTCAGGCCTTTATAGCCTGTCACCCTGTCATTGTTCACTGCCAAAATTAAGTGTGTGGTTTATGGCGCTAAAAAATGTAGGCCGCAATCTTCCTGGAAAATAAAATTGTGTGAGGCATATTTCACGGGGTGCCTAAATGTAGAGCAAATACTTCCATTCACTGGATTTGTTTTTGGCAGAGAGCAGATAACCAGATTGTGCTGCAGGATAAGTTTTTTTAAGTTTATTTATCAGTGTCACAAGTAGGTTTACATTAACACTGCAATGAAGTTACTGTGAAAATCCCCTAGTCGCCACATTCCGTCACCAGTTCAGATACACTGGGGGTGAATTTAGCATGGTCAATCCACCGAACCAGCACGTCATTTGGACTGTGGGAGGAAACTGAAGCATCCGGAGGAAACCCACACAAGCACAGGGAGAATGTGCAGACTTTGCATAGACAGTGACCCAAGCCAGGAATTGAACCGGGTCCCTGGCACTGTGAGGCAGCGGTGCTAACCATTGTGCCACCGTGCTGCCCATTAAATAAACGGAAAAGGAACAAACTTGTGAAAGGAGTGATGCACTTCAATTGTATTTAGGATGCATTTCCAAATATGCCAGTGGGCAAGTTCAGGCCACAAATGGTATACAATCCTGTGATGCTCCAACAGAAGAGATGCTAACAGCGAGAGAAGCATGCTTGCAAGTTGGTGTGCTTCCTAAAATGGAATACATTGCTAATGTTCCCAGTCCTCTGACTGAAATGGAACAATGATGTGGAGATTCCGACGTTGGACTGGGATAAATACAGTAAGAAGTCTCACAACACCAGGTTAAAGTCCAACAGGTTTATTTGGTAGCACAAGCCACTAGCTTTCGGAGCGCTGCTCCTTCATCAGGCGAGTGAAGGAGTAGCGCTCCGAAAGCTAGTGGCTTGTGCTACCAAATAAACCTGTTGGATTTTAACCTGGTGTTGTGAGACTTCTTACTGTGAAATGGAACAAGTGATGGAAAAAAAATCTTGAGATCTTGGAATGTAGGTTGAGCTATTCTCCCTTTCAACTTCTAAATTAATAGATGCTCAATTCTTATTTCATCCTTCATTGAGGAATTGAGCCAGATGGTACAAGGTCTCAGGGACCAGCTGAAATGAGTGTCAAAGCATGAGTAATTTGTAGGTATTTACATTGGCCGTGGAAATATTGACATTTGTGAATGTTCAGCAGATAATTAGGCAATCTGAGTACAGAAGATTTAAATCTTTGATTTTGTGCTTTTTTTTGTCTCCATTGCATCAGTGAAACAGAGCAATCCACAAGAAATTGGAAATGCTCTGAGGGAGTTAAGCAGATGATGGATTGATTATTAGTAAATTTGAGATTTGAGTCAATCAAAACCCCGAGTGGCTAACTGCTTCAATTGTTACAATGATTAAATGTCAATCAAACACAATAATCTAATTGTAAAACAAATCACTGTTTCCTGGTCACTAAAATAAACAGTAAACAAACTATAACTGCCACAAGAACAACTCATGAAATCTCTAAATTCAAATTAACCTCAAACTGAAAGATGATTGGCTCCCATCTCATCATATTTCCTAAAATTAACATTCATACTTGTAATAGCGATGTCAAGACACTTCAAGCTTCATTAAGAACAAAAGATATTTGTGGATAAAGAGAAGTCAGGTACAGGGGATTGCAGCCTATGGCTGCCTTGTGGCCAAGCCCCAGTTCTTACATGTTTACCATGTGGCTGCTCAATGGTTCCACATGAGAGAGGACTCCACCCTCTGGTGTGATCACTCACTCTCAGTTCCAGCTGATCACTCAAGCCAGGTGAACCTCTTCTGCTTTGCTGTCTTAAAGAGATAGACATCACAATCACTGCAATACCAAAATAAACACATCAAAACATGGACTGATTATGGAAACAGGATTATTCAGTAAGATTATTCATTCAATGTTGCAGATTCCTCCCCAAAAGGTTTGCATGCATATCCTGAGCTTTCCCTCAGGACCCTCAGAATCTTTAATATGTTCCTTATGTTCTCCCTCCATACTCTAGACTCACTGAGCCACCCTTCTCCAATTGTTATTTGATATCTCCTCTCTCTGAATACAAAGAACAAAGAACAAAGAACAGTACAGCACAGGAAACAGGCCCTTCGGCCCTCCAAGCCTGTGCCGCTCCTTGGTCCAACTAGACCAATCGTTTGTATCCCTCCATTCCCAGGCTGCTCATGTGGCTATCCAGGTAAGTCTTAAACGATGTCAGCGTGCCTGCCTCCACCACCCTACTTGGCAGCGCATTCCAGGCCCCACCACCCTCTGTGTAAGAAACGTCCCTCTGATATCTGAGTTATACTTCGCCCCTCTCACCTTGAGCCCGTGACCCCTCGTGATCATCACCTCCGACCTGGGAAAAAGCTTCCCACTGTTCACCCTATCTATACCCTTCATAATCTTGTACACCTCTATTCGATCTCCCCTCATTCTCCGTCTTTCCAAGGAGAACAATCCCAGTTTACCCAATCTCTCCTCATAGCTAAGACCCTCCATAGCAGGCAACATCCTGGTAAACCTTCTCTGCACTCTCTCTAACGCCTCCACGTCCTTCTGGTAGTGCGGCGACCAGAACTGGACGCAGTACTCCAAATGTGGCCTAACCAGCGTTCTATACAGCTGCATCATCAGACTCCAGCTTTTATACTCTATACCCCATCCTATAAAGGCAAGCATACCATATGCCTTCTTCACCACCTTCTCCACCTGTGTTGCCACCTTCAAGGATGGCAAGAATAGAGTCATAGAGGTTTGCAGCATGGAATTAGGCCCTTCGGTCCAACTTGTTCATGCCGTCCTTTTTTTAAAACCCCTAAGCTAATCCCAATTGCCCACATTTGACCCATATCCCTCTGTACCCATCTTACCCATGCAACTGTCTAAATGCTTTTTAAAAGACAAAATTGTACCCGCCTCTACTACTACCTCTGGCAGCTTGTTCCAGACACTCACCACGCTCTGTGTGAAAAAATTGCCTCTCTGGACACTTTTGTATCTCTCCCCTCTCACCTTAAACCTATGCCCTCTAGTTTTAGACTCCCCTATCTTTGGGAAAAGATATTGACTATCAAACTGATCTGTGCCCCTCATTACTTTCTAGACCTCTATAAGATCACCCCTCAGCCTTCTACGCTCCAGAGAAAAAAGTCCCAGTATATCCAGTTTCTCCTTATAACTCAAATCATCAAGTCCGGTAGCATTCTAGTAAATCTTTTCTGCACTCTTTCTAGTTTAATAATATCCTTTCTATAATAGGGTGACCAGAACTGTACACAGAATTCCAAGTGTGGCCTTACCAATGTATTGTACAACTTCAACAAGACGTCCCAGCTCCTGTATTCAATGTTCTGACCGATGAAACCAAGCATGCCGAATGCCTTCTTCACCACTCTGTCCACCTGTGACTCCATTTTCAAGGAGCTATAAACATGTACCCCTCGATCTCTTTGTTCTGTAACTCTCCCCAACGGCCTACCACTTTTTTGTTCTTTTGTTATTAATTGAGTAAGTCCTGCCCTAGTTCAATCTACCAAAATGTATCATCTCGTATTTATCTAAATAAATAAATGCTGCCAGACTCCTACTTTCCCTGCAACAGATACCAGCCCCACATCTGCGATGCTTGCCCCCTCACCAGCTGATCCACCCCGAGATCCAGCCTTGCTCCTCTGCTCTCTGCACCCACCCAACTCAGATATCTTCACCCATTAGAGCCTACAAGGGCCAGAACCTCCATTTTGTTGCATCACCTTCTGATGGCCTATCCCCTTATCCACATCACCCCTACAATAATATGTTGGTCAACAACTTGCTGTATACTCTTAAGTTTTACCAATTTAAGATATTTTTCTTTAAATCATACGGGCCTCAATTCTAACCTCCATTGCCCAGTGAAAATGATGCTTGAGGGATGAGGCTGAATTGACTTTATTGGCCTGAGGTCGCTCTGTACCCACTGATACGATTTCAGTTTCGCTAAGTTGTCCGAGATCCTGACTGCAAGCAGGCAGTGTCCTACTTTTAGTTCAATAGTCACATTGCAATAAAGTCATCAATGCTGCAATCTAATTTTAACGTTGTATCAGGGGAGTTTGGCACTGCATGAGAATCCAACAGCTGACACAATGGGAGGCACTGAGCAGCCAGACGGGGCCAAGATAAGTCTGCAATAATTATTCCTGTGAGAAATCTTTGTGGGCCAGGAGGAGCAGGAATGAGCATCATCAACCACCCCCCCCCCCCCCCCCAACCCCCCACCCCACTTCACCAGGCCAAATGAAGGGTCCTCTCCAACCTTGGCCTTACCCTCGATCATGGAGAAATCACCTGTGCCCAATACCGACTCAACTCTGAAACCACCGGGAGCTTGGTGCATCCTGCAAATTCCTGCTTCTGTCTGCAAACAGCTTGTTAATTTTGACCTGGTCTGTGCGGGATTGTGGATACATTTAGACAAATGGGGCCCGGTGATAAGATCAGCTGACCTCCTTGTCCCCTTGGGGTCTCTGGGGACGCCACCCTTTTGGGCTTTGTACATATCGTCTTCGCTCCATCATTTTTACAATCAAAGCAATGAAGCCTTCTTAGACATTAGAAGTTATAGAAGTAAGAGGAAAGGATAAATTGATAAAAGGAAAATTGAGATTTCTACAAGAGACTACGGGGACTTAAGCTACAAATATTTTAGCCCTTGTGTTTTTTATTAGAAGCATAGAATTCCCACAATGCCAAAGGAGGCCATTCAACCCATCGAGCTTGCACCGACAACAATCCCACCCAGGCCTTAGCCCAGTAACTCCATGTAATTACCTAACTAATCCCCCTGACACTAAGAGGTAATTTAGCATTGGCAATCCACCTAACCCGCACATCTTTGGACCGTTGGTGGAAACAGGACCACCCAGAGGAAACCTACATAGACACGAGGAGAACGTGCAAAACCCCACACAGTCACCCAAGGCCGGAATCAAGCCGGGTTCCCTGGCACTATGAGACAGCGGTGCTAACCACTATGCCATCGTGCCACCCCACTGTTGTGCACTGTGTTTGTAAATTAACAATTTATACTTAATTCTCCAGGTCATGACTAATTATTCTCAATTGATTTTGGTATTGAGGAAGATCACCAGTATTAACATTAGTAAATTCACATCATAGAGTCACAGAGGTTTACAGCATGGAATCAGGCCCTTTGGCCCAACTTGTCCATGCTGCCCTTTTTTTTAAACTCCTAAGCTAATCCCAATTGCCTGCATTTGGCCCATATCCCTCCAAACCCATCTTATCCATGTAACTGTCTAAATGCTTTTTAAAAGACAACATTGTACCCACCTATACTACTACCTCTGGCAGCTTGTTCCAGACACTCGTCACCCTCTGTGTGAAAAAATTGCCCCTCTGGACACTTTTGTATCTCTCCCCTTAAACCTATGCCCTCTAGTTTTAGACTCCTCTACTTTTGGCAAAAGATATTGACTATCTAGCTGATCTGTGCCCCTCATTATTTTATAGACCTCTATAAAACATCTGTCATGTTTTCAAACTTAGATTTCAGTTTGCAGAAGTTATCAGGAATTCATCTAATTTCTTTCCGACTATATTGTCGAGCAATGTTGTTTTCACACAGTTAACAGGATCCTTGAAATATTTCTTCAGATTTAATATTCTTTAGTTGGGATTGTGTATAGAAGTTTATAGATGGTTCCATTGGCTTGTTTGTCTTAACAATGGGCATACTTTTTACAATGTGCTTGGGTACCTTTGACATTTACCATTAACTGAAAAGGAAAATGTTTAATTTTGAATTGTTCAGATCACTGTTGTGGTTTGGAGACACTTGGAGCACAAACTATGACTCAGGAGCATCGCTGGTTACAGTACAGGGAGAGCCGGCAGACCCCTCAACAAAAGGCAGGGATCTGCCTGTGACAAGTCCCAATGTGGTACATGGTGATTGCAGGTTCAGAGGGGTTTTCTTTGGGTACCTCATGCATGTACAAGAAGCATTCATAGTGGGCTTTTTGTGATATCAGTGTTTAACACATGTCATTTTGGATCACCAGGTTCTGTCAAAGTCCTCTCTGCATGAAGGACTCCCCCACCAGTGTCACTTAAAGAGAGTCTTATTCAAGTTACAGGCAAGATGCCTTTTGTTATATATGTTTGGGCATGTCGCTTTAAGAGAATGATCCAGGACTCAAGCTCCACCCTGTGTGCTAGCCATTCTTGTGCTGACTGTGCTAGAATGTGTTAATAAACTGTTCCAGTTAGTTTACTACCACTGACCTCATGGTCTTTTATTAGTCTCTGTATCAGATCTCAAACATAATACTTTTGCTAATGCAGAGTAAAAGTACCGTGCTCCTGGAGGAATCGACAGAAGTTGTTTCAGACAGAAGGAAGTATTGCTGGACATTTGTAAGGCATGGTGTGGATTAGAAAGGCCTCTGACCAGAAAACCTGCTCCCTGTCATTTATAGTCTTAGTTCTGCTTGGGCTGTGAAACAGAGCGGGAGCAAGAGAGAGTATAAGCTATTTGTAGAGGGAGCAGGTGGAGGGCTGTAATTGAAGGCCTTACTACCAATGGTTTTCAACAAGTGCTTCTCCGACCTTCACCTCAGCCAGAAGCAGAGTCTGCTGCAGCTACACTTGACCAGGGAAGTGATCGTTGAACCATGCCCCCTCCTTGAACTAGCCCTGCAGCCACAAAGCAGGAAGAGAATGGCCCTGTCAGTAGCCAGGAAAGTCACCAGAGTCCTCAATTTCTATGTCAACCTTTCTCAGGTTTCTGTATCTCACTGCATTCAGTAAGTCATTGAGCTCCGGAAACATGGGGAGGGGACTTCTTATTCATCTTCCTAAACAGAGAAAAGTAGGGCCAGGAGGCACATAGCTTTGCCAGGTTAGTATGGACAGTGTTCCTACAGGGGAGCCATGTTGCAACTGGGAATGTTATGAAACAGTCTATTGCCTTGTTCAAACAATGGTTTTGTTTCCTGAGCTGCTCAGGAGAATCTTCTGATACTCGCAAAAGCAGGTTTTGCAATTTATCATGATCTGTTATATCCTCCACAGCCTGGCAACCATGAAGACTTCAAACGTTCAGCAACAGTTTCAACAGGAGGAGATAGAAAGGGCAGAGGCATACAGGACATCATCATTCTTAACCATGAGTGGAGCAGTCTCAAGGGGCTCAATGGCCTACTGTTCCTAATTTCTATGTTTGCATGATGTCTCTTTGAACTCAAGCAGTGAACAGATAAAATTTCCAGATTATTATTGCTCCACTCTTGCCCAACTGCCCATTCATTTGTTACAGACCATCAGAGCTCCCTCGTGGCAAAAATCCTGAAATAAAAGATACAACAAATCAACCATTCCATACCAATGTTGTCTAGCAACATTTGCAATAATCCATACAATACTCAATTACGCACCCTTATGTGCCCCCTTAATGTCTGGCGTGTGGATATTTTTGTCTGTCTGAGTGCCCCTATGATGTGGAGATGTCGGTGTTGGACTGGGTAAACACAGTAAGAGTTTTAACAACACCAGGTTAAAGTCCAACAGGTTTATTTGGTAGCAAATGCCATTAGCTTTCGGAGCGCTGCTCCTTCGTCAGATGGAGTGGAAATCTGAGCAGATTTCCACTCCATCTGATGAAGGAGCAGCGCTCCAAAAGCTAATGGCATTTGCTACCAAATAAACCTGTTGAACTTTAACCTGGTGTTGTGAAACTCTTACTGTGTTAGTGCCCCTACGCAGTGCTACATCAGTATCTGCAACACAGTAGAAAGCCTGCTTACCTAGGCATGAACAACAGCAGTCCGTGCTGTTTGGCTGAAAGGCAAAAGCAGAAGGCTGCAGGTTGGTGCTTTACAGAACCACTGCTATTCCCTGCTCCCCCGGCATCTCAGCAATCCTAATAATCTATTGCTCCACTGTTGCAAGGGTTAGTTAAAACATTTAGTTAACTTCCCTATATTTAACTGACATCAACAGAGGGGAAATGCAGAGTCTTTTTAAAATTATAATGTTTAATAGTGTTGTTAAGGTTTATTACCTAATAGATAGACAAATGGCATGGCGCTTCCATCCCCTGGAGTACATGTTGGGTTTTCAAAGCTTGAGCCACATCTGGCATCACTATGCACATCTGTGAGGTTAAGAGCTTTGTGGATAGCACATTTATCGATGTGATCACCCTGCAGCTTAAGAATCCCAGGTGTTGTACTATTATTTTAATGGAATGTGTAAAAAGTGAGTGTACATCGTCACTGCACGGAATGTTGTAATAAAGCATGTGATACAGCAATAAGAATCCTGTTGATTGCCTAGTGAGATGGACATGTGGAGTTCCCTAATAACTTGTAATGTGAGTCTTCAATACAAAGAACCCAAATTATTTGTTACCATTCATTCAGTGTGCGATTGTCAAGTTGGTGTGAAGAGCCCAATATCAAGGGTGGTGCCAATATAAAGGACTGGAGAGTTGCAAATGTTATACCCGCTTCCAAAACAAGGTGTAAAGATGGGCAAACAACTATTAGTCAGTCAATTTAACCTCAGTGGTGGGAAAGGTTCTAGAGACAATAATTTAGGACAAAATTAATAACCACTTAGGCAAATGTGGATTAATTATGGAACATCAGCACAGATTTGTTAATGGCAAATCATGTTGAACTAATCTGCTTTGGTTTTTTGATGAGGGTAATATTGTTGATTTGGTACATATGGGCTTTCAAAAGACACTTGATAAGGTGCCACACAACAGATTTGTAAGCAAAGTACGAGCTCATGGAATAAAGAACTGTAGCAACAATGACATGAAATCGGCTGAGTGACAGGAAAAAGAGTAATGGTTAATGGATATTTTTCAGTGGAAATAAGTTTATAGTGAAATTCCCCAACGGTAGGTGTTATTCTCCTGATATATATGTTACTCACCCAGACTTTGGTGTACAGGGCACAATTTCAAAATTTGCAGAGAATACAAAACATGGGAGTATTGTGAATCATGAGGATAGTGTAAAACTTCAAAAGACATGGACAGGTTGGTGGAATGGGTGAACAAGTATCAGAGACTTAATGCAAGGAAGTGTGAACTAATTCAAGTATGCAGAGAGACAATGGGTGCGATCTTACTGCCTCACCATGCCAGTCGATCAGTGTGGCAAGTTTGTAAGATAGGGCGAGAGATGAAAAATTGGACTCGTGCCCCGGTCTCACCACTCGCGATCTTGCTGGCCCTGAAGAACTCCTGCAGCAATGACTTGGGACTCAGATGATTGGATTTCAACGATCACAACCTTCTTCCTCTGTTGTAATGTCCTAACTATGCTAGAAGTTGTGGGTTTTACACAGAAAGAAAAGACTTGGTTTGCACATGTAGATTCAAATTGACACAAAACAGGTTTTATTGAAAGTGATGTACTCGGCTCTGCACAGAATACAAAACTGAATGTGAAACAGCAACCACTGCAAACACCCTAATGACATCACGATCAAATCATATGATCAGCTCGTAAAAGCAAGCTGCAACCCTTTAAAATATATAACATTTGTGCCTGGTGTGTCTCCAACCAGTGGAGTGCTCTTCCTCATTGACTTCAGTTTTGCTCGGGCTCCTTGATGCCATACTCGGTCAAATGCTACCTTGATTGCAAGGGCAGTCACTCTCACCTCACTTGTTGAGTTTAGCTTTTTTTTCCCATTTTTGGATAAAGGTTGTAATAAGGTCAAGAGCTGAGTGGCTCTGGTGGAACCTAAATCGAGTATCAGTGAGCAGGTTATTCATAGACTCCCTCCCATGCAGAAGGAGCCCATTCAGCCCATCAAACTTGCACCACCAACAATCCCACCAGGCCCTATCCCAGTAATCCCACATCTTTACCCTGCTCATCACCCTGACACTAAGGGGCAATTTAACATGGCCAATCCACCTAACCTGCACATCTTTGGAGTGTGGGAGGAAACAGGAGCACCAAGAGGAATCCCACGCAGACAAAGGGGGAATGTGAAAACTCCACACGCATCACCCGAGGCCAGAATTGAACCCAGGTCCCTGGCGCTGTGAGGCAGCAGTGCTAACCACTGTGCCACCATGCCGCCCAGAGTAAAGTTTGTTTGACAGCACTGCCGACACACCCTTCCACCACTTTGCTGGGGATTGAGAGCAGACAGATGGGGCAGTAATTGGTGTGGTTGGATTTGTCCTGTTTCTTGTGTACGGGATATACTGGGCAATTTTCCACATTGCCGGGTAGAATGAGTGTTGTTGCTGTAGTAAAACAGCTTGGCAAGGCATATATGTGTCTAAATCATTGAAGGTGGCAGAACAAGTTCAGAGATGGCTAATAAAGCATTTAACATGCTCGGCTTTATCAAGGTTGGCATGGAGTAAAAAAGCAAATAGGTTATGACAAACTTGTAGAAAACTGGAATATTGCATCTAGTTTTGGGCACCACCCTTTAGAAAGGATGTGAAGCTGTTAGAGTGGGTCCAGGATAGATCCACAGGAATGATTCCAGGGATGAGGAACTTCATTTATGTCCATAGATTGGAGAACTTTGTACTGTTTTTCTTGGCGAGGATAAGGTTGAGAGAAAATTTGTTAGGGGTATTCAAAATCATGAGGCGTCTGGAAGGAGTAGATAGGCAGAACTGTTGCCACTGGTGGAAGGATGAAGAACCAGAGGGCACAGATTTAAGGTATTGGTGAAAGAAGCAATGGCAACCGGTGGAAAAACCTCTTCAAGAAGGAATTGGATTGTTATCCAAAAGGAGGAATGTGCAGGACTACAGGGAGAAGGCAGGGGAGTGGCACAAGGTGAATTGCTCCTTCAGAAAGCCATGTAATGGACTGAATGGCCTCCTTCAAGGCTGTAACTAATCCATGATTTCATGAGTCGATGATTGCTTCCTACTCAGAAAGTGTCCCATTGACCTCCAGCATCTTTACTTTCAATGATGTGGGTTGAGTTTCAACACAGGCCAGTTTTTATTGATGCCACCCTCACACAACCTTGTGCCTTCTGCTGAATATGAAGCCATTCGGCAGTGCTTTTAGCACTGGGCTATCCACAGCAAACATGGTAGTTTGTGGGTTGCCTGCATTATCTCCATTAGTGTGGAATAATCATACGCCAGACAGTCCTGACCCAATTTTTAGGCCCATTCTGTTTACTATTCTTAATGGAATCATAATTACAGCTTTACAATTACTCCGTTATCTTCCTGTGAGAAGTAACAAAAAGAGAATCATAGCAGAAGAGGAATTATTAGCCTTGTGTATCATTTTCTATACTAGTTTTGTAGCTTAATTACAAATACTAGTCAGATCATATGGAGTTACGCTTTAAGTATGGCAGGAAAAGTGACTTTCTTTTGCTTTTGAAGCAGAGTGAGATTAGGAAAGTGAGCCAAGGAATAATAATGTTTTTTTATGAGTGTATATCTATTCTGAGCATGCATTCTCAGTCTGAACTGGCTAACATTTTTAGAGATCTCACTTCTCAAAGCAAACAGTTCTTGACCTCTATCAAGAACTGAATCCTCATTTAAAAACAGATCCTTTTTGAGTAGCTTGCTGATAACCAGCGAAGGTGATAGCTGCTTTCAACTTTGTTTCTTGAATCCTTTCGATCTCTGGGAGTGATTTTGGAGATATTCGTCAGTCCAGCATTTGTAATTCCGTGAGGCTGAAGGGAAAGCTGTTTTGCCAAGGGTAGCAGACCACCGCGGAGCAGCTAACCAGAAAATACTTGTCCCAGTCAGGCTTGGCTTCAGCACAGTGTAATATATTTCAGGAAAATGAAAATGAGAAGCTGTACCCCTCTCCAATTTGTGTATCACAGCCCAGATATATGCTGTGAATTATCAGGCATGAAATAATAATACATTACTCTCTGTAGCTCTCACGACTGGATTCACTTGGTGCTAATAATTCTTCCCAGCACTTCGAGCCAGGCAACAGCTTGCAGGGAGAAGCTGTTTTATTTTGGGTTTAATATCTTCCAATAAGCGTTTATGGCAGCTTCTTAAAATATACTTTGATTTTATTATTCTCAGTAGCAGAATGACGACTTCATTCAAATGGGGTGGAGGTACAGAGAGACCTGAGGGTTCACATCAACCTATCTCTGAAGGCGGCAGGAAAAATTGCTATGGTTGTTAAATAAACATAGAGGTTCCTTGGTTGAGGCATTAGCAAATAGACAATGGCAAACCCTTATAAATCACTCGTGAGCTCTCAGTGGATTATTGTGTCAAATTTTGGGCACAAGCATTTAGTAAGGATCTGCAGCCGGGGGGGTGGTCATGGAATGTTTATGGATGGGGTTCCAATCAAGCGGGCTGCTTTGTCTTGGATTGTGTCAAGTTTCTTGAGTGTTGATTGAGCTGCATTCATCCAGGCAAGTGGAGAATATTCCATCACACTCCTGACTTGTGCCTAGTAGATGGTGGAGTAGCTTTGGCGAGTCAGGAGGTGAATTACTCACCACAGGATTCCTAGCCTCTGACCTTCTCTTGTTGCCAAATTATTTATGTGGCTTGTCCAGTTCAGTTTCTGGTCAATGATAAACTGTAGGTAAACCCCAGGATGTCGATAGGGTTTTGCAATTCTCCCGATCGCGGATTAATGTTGGGTCAGGTATCACAGTAGCTAGTGGTGTGAACATCATTTGCAATCATTACCATCTCATGAATGCTTATAAAATCTGCTGCTCACTGGAATTGGGCATTCCAATCTTGCATCACACCAGTGGGAAGTTGCGGTCTGCATAAGATTTGAAAAGGAGTGGCATGTAGCGGTCAGACCCCACTTTGCTCACGACTTTGAGGAAAGTGTGACGTTCACAGCCTATCTGATGCAGTGCTGTGCTGGTTTCATTGCGATGTCAGTACAATACCACACTGCTTGAGTTGTCGTGCTGCTCTGCTCCTGGTAGGTGCTTTAGTATTCCAGAAAGACACAACTTGGAGTAACACTCAAGCAGGGCTTAACATTCATATAGCAACCACCATGGCAAAGAGGATGGTGTGAGGGAAAGGATAATAGATAGATGGATGGAGGGAAGGGCAAAGGAGCAGGAAGGCATTGAAAGGGGATGGGGAGGTGGATTGATTGCTATCAATGGAGCAGGAAGGCTTTGCAAGGGAGTGTTAATGTTAAAGTTTATTTATTAATCACAAGTAGGCTTACATTAACACTGCAATGAAGTTACCGTGAAAATCCCCTAGTTGTCACACTCCGGCGCCTGTTCAGGTACACTGTGAAGGAGGGGGGAGAACAATGGCAGGCCGAGGTTTGGGAAGTTACAGCCTGACAAGGGAAACGGGGATGCTTGCAACCAAGGGGGTGGATAGAATAAGCATGAACACAAGGGGATGCACACAGATTCTGGAATAAGAAAGGATAGGGGGAGATGAGGCTGTGCTAGTGTGGCACAAGGGGGATGGGTTGCACTGAAACTCATGAAGGGGAGATTGGTGGGAAGGGAAACAATGCAATGTTCATTCATGGGGTCAATGAGAAACTCAATAAAAATCAAAGTCCATAGTCTGTAGTCAGCAGGTTGGAGTAGGAGAGTTGAGATTGTCTTTCTGCTTAGTTAGGGGTGGGAGAATGGAGACTGTCCTTGAACTCTGTGGCCCTCACAGTCAAGTGTGAATGAAAAGAAACAGTCCTGGCATGCGGTGGGCCAAGCTACAGGGCTATGCATTGTAAATAATTGTTCTCCCGCTACAGGAAGGGACAAGAGCTGTGTGCTCAATTGGGATTATGCTTGAAGTGCAGTGCATTTTCACAGTTGCTGGCCCATGGTCTTGTTTGGCTCTGTACTGGTCTGCAAATGGATGGTAATGGTTATGGGAGGCATCCACCCCTGTACAAGGGGAACACATCATTAAATGGGGACTTTGTGAAGCTATCTTGGGAAGGGGGGCGGGGAGAAGCTCCTCTACAGTTTACCTGCACACAGCCTCTAGATGGGGAGGGTAGAGATCCATATAGGGCATAGGCACCTGAACAGCCATGGGCACAGGGGGCAGGGTAGGAATGTTGACCATGAAAACAATAGGATCACTATTACTGGGAGAGGCTGGAGAATAAAGGAAGGAGCTTGACCTTCACATTGTAAGTTTCCAGGTAAATTTCTGGGATACAGTCAGTGAGAAAGGGAGCTTCAGAGCTGGTGTTGAAGTAATAGGGGAACAACCACCATCTTACACTTTCAAACTCATGGCACAGCTGTAAATCAAAGGTAGAAGCAAATCTTCATGGTGGGGGAGGGGGGTGGGGGGAGGAGGTTATTAGTGCCATGAGTTCCTAATGGAGACAGAGCTGAAATAAAGGAGGAAAACATCTTTGAGAAGTAGCCATTGGCTTTTGTCACACTGTAACAGGGAAATGTAGGAGTCACTGACTTAATATCATCATCACTGCATTTCAACATTTAACACACAGCAATGTGAAATTTAGGAATGCACGCAAATATTAAGGAGCACAGGTGTAGCAAATATGGCATCCCATCAATGAAAGACTTTCATGTGATTTCTAAAACTGGCATTCAAAGGGAATCCAGTCATTAATCATGTTAATTATTGCGCTCCAGATCTGAAATTGGATCACCAAGCGAGGTCAGGTCACGCATGTCATTCAAACCTTCTGCAACCTCTGTGGGATTCAGTTGTTAAGTCTCAGGAATGGCATCTTGGTCATCTTGATGTGTCTGCTAGTGACTCAGATAAAAGGCTACATCAGTGACAAGGTTAGTTGAGCAGAAGCAACTATAGACCATTATGGCTGTTTTTGGATCAAGATTGTGAGCTTCAATATTTTCACCCACTATTCTGTATTCAATGTTTCATTTCAGAGAGTAAGACAAAACAGTTCTGGATCCAGCCCTCATTGCTGCATTTTGGAGGGATCGAGTACAATGGAGGAGGAGAAGAAGTAACAGGTGACAGGAGGAGGCCCCACTTGAGGTCCATAGTGCAGGGGAGCTACAGCAATTACATGAGGATCAGGAAGATAGACCCAGACCAAGGAGGCAACAAAGGTCTCCAGAAGAAAACTTTCCTATTTACAAATGAGTGAGAGACAATGCTATGCACGAAGACGCTTGTCCTGAGATCATATCTGCCACATTTTTTGGGAGGAACTAACGCCCCATGAAATGGAAAGCTATTCCCTGTAGTAGCCTTGAAGGTCACTGCCATGCTCAATTCCTTTCTCTGTGATCATTTCAGGGATCGACAGGGGATCTGCATAGCATCTCACAGCTTGCCACACATAGATGCATCAAGAAGGTCACAGATGCTGTCTATAACAAGGTGCATCACTCTGTAAGGTTTGCATCTGATGAAGATAGACTGCGAGATTTAATGGGTTTTCAGCTATCTCAGGCTTCCTAAGAGCAATTTATGCAATATATATGCAAGGGTGCAATATATATGGATGCAAGGGCTCAAGGGCAACCCTTAACATTTATCAATTGTAAATGCTTTAATTCCATCAATTTTCAAATGCTGTGCAATCATCAGAAGCACATATTGCACATTTGTGACAGGTATCCTGGGAGATGCCATGACTTCTACATCCTGAGATTTCCAAAGGGCCTGAGCTTCTACATGGATGGCAGTTTGGAGATAACTGAAACGCTAGCTGGTGACACCCATGCCTCGGTCTTAGAGTGCTTTGGCAGAGATGTATTACAGAGCTCACAGCTCCGCACAGTCATGCGAAATTCTCCTTCTGTGTCCCCGAATAGGTGTCGCTGGAGTGTGGCAACTCAGGGATTTTCACAGTAACTACATTGCAGTGTCAATGTGAGCTGACTTGTGACACTCATAAACTAAACTAAACTAATCAAACAGACCATTGGTATTCTGAAGATGTGCTTCTGACGTTTGGACCTCTCAGGTGGGTCACTCCATATAGCACGTCCCACATTATTGTATGTTGCGCTCTTCACAACCTGGTGCAGTAACGAGGTGATCCCATTGCAAGAGGGAAAAATGGAGGAGAATGAGAGCTCCTCTGAGGACGCAGAGCAGGAGGGCCAGGAACTTGAAGAGGGTGCTGAGGGTCACCTACCATGGGACAATGCCACTGAGGTGCAGGCTCAACATCTGCAGCAGAGGTGGAGGCAAACTGCTGACTGCTAGAACCTGATTACTGTGATGACCTCAGCAGATGTCCTCTGGTAGCCTGAGGCCTGGAGGGCTCCAGCTTGTTAAGGGTCTCCTGCTGAGGAGCAGATGCACCCTCCTCGGTCTGAGCAACTTGTGTGGATGGGGGTCACAGGCGGAGGGGATTTGGAGTGGTTTCACACCTTTGGAGTGTCCTGAGTGGAGGTATCCGGGGTGTCCAGCTGACACTCATCCTCCCTTTGGGTACCTGAGGGTCCCTCACTGACTTCATATGGAGAAAGGGCACCTGGAGCAATGTTAAGATGCCTCATTTCCCCTCTTGCCTAGACACTGATGTTGCCCACCAGAGCGTGTGGCCATGGATTCCAGGACTGAGGGCAAACCTGGCAAAACCTGCGGGACCAAGGTCTCCATGGTGGCCACCAATCCCATGGTGGTCATCAAATTTCCCATGATGACCTTGAGGCGTTGGCATGTCAGAGCCATGACATGATAAGAATGCAAAGAGACTCATCTATTGTTCACTCTTATCCGCTGAATGACTGCTGCATCTCTGCCTAATGTTTTGCTGCTACCTTTCATTGCATCGTCAGCACTGTGTTGATGGCTGCTTTCAGAGGCTTAACTGGGTGTCTGGCCTCCAGAACCATACAAGTGCTGGAGACCTGAGCTGCTCCTGCCTCTGACTGCTCTGAGACATTTTCCAGTAGGTGACCCTAAGCCTAATCTAGGGCTATGAGCCACTGAAATGTGTGTCTCTGTGCTGTTGGAGGATGCGGGTGAGCACAGTGACAGCTCTTCCTCGATGGCCTCCTCGACTCCCTCATCAGAGGTGGTCTGGAGGTGGGGCTTATCTTGATTCTCCACTGTGTAGATCTGCTGGAGCCTATAAGTGGGAAAAGAGAGTTATGGTTTAAGCATGGGCAGGTTAGAAGATGACATGTCGCTCATTGTGAATCAGTAAATGTCAGGATGTGATGAATTCATGGAGGTGTCATTCATACTAGGTTGCTGGGAGAAGCCAAATTCCCCTTCCCCACTGGAATGATCACTTTCCTCCAGCTTGGCATCACCCTCCTTGAACTGGGTGAGAGGTCCAATTGCGGCCTCCCTCCCCCCACTTGGAATCTTTCCCTTAATTTCTGGGTCAGCTTGCCTTGGATAAGGACAAAAAAGAGAAAGGGATGTGATGAGAGGGGATGGAACAGAGATTGGGAACATGCATGCCCCCTGTGTGTGGTGAGCCCTCTCCGGAAAGGGCTGAGGATGGAGTTTGAGCAGCATGAGAGCTCAGATCATGATGATGTGAATATTTCCATGAGGCAGTCAGTGGTGATATGTCTCAGTGGTGATGGCCCAGAGTGGTCATCTGTACTGATATCCTCGGTTATAGCCTCCCAGGCCGGAGAGGTGAGGTGGTGAGGCTATGTGGAGCCGTCCTTGTAGGGCAGCACAGTGGTTAGCACTGCTGCCTCACAGCAACAGGGACCTGGGTCCGATTCCCCGTTTGAGTCATTGTGTGGAGTCTGCCTGTGTCTGTGTGGGGTTCCTCCCACAGTCCGAAAGATGTGCTGTTTAGGTGCATTCGCCATGCTGAATTCTCCTTCAGTGTATCCAAAAACACGTCGGAGTGTGGCAACTGGGGGAATTTCACAGTAACTTCATTACAATAAATAAATAAACTTTAAATCACATTCCTCTGTTGCTATACTCCTCCTCGGATCAAAGCCTGGAGGGTGTAGTGGCTGAAGCAAGGTGCAGCCTTCCTTGTCTGATTGTCAGGCATCTCCGTGGGTCTCCTGGATACAGCTGGGCTGGAGTGAGTAACATGTATGCCTTCAGGTGGTGTTTAAATATGGCGCTCAGATGTTTGGCCCCACCAGGTAACGGTAGGTTGGATGACCTACCAGGTGATTCAGAGAGCTGCTCACCTGTGCAAATTTAATGATCTTCCAGGCACAAAATCAGATGTAATCTCCTGTCATTCTGACCAATAGGAAACATGCCACAGAACTCGCCCACCATGACACTTCGCCTCAAAAATGGAAAATTCCATGCTATAACATTCAACAATGATGAGGAGTTGTGGTGGACTAGATGTGGACAAACTGTTTCTGTTGGCAGTACGGTACAAAGAACAAAGAACAGTACAGCACAGGAACAGGCCCTTTGGCCCACCAAGTCTGTGCGACACAGATGCCTCTTTAATCTAATATTTTATTGCATCCATGTGGTCCATATTCCTTTATTCCCTGCCTATTCATGTATCTATCCAGATGCCTCTTAAACATTATTATAGAATCTGCTTCCACCACCTCCTCCGGCAGCGCGCTCCAAGCATTCAACAGCCTGTGTGTGAAAAACTTGCTCCTTACATCCCTTTTAAACTTACCCCCTCACACTTTCAACCTATGCCTCAAGTAATTCATTCTTCAATCCTGGGAAAAAGACTCTGACTATCCACTCTATCCAAACATGTCATAATCTTGTAAACCTCTATCATCCTCCGACACTCCAATGAAAACAATCCAAGTTTGTTCAACCTTTCTTCATAGTTCATATTCTCTAGCCAGGCAACATCTTGGTAAATCTCTTCTGCACCCTTTCCAAAGCATCAACATCCTTCTGGTAGTGTGGCGACCAGAATTGTACACAACCCAAATGCGGCCTAACCAAAGTCTTGTACAGCTGCAACATGATTTTCCAATTCCTATACTCAAGGCCCCAACTGATGAAGGTCCACCTAATGAGGGGTAAAAAACCCTCATGAGGGGTGAAATGAGGGGTCAATGAGGGATAAAGGAAACAACCATTGGAAAGATGTGGAGATACATTTTTGTGCAAACATTTATCTTTTGGAATGCACTGCCTGTAAGGTGGTATAAGCAGATTCAATTGTAGCTTTCAAAAGGTAACTAGATACATCCTCGAAAAGGGAAAAAAAATTGGCATCTGCTGTGAGGAAAAAGCAAGGGAATGGACTATAGATAGCTCCATCAAACAACCTGCAGACACAGTGATGGCCCAATCTGTACTGTACGATTCTGTGATTCTATGATTTATTGAGATACAGACAGAATGTGCTGGCAATCATTGTGCTTCCCTGTTTATTAATAATGTAGTTTGCAATAAAAGAAGCATCATAAAATGCACTTCTATGCAGCAAGCATTTTCACATACCAGCCTCGTTACACATAATCATAATGAAACATGTTTAACCTTGAACAATTTGTTCCTTCAAACCACATTCCACAAGATACTGCATGCAGCCAAGACTTTCCCTTCACAATCACACTGCTGTCACTGAGCAGAATTAAACGACCTTAGCTAAAATGCACTTGCATTCACACTACTTTTTGCCTTTGAACAGCAAAGGCCTTTTATGATGCAATGATACTATGTTGTGAAATTTGCATTATTTTTATTCATCTTCATTCCTTTCTTAACACAGTTCATATCGGTATTTATGTTCTGCATGAATCTGCTGACTGGATAAATATCTTACCAAAATTGGGGTGGAAATGCAGTGGGGAGTGAGGGGGGCAGAATTAACAGAGGTACCAGATTTCTCACATTCTGGCTAAAAGGTCACTGACAGGAGCCCTGCTGAGTTGGAACACCAGCTGCCCCAGCCATTTAATGGCCAAATGCCCATTTAATTGACCACTGGCAGGTGGGCTGCCCAATGCCACTCCCACTGCTGGTATAAATACCATGAAGCAGGGAAAGGTGAGTAGCAAGCCCCTTGCCTTCAATCCCGTCAGTGGGTCATTGTTAAATCCAGGAGGAGTAAATGCACGAGAGAAACTTAAGATGAACTTGGGGTTCAGCATCAGGCACATGGGGAATGGGATTCTATTACACGCTACTTCCTAAATGACCCAAGTGACATTCTGTGAGAACAAGGGTTCCCATTGGGGCATCCCCTGCATTTTGCAAAAGGCCTTGGATTGATATACTGCTGACAACACACCCCAACTGGCTGATGAGATACAAGGATGCCATATTTGGACCATGATGTGGAGATGCCGGCGTTGGACTGGGGTAAACACAGTAAGAAGTCTCACAACACAAGGTTAAAGTCCAACAGGTTTATTTGGTAGCAAAAGCCACGAGCTTTCAGAGCGCTGCTCCTTCGTCAGGTAAGTGGGAGTTCTGTTCACAAACGGGGCATGTAAAGACAAAAACTCAATTTATAAAATAATGGTCGGAATGTGAGTCTTTACAGGTAACCAAGTCTTAAAGATACAGACAATGTGAGTGGAGAGAGGGTTAAGCACAGGTTAAAGAGATGTGTATTGTCTCCAGCTGGGACAGTTAGTGAGATATTGCAAGCCCAGACAAGTCATGGGGGTTACACTATCTGTAAATAAACCTGTTGGACTTTAACCTGGAGTTGTGAGACTTCTTACTATATTTGGACCATACAGATCCAGACAACATCTCCATAGATGATTTTATCTGCAACAAGTGCCCTGCACTAAAGTCATTTAGTAAGGACACCCACATTACCAAGTAAGGGATTTCTTCCCATGGCCTTTTCTACTGCAAAGTGTTGGAAGTATTTTAAAATGTTTTTGGAGGGGATAGTCACATGAGCAGCCTGGGAATGGAGGGATACAAACGATTGGTCTAGTTGGACCAAGGAGCGGCACAGGCTTGGAGGGCCGAAGGGCCTGTTTCCTGTGCTGTACTGTTCTTTGTTCTTTGTTCTTTGGGACAGAGGAGCAGGGAGCCTGCCCACACAAAGAGTGGAACAGGTGGGGGTGGCAGTGCCAGTGTCTCTGAGTCTACAGGAGCACAGGGAGATGAAGCACAGGCTGCAGAGAGGGCAAGCTCTGCTCCATTCCCTCTGCCACCTTGGAGCTAGACTCCTCCATGATCCTTGCCACAATGCCTGGTTATCCAGTTAATGCAGTCAGCAGGTTTATGTACCTTGCCCCACTGAGTCCTCTGCAGCAAAACATGTCTGTGATCTGGACCTCTGGTAACAGACAAATGAGCTATTTTTCCTTGCCCTGGCTACAACCCATTCATGGCTGACCACATACTGATACCAGCACTATACTTGCCTCCAAGATACACGCAGTGCCAATACCAAAGTTGCTAACTGCGAGTGTCAGATCAAGTGATATGGCCTCATTAGTGCCATGCTGTTACTGTCTTTTTTCCTTCTGGGGCTGCCATGCTTGGACACATGGAAGTCCTCAGCGTCTGAAAGCCGGAACTCAGAAGGAGGAGTTGCTGTGAGAGAAGGGAGATAGTGTGAGAAGCAAGAGGCCAATGGTCACACCATCCGCAGTGTATTCGTCATGCCAAATAGCAGGAAGAAAGGGTGCTGGGAGCTAAGAAGAGGCATAAATCAGAAACATACCATCAAGCTCAATGTCCCTAGCAATGTCAGGTACCATGAACCCCATTGCACCCAGCAGCATGATGCAGCCAACCATCTCCCTGCATCATCTGTCTCAGTAGATTCAGGTGTCTTTATCCCAAACCAGTTCTGCTGTTCCTTCCATTGTATGCCACCTTGTCCTGCAAGTGAGAGAGGAAAATGACAGTGATCGGGAGTAGTACTGTGTTTGGGTGGTGCATCTGTGTTGGTTGGATAGCTGGGGGCATGTGAGATAGCAAGAGGTAGGCATGAGATTGGCAGCATCGGAGGGTATGAGAGTGAAGGAGAGATGAAGTATCTGGATGTTAGGTATCCTGAACAGCAGAGTGCTCTGGGTGGCTCAGTGATAAGGATGTGGTGCATTCAACAGCTTGACAAGCCAGTGTTGTGATGAATAGAAGATATCCTGTGAAGATATAATCACTTACCTTGGCCACCCACCTTCATACCAGCCTTGAAAGTCTGAAATTCATGCTCCGCAAACCTATTGGATGAGAGAGGGTATGCTGCAATTTGGATATGTTTTAATTTATTAAATGTTACAAATTTCTGGAACACTGTTCTATTGTCTGAGACAAGTACTTCTGGTATGCCATGGGTGGTGAAACATTTGCAGACTTTTTCAACTGTGGCATATGAAGTTGTGGACTTCATCTAGTTTGAATGGGCACCCACTAGCAAAGGAACATTGTGCCCATAAATGGGCCAACATAATCTACGTGAACTCTCACCTCTGGCCAATCCTGCCATTTCGAAGTATCCAAGGGGGCTGTAGCAGATAACTTCTGCTGTAACAGACAGAGGTCACATTGTTTTACAATCCTTTCTATACCAAACACAGCTTCTTGCTAGCATTTTCATCTTCGACATGCTTGAGTGGGCATTATACAATTCTTCAAGCAATAACTCTCGTCCTGGTATGGGGATGATCACTCTCCACACATGGAGTTAAATTTATATCTTTGTAATATTACTAAGGGCTCAGGGTGGTAATGTCCTTCTGGTAGCCCAACGAGCTCTGCAAATGTTTTTGTGTTGGGAGCATTTGGAGACGTTTAACCGCGGATCAAGTTATACTTCTAACTGAAGAAAACCATTAATTTTTTATCCCCATGCTCCAAACCTCATTCTCTATCTCCCGCTCCATCCCTCTCCTGGGCAAATATGTAAAGCTGAACCAGAATACTCAAAAGCTTGGAGCTGCATTTTCAAGTGCCCGCAGGGTTGAGACACAGTGTGGACAATGCTTTGAAAATCATGCTCCCTTAGGTTATTCTGGGATTCTATCTCTGCTTGAACATTTCAGACTTTCAAAGTGCTGGAGGGGGTGTGAATAGGAAACCTGCCCACCACCAGAAAACTGCCCATAAAGCTCCTTTAGCAGTTTGTTAAAGGTATTTGTGCAGTCAGAACTGGAATTTTCAATGGAACATTAATGCAGGTGTGGTGTGGGTTAGAACCCAAGACCCATCTGAGTAGTGGGTTCCCAAACCCCTTTTGAAAATTTGGCCCTTTCGTGTCACATTTGACTCCTAGATAAGCTTCTGACTACATGTCTGTGCTATCACAAAACTGCCTATTTCCATCTCCACAACATTTTCTGCCTATTCCTTTGCATCAGCTCATCTGTTGTTGAGACCTTCATCAGATTTTATGCCATGCTGGGATTAACTCCACTGCACTCCTGTATTCTATCCTCTGTAAACTTGAGGTCATCCAAAACTCTGTCGACATCCTAACTCGCACCAAATTCCATTGACTGTGCTTGCTGACCTACATTGGTTTTCATTTAAACAATGCTTCAAATTTAAAATTATTTCCTTATTTTCAAATTACTCCACAGCCTTGTTCCTCCCTACTTCTAATCCCACAACCCGCTGACATATCTGAGCTTCACTAATTTTGGTCATTTGAGTATCTCTGATTATAATTGCTCCATGACTGGTAACCTGGCCTTTAGTTTAAAGACTCTAAATTCTGGAATTCCCTCCCATAATCCCTTTGCCTCTCGACCTCTCTTTCCTCTTTAAGACACTCTTCATTTGACCAAACATTTGGTAATCCATCAAAGTATGTTCTTATGTGACTCAGTGTCAGTTTTTGCTTTATAACCTTCCTATGAAGTATCTTGGGATATTGTATTCTGTTAAAGACGCTTTGAAAATACAAATTGTTATAACATAGTAATTTGCTCATCAACTTAAATTTACCAATTTCACTATTTGCAAATGGTTATTGCATGATTAATTATGGAAAATTCTTAACCTCATTTTGAGATAGAGAAATGACATATGCATTAATGTACATAGTGCAGATATCACAGGAAACAATGTCATTCCCTGGTTGTAACATGCAATACATTACATAATGTTCTGCTACTAATGCTTGCACACAATTTAAGATTATCGTCACAAGCACTTTCATGCCTGGAATACAGACCTCGGATGTTCGCGATTTGGTGAAAGAAAGTATTGACCAGCATCTGGAGTGAATGGATATTTTCCAGAAATGAATACCTGCATTCTCCCAGAAGACATGACCCCTTGTAATGTTTACCAATCAGGATTTCAAGCCAGCCAAGCAGCAGCTTTTATCCTCTTAACATTATCTTTTCAAAAATCCCATCACTATGGTTACCATTAGACGCAAGCAATTTTCCCCAAAGTAATTACTTAATTGACCTTTGAAGCTTTACCTTTTGAAACAATGCTAGACAGATTCATTCTCACTTCTAGTAAATCCTTTTTGCCAGGCTCTAAGGTTTCCATTTCCAGAGAATTTGCAACTAATAATGTGCAAAATCGAGCTATCCCTTTGTATGCAGTACCAAATTTCTGTTATCGTACAAAGGTTAATCAGGCATTTTACAAGCCAGCATTTTATATACATTTATTTATTAAATACTTGTGTCCTATCTGTACCCATCTAGTGCAGAGATGTTGGAGGGAGTCAGACAACATTTTTAGTTATCTAGAGTAACTTAAGAATGGTTGCACTCGGCATCAAAAATATAAACTTGTTTTATTTCCCAACATTGACCTGCTGTCCAGCATATGTCCAATTGTATTGTGCATTCTTTATAAATTGTTCTTGTGGCGTTGGCAATGCTGACAATGTGGCATTTATTACCCATTGTTAGTTACTGTGAGAAGTTGGTGGTGTACCTATTCCTTGAACTGCTCTAACCTATGTGGGGATGGCATTGATGCAATAAGATTATAGAGTGACTTTGAGGATATTGACTCAGCACAATAAAGAAAGAATAAGATATGTTCCAGTTGGGATGCTTGACCTGGAGGTCATGCTGTTCCGGCGTTTTGTCCACTTCCTTTCCCCTCTCCTTCCAAAGGCTTTGACTGCTGGTGGGAGTTTGGTACCACAGATTCTGATCACCCTCTAGTGCCTCACCCACAAGGCCAAATCCATATGAGCCAACTCAGTAAGTCGGAATGGCTAGCTAGCACCGAAAACTGCTTCAATCATTTTGACAGCACCAAATCCACTTGAGCCGTGATTCATACATTATGGAGATTCACACTGGGCAAGTAATTGCAATGAAAATGACCGGAATCAGAAGTAAGCATCAATATTGCATGCAAACTTTAACTGATGTACCTTAATCACATGTCCATGAATTGTTCTGTATTCTCACATTGTTCCCCTTTATAATTTCAGTGTAATGTCACACAGTTTCATTGGGCTTTTCCGTTTGGAAATACCAGCAGCAATATTATATCGGGACATTGATTGTGATTGCATGACCTTGCTCTGACTGTTGGAGGTGCTAACTGATTTAAAATAAATGGGTTATAAGCAAATTAATGTCACACAAAGGCACAAAGCTTTCATCCACTGATCTTGTCGACTGTAATTTCCTGCCTTATGCCATTATATTTTAAGATATTGTGTATAAGGATATTTAGATCAAATAAATGCAAACCACAATTAATACAAGAACTTAAATGACTGTCAGTGAACTGTATTATGAAACTATATTGGTGAGAACTTGGGTCTTTTTAAGTTAATTTAGTTTTGTTGCAGTTGGATACCTGTAGCTGTGGGCATGTCTTATAATATTAGCCAGCAGAGGGGAGTATGGAGAAAGTAGAAAGGGAGTAAGGTTGGTGAATTGGGTTTAGCCACTCGAAATGAGGTACTGGGCATATTGGATAGCGGCAAATTGAAAAGCTATCTGACTTTGTTGCTTCAAGTCTTCAGAGTGGTAGGTGTAGCTGTTAAATTGAGGCAAAGTGTTTGAAAAGCTTCAGGAAAATTGGCTGTCATAATTGAGAAACTGGAATGTATGTCTTTTCACATCTACCTGATTCCAAATAAAATCTTACAGATGATCGGTAGTTATAGTTTAATTTTTGGTTTTGTCATGACGGCGTATACTGGTACTTATGCCACAGTGTTACAATAGACATTGTACAGCATCAGTTGTGGGAGGAGACTTGATTGGAGCATAAACATTAGCATGAACGAGTTGGGCTGAATGGCCTGTAACTGCACTGTATATCGCCCATAATCCTGTATAACATTTATAATTTCTGATATGCTCTGTTCTTTGGTGATTTAAAGAAAGCATTGAAATGGTAATGCTTCATTTCTTAACTTTTCATCCGGAATCCTATGTTCTTCGCAATGCAAACTTGGAATCATTTTTCATCTGCAAAAGTACTAAATGGCAAGAATAATGCTCATTGCTGAAAACATTGCATTTGTTTGCCGTAACTCTTTGTACTCCCTACAAGTTTAGAAGTTTGTATCTTGACATGGTGCAAACTAGTAGCATAATCCTGTGTTTCATATAATTCATGGGTAAAATTGAAGAAGTGGATTACAAGTTGATGAATCTGGCCAATATAAATGCATATTTGTGTTTTAGAGTTGGCCATCATGTTAACTAGAATTACCTGGTTAGCAAACTGAAGTTGCTTGAAGAAAAAATGCAGAGAACCTACAGTAATGAGAGACACCTCCACTATTATTGAATACTCTAACCTTTGAGGTTCACAAAGTCTTCTATAATTTAAAAAAAATGGACAACATTATACCAACTTCAGCCACTAACTGGGACAGATTTCTAAGCCGCACCAGCAACCTTTCTTTCCCTGATTATAGTGAACAGATTTGTTCATTAAATTGGGTCAGACCATGCATGACCTAATTCCAAAACTGGATTGGAATCTTTTACGGTGGAGTTTTATTTAAAGAATCATAAACAAGCATTTAATAACACTTTAAAATGTATTTAACAATGCAATAGCTAATTTTACCGAGTTGTAAAAATTTTACAAATATAGAAAATAAACAATTATTAATACCACCATTAAATGGTTATTACTTTTTCAACTAACATATGTACTTTCACACAAACCCATTAAACTATAATTTATTCTATCGTCATTAAACTTTTAATATTTGCTTGTTTATATCTGTTTATACCAATGAAACAATTATTTGTACAGATCCAGCTGGCTCCCAGGTGACATTGAATATTGTGCTTGCATAATCTTTTTTTGGGCCACACGGACTCTTTTTTTTAAACAGAATGAAAAGAGCATTTGGAATTGGGGACAAACTCCCACTTGAGACTTATAAGCTCTCTATTGGTACTATTTGGTTACTATTAGTACTATCAGTGTATGAATCCTTAACTTCTTCATCGTGTGTGCTAATTTAATATTGGCATTAATTCATTCTAAATGTGCTTATGCTTCCAATAAAATTACAGAGAGAAGTTTGCTATCAGAGTGTGTTAATCATTCATCTGCCAATATTGCCAAAGGAGATTTAAGTGTAAGTATTAATATTTGGCTCAGCTTTTGTTCTAATTTTACTATCTCATTTACAAAAGCCCCCCATAAATTAATCACTTACTGTCTTAAAGAATCCTCTTCCAGGTAAAGCAACTCACAGGTTAAACCATTTTTAAAAATTCTTTCTTGGGTGTCGCTGGCTGGCCAACATTTATTGCCCATCCCTAGTTGCCCTTGGAGGGTGGTTGAATTTCAACCACGTTGCTGTGGCTCTGGAGTCACATGGGAAGGATTTGGTGGATTTGGTGGATATGACAGCATCATGGGCAATGCCTTAACACCAGAAAAAAGAGCTTGTCTTCATATCAACACATTTCAGGATGTCAGTGCATCGCATATTACTTCAAAGCCAAGAAGGAAGCTTTGAATCGTAATCGCTGTTGCCATGTAAAGAAACAAAGCAGCCAATTTTTATATGGTAATGTCCCACAAAAGCAATGAGATTAGAAGTAATTTAAATACTTTTTGTATTGGTTGAGTAATAAACGTTGGTTGTGACAGAAGGAGAACTCTCCTGGTCTCCACTTTGTGCTACTTGAGAGACAGACAGAATCACAATTTAACATGTCATACAGCAATTCCTCAGTCTACCACTGGAGCATTGACTGACAGTAGCACAACATTATCATTCAAAGGCAGGAGTACAACCATAGAGTACCAAGGTAGAAAGAGTGGGATAGAATAATTCAGGTGCATTGCCCTCAATCTTTTGAGTCGATTTATTCTTCTAATTGTCTATCGTCTTTCAGTACTCCAACCATGGCCAGTATTCACTGACCACACCCGTGGCTGGGATTCTCCGGTCCCACTGCTATGAATGGAGATTTGGTTGAGTGCCAAATTCTGGCAGCAATGGTGGGGCATACAAAACTGGAGAATTCTGGCCCATATGTTTAGATGGTCTTTGGAAGAACTGTAACAAAGATATTTATTTTGCTAAGGTACACTTACCATTAGAATGGACTTACTGCTTGTGATTTCTACTGAATGAAGACTTAAGGAGATACATTTCTCCTTAACACATGACTCTGGCACAATGGCACAGTGGTTAGCACTGCTGTCTCACTGCGCCAGAGATCTGGGTTTGATTCCTGCCTCGGGTCATTGTCTTTGTGGAGTTTGTACGTTCTCCCTATGTCTGCGTGGGTTTCCTGTGTGTGCTCTGGTTTCCTCCCACACTCCAGAGATGTGTGGGCTAGGTGGATTGGCCATGCTAAATAGCCCCTTAGTGTCATGGAGATTAACAGGTTCGATACTTGGGGTTATGGGAATGAGGCCTGGATGGGAGTGTTGTTGGTGCAGACTCGATGGGCTGAATGGCCTCTTTCTGCACAGTAGGGATTCTATTATTCTATGTGTATGCTTAAATTTAGCATAGTAGAAAATATATGATGCAGTCAGATTTCTGGTAGCTATAACTTATCAACTACTGAGAGTAAAGCATACTTCATGATTATAATCAAACATAAACAAGAATGAAACAGTTCAAAACACTTACGTTTGCTGGAACAACTTTTCCAGACGGAATAAAGCATGATACAGCACTGAGCCAAACATTTATTTTTATTCCAGGGAATTGCTCAACCATCCAATTCATCAAAATTAAAAAGTAGGAAAGTAGCTTATGTATTAATTTATAATATTTTATTATAACTGAATATACATCCCTCAAATAACACAGTTTTGGCAGTCATGTGAAATGGGCACGATTGAATCAACTTTTGCCTGATTTGCTTCTATTGGTATCCATACAAATGAAAATCGGTAAAAGTATACAATGTGTGGCTGATCCAAAGTTGTTGATTTTGATGTATCACAAAATGATATCTGAATTAGAATTTTAGTTCCCAATAACCTCAAAATATAGGTCTAAAATGCGGTGGGGCACACACCATTGGTTGACCTTTTTCCTCACTCTTCAACTCAGAAGCTTTTTGCCTTGTAACTTGTTGAACTGATCATGAGGTTAACAGGGCATCTGAGACCTCCGTGGACAATAGGACTGAGGGTTGATCTCCTTAACCATTGAGAGTTAAGGATTGATAAAAAAGCAGAGATGATGCTGAAGGGTGAATTTAAGTAAATTAGAACCAAACCAGGTATAGAATGAGAAAAAAAGGGCAAGAAAAGGTTGGATTAAGAAGGACAGGAAAAAGAAATATAAAGTAAAAGTAACATTTTTTATAATCATAAATTATAAACACCTCTAACAACAATTAACTCCCTGTACAAATGAGACAAGTTAGTTTAAATTGTTCCATTTCTGGGCTGGCGAGGTTGTTTTGCATTGCAGAAACATGAATCTCCACAATTAAAATGTACTTACACTCTTAAGTACTACCTCTAATTTTCTGTGAAATTTTCTGTGGGAAATTAATGTACAAATGTAGCAACTTTGTCAAACTCAAAGCAAGGTGATAATAGGTCTTCCATTTTCACAGTGCTAAGGCAGGTCATGCAGCAACTTGTAGTGATTTACAATTCATGGTACATTCCTTCCTCATCATAAGTTGTTGAAACTTTTATTCATTAATAATGGTGTGCATATTAAACTCACTGTCAACCTGACATGAAATTTTGGATAAATGTGTTTCAATACTTTGTTAAATGTATCCAACAAGTGTGCAGGAAGTAGCTTACTCAACAACACTGAAGCTTCTGGAGCTTTAATATATATAGAATAATTGGACTATAATATTTCTAGACAGAGGTTGGATTGGAGCTTCCTATAATCTATTATTATTGAGCATTTCTAAGATCCTCTCATACCTTTTCTTGCCTGTCACTGAAATTAATAATGCTGAGATTATTTTCACAGTTAGATGTATGGATTGTTATTTTTAATTTCACATATTAATAATCTGAAGTAATGTATTTATTTCTAGTATCCTCAGTTCAAATTTCGAACCTGTTATAGTCCAGATAAAAATATCTAGTTTGAATATTTAAAGTATTTCAGAAAATATTAAAATCCTGCTGTTAATGTTCTTAAGATTTGTTTAGTAGTTAAAAACATTGCTATAATTCATCACTTTTAACCTTTTCATTAGTTTAAAATTCTGGCTAGGTAAAGATGCCCAAATTGAAGCTCAGCTGTGCGGCATGGTGGCAGAGTGATTAGCACTGGGGCCTCACAGTGCCAGGGACCCGAGTTCAATTCCAACCTCCGGTGGCTGTCTGTGCGGAGTCTGAACGTTCTCTCCGTGTCTATGTGGGTTCCTCGAGGTGCTCCGGTTTCCTCCCACAGTCCAAAGATGCACAGTTAGGTGCATTGGCCATGATAAATTCTCCCTCAGCGTCCCCGAACAGGCACCTAAGTGTGGCAACTAGGGGATTTGCACAGTAAATTCATTGCAGTGTTAATGTAAGCCTACTTGTGATACTAATAAATAAACTTTAAGATTCAGTTACGTTGATCCCGATATTAGTGTGGAGATGGGAATGGAGCTGGAGGCAGTGGGATGATGATGGTGGCTGACAAACACAGAACATCACCTGGTGTACGGGACTATCCAAGTGTCCGATTTCAATGGGAAGGCTTCACTATCATTTTGATTCCAGGTTTCACAGCAGAAATCTTCCTGGTCTCTTGAAGGTAGGGAGCCATGAGAATATTGGAAAATCCCAGCAGGACATCTCCCAGATGTTGCCCTGCCATTGGGCTTTTTCCCCTTGGGTTGGTCGCCATGGGAATTGGCAGCCAGTTACGTGGAGGTAGGCAGCCAATCCATCCAATTAAGGCCTCGACCAAGGGCTAATAACCAGCCTAACAGAACTTTCCCAGCATTGTACAGGCTCCCTGCTGCATCTGGAACATGGGAACGTTTTGGGGGCAACCAATCGGCAGCAGACCAGAGGGTCATCAGTGTTTCCTCTCAACTCTCCAGTAATTAAACCACAAGTCTAAACCAGTTACCAGCAGCCCCACAATCATTTGTATGAAAGGGTTCATTATAGCATATTGAAATATGTTAATACGTGTCCTGCCTCTTCATGCTGTTATACTCACTCCTATTAAAAAAAAAACATGGTGGCCATGTACATGGAAGGGATATGTACATGGTTGATATTAAATTCATAGATTTATATTACATCTTATATTTGTTTAACATTGAGCCCATTGACTCTGAAAATTACTTCTGCTTGCTAATTGTGCTTTCAATTATTAAATTCATTTTGAACTACATCCTTTTAATTCTCAGACTTGTCTACAATTAGAAACTGTTTCATTCAAAAATATGCCACAAGTGCAAAGCAGAATAAAGTTCAAAGCCACCTTTGGTATTTTCTTTCATCTGAGGGTTAACCCTTGTTAATGAGCTTACTGATAAATGGCTGATCTCCAAGAGAAAGGGCATAATATGCCCTTGTTACGTGCCCCCTTAGATGCAGTTTATTGGACGAATGTTCAACATCAATTTCCTACCATTTAAAGACCAAAATATTCCTTAAATTAGTTTGTCCCCAATGTGTCCAACAAATTGGGGCAGCACGGTGGCACAGTGGTTAGCACTGCTGCCTCACAGCGCCAGGGATCCGGGTTTGATTCCCGGCTTGGGTCACTGTCTGTGTGGAGTTGCATGTTCTCCCTGTCTCCCTGTGTCTGCGTGGATTTTCTCCAGGTGCTCCTGTTTCCTCTCACAGTCCGAAGATGTGCGGGTTAGGTGGATTGGTCATGCTAAATTGCCCCTAAGAGTCAGAGGAACTAGCTAGGGTTAATGCATGGGGTTATGGGGATAGGGCCTGGGTGGGATTGTGGTCGGTGCAGACTCGATGGGCTGAATGGCCTCCTTCTGCACTGTAGGATTCTATGGAATAGGTAACAGCACACTTTTAAGCTCCCTTGAGTGAAATATATATATTTATAAACACATAAAATGTGGGTATGTGCATATATATTATATAAAAGAATTTATGAGGCAAATATTACATTGGCTATATATATATATACACATATATATATATATATATATATATATATATATAGCTCCAAATAATTTACTTGTCAGTGAGAATTAAAAGTGGCACAATTTTCATCAAGTACTAATTGTGGTGTAATATACATTCCAGTTATTGTAACAGGGCCAAAAAGGATATCTGGCAAAGGGGAAAATCTTTAAAATGATTTAATATATAATTGACCTGGAAAATTTTCCACAGTTCATTCTATGAAAACTAGACATTTAGCTCCGCATGAAGTGCTTAAAAATGAATACGTAAGGGAGATAAAATTTTATCCTAAGCTTGATGTACTCACTGGTGTTCTGTATATGAACTGGGTTGCAGAGTAGTCAGATAGGGAATGAAGCACGGATGTACCATTGGTTTACAGGGCAAGCAGAAAATTGAATCTTAACAAAAGCTAAACATGTAGTTCCATTTATCCAATCCTCCAAAGTGTCACAGTGCATGAAAACATTTCATCCCACATAGTCAGCTATACATGCTGCCTCCCTCCCCCTTAGGGAAATACCTGAATATAGCTGTATTGCAATATTTTGAGAATATGCATAAAGCAGAGATTACATAACATGAACATTTCCGAACATTTATTTGTCCTTGTTTGCATATCGCCTCAAACCAGTTAACCCATGACTTACAGGGTTTCCTCTTCAAGTGCTCTCAAATTCTGGATGCTGTTTCTGCTTATCACAGTTACATTTCATTAGTGCTTGAATTAGGCCAGCTTGCTCCTCCACTACACTCCACACCGCCACACACACCCCACCTTTAGAGGCAGAGAACGCAAAGTAAAGGGCAGGTGAGGAGAATAAAGTGTTCCCTCCATTCGAGGAATATGATGATAAAATGAATAGGTACATGGTTCCATTAAATGAAGTGTTCTGAATCTCACCTTCCATCAGCATGGCCTTCTATTCCTTTCTATGTTTTCTTTATTCTTTCATGGAGCATGTTCCCATCCATTCTTTCATGGATCGTTTGTTCCCATCCTTAATTGTCTTTAAATTGAGTGGCATGTTAGGCCAATTAAGAGTAAAACACATTGTTGTGGGTTAGACTGATGGGATACAGATTGCATATTACCTTCCTTGAAGGATACCAATAAATCAGATTGTTTTTTACAGCAATCAATGATAGACAAATTTTGAGTCTCAGAGGGAATCAAGATATATCGGGAGGATGTGAGAAAGTGGAGTTGCAGCCCGAGATCAGCCATAATCCTATGGAACGGTGGAGCAGACTTGATGGGCCATGTATACACTTGCTCCTATGTCTTATGTTCTATATTACTTTTATAATACGGAGACTTACTCTAGATATGATCCAGGCAAGGTTCCATATAATTTTCAGCTCTAGAAATGCTTTATATGTCTTTTTATTCCCTTATTGGTCTTCCCTTTTCACATTCTTGCAATCTTTATTTTTAGCTTCACAATGTTTTTTATGACATCATTGAGTAACGGGCATTAATAATACCATTGGCCTGAATCTTCATAGGGATGATAATCACTCCTAGATTGAAACTCATCTACTACTTTCCGCACCACACTGAAGACCCATGACCAGCATTTCCCCAAAAAATTCTAATTGCCAAATTTGCATAAAAACTGGAGTAACTCACGTTGGTTTCTTTAGCGTGATTTTCAAAATGAATCTCCCACACTCTGAGCAATGCAGAGTGCCCTAGGGAGATTCACGTTGAAAATCTGGGGGCGGGGCCTATTCCTGCTGGAGGGGCCGGCAACTTGGCGCTGAGTGGGCCACTGCGCATGTGCCGATGTGTCAGCGCCGAGATTGGTGCATGCGCAATAGTCCCGCACTGCTGGCCTCCCGATCGCTACCCTTGCCAATTCCCTTCACCCCACGACCACTAGGCTACCTGACCTCGTCCAATGGTCTCAATCTTTGCCAACCCTGATATCTCTAACCCCCCTCCACTTCCCCCGCCCCCCCCCCCCCCGCCTCCCACCTGGCGGTCCTGACCTTCCCTCCCCAAAGCTTCCCCGGTAGTACCGATGCACCACCCCCTCACAGCCCCAACCCCCGCAGCAGTCCCGACAACCCCCCACCCAGATGTCTAACCCAATCGCCGACCTCCCTCCCTTTGCCACTTCACCCGTTGGGCAGTGCCAGGGAGCCAGGCTGGCACTGGCAAGTTGGCAATGCTCGGGAGCACCCCCCTTACCCCCGACCTTCTCGGGGGGGCCTCGGTGGCCTTTGGTCACTCCAACGGGGTTGGCAGTCTGTTCTTTGTTAGTGAGGAGTTGTTGTAAACCCCACTGGAGTAAACCACTCTCGGTGGGAGGGTGGGGGAGGGAGGGGAAGGCTAGCTAATAGGATTCAAATCGGGCTTTAAATATTTAAATCAGCTCTGCACTTATTTCCAGCATGGAGCTGACGATGCTGGAAATCTAGGACCTGGAGACGCGCTGAGGCCATGGTGCCCAGCAGGGAGCCCGCTAAATGGCCTCCGCTGATGCCTCCTGGCTGGGACAATCGTCCCTGCATATTTCTGGTCAGAACGTCCAATCTTAGCTTTTCCAGAAATATAGAATGTACCTGAAATGGAACTGCTTCTTGGTGCCTCCTTTTTATGGCACTAGCAGGCAGAATTTAAGGAGCCAGGTAGAAACTTAGTAAGCACGACCTCATATCTAACAGAAATCTGGCTCGATGAAAGGCATGACTGTGTGTTAAATTTTCCTGGGTTCATTAAAGATAGGAAAGGAAGGAATGGAGGAGGGCCGGTCGTATTGGTTAAGGAGAGATTTGAATTTTTAAAGAAAAAGGATGTCCAAGAATGCTCATAGACAGAATGGATTTGGCTGGAGCCAAAGAACAAAAAGGATGCAATTACATTGATCGGCGTGGACAATAGGCCTCCAACTAGTGAGAAGGATGTGGAGGAATAAATCTGCAGGGAAATTACAAAGAGATGCAAACATCATATCGTAGCTATAATGGGGGACTTTAATTACTCAAATGTAGACTGGACAGTCGTAGTGTAAAGAGTGGGGAGGCACAAGCAATCGTAGGTTGTGTTCAGGACAGTTTTCTTCAGCAGTGTCCAGTCTAACAAGAAAGGATGCACTGCTGGACATGGATCTTGGAAATGAAGTGGGATAAGTCGATCATGTGTTAATGGTGGAACACTTGGGATACAGCGATTAGTGTTTCACATGGTTTAGAATGACAGTAGAAAAGGACAATAGGCAGTCCAGAGTAAGAAGGATTTCCATTTTGTCATTCTCCCTGGGGAAGAGAGCAGGGGGGT